>NW_006297381.1:218631-240447 GCF_000327345.1 Myotis davidii | reverse complement strand
TAATATATATATTTTACATATATATATTATATATAAAATTTGGTGAACATATGTATGCATTTCTTGTGGACAAACGAAGTCAAATACAAAAGAATGCATACTGTGTGATTCCGTTTATATGAAGTTCAAGGCAGGCAAAATTAACCTATGCTCAGAAAGTCAGATAGCGTTGGGGAGGGTGAGTGCTGAGAGGAGGGTGGCACTGAAGTCCTGATGTCCCAGATACATTAACTCTGTGATAATGTGTCAAGCTGTACTCTTAATATCAGTTTCTTTTCTGTATATATAGAACACTTCAATTTTTAAAATGTTCATTAAAAATAAAAACTCGCAGCACAGAGGTGTATGTACTACCCACCCGTGGCCTGCAGGGGGCATAGCGGTTTCATGAACTCTGCTCTCCCAGCTCCTGATCTGGTGTGGAATCTGGCTGGCCAGGTCTCCTTGAAGTTGCAGGGCTGCCTGAAGAGCAGCAGATGCTCTGAGCTACACGCGGGAATACCCAAAGGAGCCAGGGCAAGGCCTGGCCACACTCACCTTCCCCAGCCCTCAGCTCGGCACCACAGCAGGCCAGAGATTCCGTTCTCAAAAGCTCTCAGCATCCCAAAGCAATTCTACCTGAAAGAGACTCAGGATAGCAATGCTGGGTTCCTAGGGCCTCTCTCTCTCTGAGTCCCTGCACACAGAGAGGCAGGGTGATGTGGCTAAGAATCAGGGCAACCTGGGTTCGAGTCCTACTGCTGTCATTGCCACCTGGGTAGCCTTGAACAAAACACTGAACCTCTGTTTCCTGCACTGTGAAAGGAGGAGGAGATACCACCCACCTCATGGGGTTGTGGTGTCTGGCTCAGAATGTCATCAGTCACTGTTATTTCTACCAATCTGAACTAGACAATGCCAGCACAGAGGGCCCCTACCCCCTGCTCCTCCAGGCAGCACTAATTGATCACAGAGGGGCATTAGGAATCCACCTCCTCACACCCAGCCAGCTCTGCCACATACAAAAACTAAGGACGAGTTCATGCCAGACCAATAGCTACAGTTCATGGGCTTCTAATCTGAGAGATGCTGGCTGAGGTCAGCCTGGTGGCAGCACCACAGTCAGCAGCAGCTGGAACAATAGCCCGGGACTGGTCGACCTCCTTCCAGATGCTCTGGGCTGTGAGATGTCCTAAGATTCAGCACTTATGGTGCCAAGAAGGCCAGGAGCCACCTGGAACACCCAGGTTTGGTGGAGGGAAGATGACGGCTTGGGAGCTACAACTGACTGCCACATCCCAGCTCTGGCACCTAATTAGCTGCATGACCCTGAATAGGCTGCTTGGCCTCTCAGAGCCATCTTATAGGATGACATGAGAGCTACATGCAGTCATTGTGTCAGGTACCTGGCACATGACAGAACTCAGGAGATATTGGTTCCCTCTCCCCTGATGGCTTTGGGCTGGTGAAATAGCAATGATAGCAATAATAATAATGCCAGCTAATATGTGAGGACTTAACTACATGATGTGACACCATAGGTAGGCACCATGGTTCCCATTTTACAGACAAGGAAAATTAGTCCTAAGACAAGTAAAGACAAGGACATCATCTTGCCCAAGGTCACACAGCCAGGTAGGGCTAAATGTTGAACTTGAACCCAAGTCTGTCTAGTTTCAGAACTGTGCTAATAACCTATCTGACTGTATTAGAACTTAAGCCACTTGTCTTAGATCCCAGCCCATGGGGGCAAACCCTGGACATTAAGGTTGTGTATCCCCAATTCCTTGTCCTCTATCCTAACAATTCTCACCTCAGCTCATGGTCCCTGACTCTTCACTTTAAGCACTGAGTTGAGCACAGTCAAGAGAGAGGATAGCAGAAGTCAGAGAAGAAAGCTGGATGAAGCTGTCCATGACCTGGGACTCCCATGATGCAGAAATGTCCCACTTCTCCCTGATCCACCTCCAGAGCTTCAGCATCAGCCAGAGCTTCCACTCAGTAGCAGTGTGACTTCAAGAAAGTTAAGTGACCCTCTGAGCTGCGGTGTCTTCATTTATGAAAATGCAAATAATGCCTGAAATGAAAACTACCAGAAAATGTCTTTGCACGGATTACATGAGATGATGTGTTCAAGTACATCACGTACATCAGCTCTCGAGTTTTAGCTATTATGTTGTTGTCACCACAACCATCCTCCATGATCACTATCATCACCAATTATCATTAACATCATCATCATCATCATCTTTTAATCACCAGCATCCTCCATTATCATTAATATCATCATCACCACCATCATCACCATTATCCTCCATCATTAATCTCATCCATTATCAGTATCACCATCATCATCCCATAATTCTCCATTATCATCACCAATACCATCCATTAACCAATGTCATCACTATCATTACCATCCTCTGTAATCATCACCAAAACCATCTATTAACATCATCATCCTCCATTATCATCACCAACACCATCTATTACCATCACCATCATTACCATCATCTCCATTATCATCACCATCACCATCATCACCACCATCCTCAGTTATCATCACCAACACTCATCATTTTAAGGACTCTTCACTTGTGTATCATAGGTATAGCACATGAAAGACAAGAGGGTATTTGATAAAGCTTGCCCTGCCTGCAGGGTAGACATGAGCTCCAACATCTTGGAAGACATAACTGTTACCGCTGTCTTGCTCCTTAGACTCCACGTGCCATTGTCTCAGGCACACAAGAGAATCCCAGGAATAGTAATGAAGGCTCTAATGCCTCCATTTCCCCCAAAGCACAGCCTCTAGACCTTCCTGAACAAGGACCAGGATCAGCCCTCCGACACCTGAGTTTCCAGGAGAAAGAGAAGGGCCAAGTCCACTTTCTCCTTCAGTTCCACCAAACAATCCAGAGTGGCCCAGAGCCAATCCATGTTGCCAGATCCTGCAAGGTGATCTTCATACCATCTTTGGCTCCTTTCTGTCTCCTATGTTTCCCCATCATTTTCTCAGTCATTAAAAATGTAATAAAGGAACATCTCTTTCCCAGGTGCTGTGCTAGGAATTCAAGAAACAGTAGAGAACAAGATGGTCCTTATCTCTACCTTCAGGAGCCTTTAGTCCTGTGGGACAGTTGAACACTAGACAGATAATTATAGCTGTTCTTATAGCTACAATGGGTTCCAGGGAGCTTTTATAGCATATAATGTGGAGCCTGACCTACTTGGGGAACTCCAGGAAGGCATCCTTGAGGAAGCAACACATAAGCTGAACCCTGACGATGAGCAGGATTTCTCGCCATAAAGGGACAGGGAAAAGTTGGGGAAAGGCATTCTGAGAAAAACAAGTGTGTGCAAGGCCTGGAGGCATTTTGGAGGGACCTGAATCTCCACCAAGCAAGGGTGTTTGAGGATAAAGAGAATAAGACTAAGCTGACAAGATAAAGGGGGTTCCGACTTTGCTGGGTCTATTTTAAGCCAAGCAAAGGAGCCGTGGATTTTATTCTTAAATCCCTGGAAGTCATTAAAAATTTTTTGTAAGTTAAAAGAGAAAAAAATATCTGAATCTTATCAATGCTTGCTTTGTGCTCTGAAATGAGAAGGGCATTGTGTCTTGGTCAATGTCTTGTCTAACCCTGGGACTGATCCAAGTAAAGCCAGAAGTGGACTTATGAGAGAGAGAGAGAGAGAGAGAGAGAGAGAGAGAGAGAGAGAGAGAGAGAGAGACTGGTCACGCTGACCAGGGGAGACAGACACTCTGGGCACTTCCCTGAGGCAACATTGTTCCCTCCAATCGAGAAGACCTGACAGAGCACCTGCTGCCATCTGCCCAAACCTTCTTTCCCCCAGTCTCCCCATCTGTCCAGGGAGTCCACACATACCAGTAATCTGTTAACTGTAAACAGTGATGGAGTTTAATACTGATGGATGTCTCCCGGGAATGGCCCATTGGCTCCTCTCCCCTTGCTCAGAAGATAAGACATCCAAGTTGGAGGTCAGATGGAGAACAAGAAGTTCCATGGAGCCCCCTTGGTCCAACTCTCCAAATGCCCTCTCCATCACCTCCATAATGGGTCATCTCAGGAAGATGACCCTGGATGGAATGCAAGAGTCACCCTCGATCACTGACAGCCCTGCAGTCGTCTCATCCCTGGGACCTCCTGTGATGAGAGGGGAGGCAGTTTGCATTGCAGAACATTTTTATAGGGTTTTAAGTGTTATTACTTGAGAGAATGACTGGAATGAAGTGATTCTTAGAAGAAGTGCTTCAGGGAAAAGAAAGGAATTGTCAAAATTAGAATAAATTATTGGGAAGCAGGGAGAAGGGAAACTAGCTCATACTGAATTAGGAGCTGGGACAGCTTTGCATGTGCTGCCTCTTCCAATTCTCACAGTAATCCTATAGCATGACGATCATCATCTCCATTTTGCAGATGAAAAATAAAATAGGTCCAAGACAATAATGACAGCTCTAAGGTCACAGTGTTAAGTGAGAGAGAAGGAATCAGAACACAAATTCTATCTCGGTCCCAAGCCACTCTCACTCTTGTGCTCCCACACAGGATGCACTCTCACAAGCGCTTCTAACATTCCTAACAGTGTTTAAGAAAACTTCTTAAAGCAGTTCCAGGGTAATGCTGACTCCTGGTTAAAAACCTGGGGCTTTAGAGTCAAACTGCCTGTGCAAGTTACTTAACCTCTGTAAGTCTCAGTTTCTTCATCTGTGAAATGGGGTTCGCGGTATCTCTCTGTTTGAGTTATAATGAATAAATTTTAAAATCCATGTAAGCGCCTGACATTTGGTCTGTGCTTAATATTTGTAATACTGTCATTATTACTAAGCATATCATCATGTACTCTAACTGTGACAGGGCACCTCAAAGATGGTCCCCAATGAACCCCACCTCCTGGTTTCACACTCATGTCTAATCCCCTCCACTTAAGTGTGGGCTGAACATACTGATTTGCTTCTAATAAAAGGAATAAAGCAGGAGCAACGGGATGTCACTTCTTTCTTTAGGTGTCCTCTCTCACTTCTGGGCTTTCACTAAGGGAAGCCAGTACCCTATGAGCTGCCCTGTGCTAGGAAGTCATGTTGAAGACCTGAAGTTCTCAGTGAAACCAGTCTCATGTGTGAGTTTAGAAACAGCTCCTCCCAGTCACGCTCTGAGACCACTGCAGCTCTGGCTGACTTCTTCATTGCAGTCTGTAAGAGATCTTGAGGCAGATCGCCTGCTAAGCACAACTCCTAACTCACAGAAATCATGCGATAATAAATGGTGGTTGTTTTAAGCCACAAAGTTTTGGGGTAATTTGTTACACAGCAGTAGATAACTAGTTTGCTCACTCATATCTATATTCTTTCAATAAGCCTTTACTTTATCGGCAGATCAGGAGGTGATATTTCAGCTCTGATCCTGTCCAGAGTATGATGGAAGGCAAATCAGCATATCCAGAAGTAGTGAGGTTCACTGTATTTCACACTTCAAAACGTGGAGCCTGACCTGACAGCCAGGACTCCATACAGACAGGAAGCTGTCAGTCCACAAGATGAGATCTGAAAGGTGTGGAAACTGGAGACAATCAGACCTGAAGGAACCGTAGCAATCTAAAGCAACACCATGATGCTACAATGGGGGAGGGGCATGCCTTATGGGATCAGTCAGCAAGGCTCCCTCTGCAAGCATGTCAGACTCGTGGCAGTGGGCCAAATGCTTCACTTATTTAAACGGGCAGGCATTGGAACCAGATCTGGGAAAGCGTGATCTCAAAGAGAGAGATCAGCAGTGACGGAGTGCATCCTGATGGATTAGTGATGTCTGCCAAGAGCATCTAGTGCACGTACACTACGTTAGCCATCTTTTTTTTTTTTAAATCCTCACCCGAGGGTATTTTTCCCATTGATTTCTAGAGAGAGTGGAAGGGAGGGAGGAGAGAGAGAGAGAGAGAGAGAGAGAGAGAGATTAGTTGCCTCCAGCATGTACCCCTATCAGGGCTGGGGGACCTACAACCAAGATATGTGCCCTTGACCAGGAATCAAACACATGATCCTTTGGTCCATGGGCCTATGTTCTAACCACTGAGGGGGCCAGAGCCACTTTTACTTTTGGTGTCTCTAGAATGACTCCAGACAAACAGGTGACTATATCCCATTACAGCACCCCAGGTCATAAAGGACTTACCTCTGACGATGAGAACATTTGTAGCACCACCCCCATTCATGCTTTACAAATGTTTTCAGGACCCCCATAGTTGTGACTACAGACAGGAAGCTGTGGGCATGGGCTATAGACTTGAAAGCTCCTTCTGGAGTTAGAATCTGTGACACTGATGTGGGACCCGTTTCACTGACTGTGAGCATTGATGGTTGCATCTGCCTTATAGGGTCACTTCTCAGGGAAAATTCATAAGCAAGGGATTGGAAGAGGATGTTAGGACCCCCAAGCTGCTTTTAGTCTCCAAAGAACAATGGTTCTCACGTTACTTTTTGCCCTTCAGGAGTTGGAGAATATCCCTTGTCCAGGGAGCAGACTAAGCCCAAAGACACACTCCTGGCTCCCAGGGGAAGCTGCTCGCCAAGAGGCTTCTGGAAGGGTAGTAAGTGCCAGGATGGCCTGCTCTGTGCACAACAAGGCATGTTTGGAAACAGGAATAGCACAAATGCCCATACACTGCCCTGTACTCTGGACAGACACCTTTAACTGGGCAAGACATTCTTTCTCAATAGACCTGGGTATGGTTTCAGAATCTGGGTACATGCAGAACTGTAAGCACTGCCCACAATTGGCCCAGCGTTAGCATGCAAAATCAGATTGGAATCAAGTGCCTGCTTTGTCTTCCTTCCTGGCTCACACACCGACGTCTGCCAGCAGCCCTGGCTCTCTTCCTATATGGGCTTTGCCCATGAAAAGTCACACCTTACCAGCCAGCCCTGGCTGGGCCCCAAGAGGCAGGAGAAACCTCCAGCACACATCTGCCCAGCTCCTCCTTGGCCTGGGGGGCAAACTCCTTGCTCCCAAGTGCAGAATGGAGCGTAAGGCTCCTTCAGCAAGCAGGAGTGCTCGACACAAGAAAGTCATCTTTGTCCACATGGAGAAATAAAGGCCTCATCCCCTGCCCCAGGCACTTTGCAGCTCACTTGGACCGGGAGTTTTCTAAGTCCTGAGTCTCTGGAAAGGACTGAGATTGGAAAAGGCATCTGATGGTGATAGGGTTTATCATGTGACTCACCACAGTGATGTAGGAGCCTTACAGAACAAGGGTCCCTGTCACCACTATCTAAGGGAGTGGCGATTAGGAGTGGAGTTGTGCCCCTCCAAAGCTTGTACTCTGAAGTCCTAGGCCAGGGGTCCTCAAACTTTTTAAACAGGGGGCCAGTTCACTGTCCCTCAGACCGTTGGAGGGCCGGACTATAGTTTTTAAAAAAAAACTATGAACAAATTCCTATGCACACTGCACATATCTTATTTTGAAGTAAAAAAAAAAAACAAAACAGGAACAGATACCATATTTGTATTTGCATGTGGCCCACGGGCCATAGTTTGAGGACCCCTGTCCTAGGCCCATGTATCTGGGATGTCACTATATTTGGCAATAGGGTCTTTAAAGAGGTAATTAAGGTAAAAATGAGATCATTATGGGCCCTAATCCAGTAGGCCTGTGTCTTTATAAGAAGAGAAGATTAGGACGCCGGTAACACAAAGGGAAGAATAATGTGAGGACACAGGGAGAAGATGGTCATCTACAAGCCAAGGAGAGAGGTCTCAGAAGGTACCAGCCCTGCCACACTTTGATCTTGGACTTCCAGCCTCCAGAACTGTGAGAAAATGCAGTCTATTATATAAACCACCCAGTCTGTGTGGTTAATCTGAACATCGTAATTCAAAGGCTAGTGGAGAAATTTTAGCCTAAGTGAGATACGCGCAATCTTCCTTTTCCAAGACCCGGAAAATGGTCAGGATCAGAAGACAGACACACAGTTGGGTGATCATCGTAGCTTTGAGAGCTGAGAGTATGTTTCCATGCAGCTGTCCTATGGAGCATAATGTAGAGACATGCAAGCCAGCGTGCATGGACGCCCACTGTAAGGCAGCTACTGGGCTGAGTAAGAATGCTGTGTGTGAGGCCCCGATCTGGCCGTGGATGACACCAGTTCAATGGGGGAGCCAGACATCAAAACAAAAACCAACTGGACATGAAAAGTGCCACCACAGAGGCGTATGGACCAATGTGGATGTAAAGAGAAAGAACAAACTCCTTCCCTTTCAGTAGTGAGCATCTGAATATTTTTAGAATTGATAAACTTGTGTGGAGTAGTGTCAAATGATAGGATCATGTATGAGGCCACAACTGTCATGACTTTCTTTGTCCACCATAAATACAGGTAATTTAGCAATATCTACTAAAATTTAAAATGCTCACACCTTTATTTTTTATATTGATTTTAGAGAGAGTAATGGAGAGGGACAGAGAGATAGAAACATCAATGAGAGAAAAACATCATAGATCAGCTGCCTCCTGTACATCCCCACACTGGGGATCAAGCCCACAACCCGGGTATGTGCCCTGACCTGGAATCGAACCGTGCCCTCCCGGTTCATGGGCCAATGCTCAACCACTGAGCCATACCGGCCACACCTTTGACTGAGCTGCCCCACCTTCAGGGACATATTCTACATGGATTTCCTTGCAAAATATGATAAGATATATACATAATGATGTTCACTGAAATATGGTGTCTAAGAGCAAACCAGTGGAAACAGCCTGTCAAGAGCAAACAAATCATGGTACATCCATATGCTGACATGTTATGCAGTCATCACAAGAAAAAAAATAGAACTATTTGTGCTGATGTGGACAAAGCTCCAAGATACAAGAATAAAAGGGTCAAGTCACAAAAAGTGCATTAGGTATGACCACTTTGGTGTCAATGGTCAAGGCAGCATATACACATCCACATACACACTAGCATAGCCGCAGGTGACTGTTCTAGAAGGGATCAGGAGCCACTGGGAAGTAGGACAGGCTGGGCTGGGGATGCAGAGATGGGGCATTTTGTACCTTTCTGTCTAAGGGTGTGTTTTTAATATCAGCAGGGGTCATTTAGGCAGTGGAATGATGCGACATACCTTGGTTTTCTTCTTTATACGTGTCTATGTTTTAGAGAAATGAAACAGTAGGAGTTGCTTTTTATCTACACATGATGTATAGATGGAGGAGGTGTTTCTGGACACATAACAGGTATGCGTTTGCTTTTATCTCGCCCTCCTGGGTCTTTGAGGGAGATTAGGAGAAAAAACCCTGTCAGTTTCCACCTACGGTCAAACATTTCAACACACATCATTAGATTCCATAGAGAATGGTGGTGATTTCTTTTGTGTGTCTCCCATTGAAAGGAAACTCGAATCACAGGTCACGCTGTGAATCTGTGATAGCACCCACCTTCTGGGAGGACCCTGCGCCTTGGGCACCTGAATGGCCCCAGTTCCCAGCAGGCCTGGGTGTGCAAACCACCTCCTGACTGAAGAAAGAAGGGCCTATGAACCTCCTGGAGGCTGGGCTGGAGGGTGGGCAGAGGGAAACAGACATTGAGAACCAGGCTCTGCCTCTGCATCTGGGCAAAACACCTGCTGGAAAAGGGGAGAAAACATCAGGCTCAAGGAGTGTTTTAGAAAACCCAAACTATTTTTGTCCACCATGGATACAGATAACAGGAATGGAGTGATTCTAAGGAAATGTACTCCATCTGCAGCTCAGGCTCTGGGTGAGGCCCTGGGAGGGGGGCATCTTTGGAATTAGAGAGATCTGGGTTCAATTGCATCTCCACCCTCTCCTAGCTGTGTGGCCTTGAACAAGACACCTAAGTTCTCTGTACTGATAGTCCTTGTTCTAGGGGAGGAGATGAACAACAAACACACCAACAAGCTAGTCAAATGACAGCACCAAGATTTTACAAGTGCCATACAGGAAACTGAACAGGTGCTGTAACAGAGAATAGCAGGGGTCAGTGAAGTCTCGCTCAAAAGGTGGCATTTAAAAAGACTCCATTTTAATGTAGTGGAATAAGCCACATCTTGTCCATTTGATGAGCCAGGGGAGTGAACAGATGGCACACTCAAATTAGGAGAATTTGAGAGGAATTTAATAAAGAATCTACTTACAAAGGTGTGGGCAGGGGGTAGGGAAACCACAAGAAATAATACAGAGCTCTGGGACTAGTAACAATAGGATTACAGGCTCTGCCGTCTCTGAGCCTAAATACACACAGAGAGGGTTGCCTGAGATCTTAGGTTAGGAATGTAGCAGCCCATTGGGGGGAGCAAGGTATATAAATTCCCTGCCCACTCCTCTCTCCCCCTATACCTGCTGTGGCTCCCTACTGCTGAAACCCAACCAGCAGCCAGTGAGCAAAGGAGCCTGGTGCTGTGGTCTGGCACAATGCAGAGTAAAGAAAGGCAGAAAGTAGGTCTGGAGAGATAAGCAGTTGTTATCCATCCATCCTTCTGTATGTTCTCAGAGTTGACTAGCCCTTCTAATTCTGCTCTCATAAGGACAATGAGAATCACCTCATGTATGTTTCATGTGTGTCTGTTTAACTTAAAATGCTCAACGATTTGCTACAGACACACTTCGCACAAGGGGCTTTCACCATCCAGAGCTTTAGGGGTTCCAGGTAGTGCCGCTCTGACTCCACATTAATATGCAACTGCACGTTTATTACCCATTCCCGGAAGGCACACCAGCCACTCTGCCACCAGGAGCACACAACCCCAAACACACTCAGCCTCCCTCTCTGTTGCCCACTGTAATTCTGCTGCTCAGATGGACCGTGCGAGCACCATCCCATTTTGAGAAAGCAAACTCCCTTTGCCAGTCTCACCTAAACTGGGATGCAAAATGCTAAGGCTCTGAAATTTACTTAGCTGAGCCGAGCCCCATGGAGGAGGTGACATCCTGCTGTAGAATCACAGGAATGTTGGCTGCTTGTGCTGTCACCTCTCTTCCAAGGGAGGTGGGGAATGCAGAATTTCAGTTCTCTGGGTGGGGATTCCTTGCTCCCTCTTTACTGAGCTACTGGAGCAAAAAAAGAATGGTTGGCCCTAACGGGTTTGGTTCAGTGGATAGAGCGTCGGCCTGTGGACTGTAGGGTGCCAGGTTCGATTCTGGTCAAGGGCATGTACCCTGGTTGGGGGCACGTCCCCAGTAGTGGGTGTGCAGGAGGTAGCTGATCGATGTTTCTCTCTCATTGATGTTTCTAACTCTCTATCCCTCTCACTTCCTCTCTGTAAAAAATCAATAAAATATATTTTTTTAAAATGGTTGCCTGCCCTGGCCAGTTTTGGTTGGAGCGTCAGCCCGCAGACCAGAGGGTCTCAGGTTCAATTCCTGTTCCAAGGTACATACCTCAGTTGCAGGTTCCCAGTCCCTTGGGAAGTATGTGGGAGGCAACCAATCAATGTGTCTCTCTCACAGCGATGTCTCTCTCTCGCTCTCTCTCTCTCTCTCTTTCTCCCCCCCCCCCATTTCACTCTCTAGAAATAAATGAGAAAAAATATCTTCGGGTGAGGATTAAAAAGAAAAGAATGGTCGCCTAAGAGTGGATAAGCCATTAAGCCAGGTTGGTCACCGTGGTGTGCAAGGAGAATCAAGGAGAACCACACTTTGGGTTGAATGAGCTGAGCTTTCCATCACATCTTTTCTGTCTGAGCATCGAAAAATGTCACACTAAATGGCAGGGGAAGGACAATAGTGCCTGAGCCAGACATTTCCTTCAGTGACACGACACATTGTTCAGCAAGTTTGTATCTCCAGGAATGCATTCTGCAATCAGAAAGCTGTGAGGCACCCACATACGGAATCCATCCTGACATACAAGCCCATCAGAAAAGGGGAGAGTCTGGTGTCACACGCACCCACACTCCCCGACATGGAGTTTGCAATTAGAGTGAGTGATAAGGCAGTGACTGCGGATCAAAAACAATCTAGCGAAAATCAGAACTAACACCATTAGCTGTCCCATCCCTACTCAGCATCTTGTAGATTAAGAGAAACAGCCAGTGCAATTACTTTAATCACTTATGCAAAGTAAGACTGTTTCCCAAATTGGAAATGACAGTCCGGGCCACCTGGAAGGGAAGACAGCCTGTCCCCCGGGTGAGTGGAGGGCGGGGGCGCGGAACTGAGCCTGGCCCTGAGTTTTCACTGGGTCATGAGATGATCATAATCAATCTCCTTCACCAGTACCATCATCATCATCAAATCCACAAATGTAAAGGTTTCCAGTTGGAACTTTTCGGTGGGAAAGCAGGTACCAAGTACCCACATGATGCTAAGAGAGATTCCTCTAAATGACTATATGGCCCTGGCCAGTGTGGCTAAGGTGGTTGAGCATCATCCTGCACACCGAAAGGTCACAGGTTCAATTCCTGACTGGGCACATGCCCAGGTTGTGGGTTCGATCCCCGGCTGGGGTGCATACAGGAGGCAACCGATGGATGTTTGTCTCACATTGATGTTTCTCTCTCTTCTTTTCTCTTCTCTCTCTAAATAATCAATAAAAAGATTTAAAAGAAAAGATTGTATGGTCAAGTATATCAGCATATTAAAGGCACTGATAAGCCCTACCGTGAAGAAATCTAATGAGTTTGTTTCCCAAACTTACCTGACAACAGAAAAGAAGAAAACAAAAGCTGCTCTGGCAACTCAACACTATGAACACCCTGCACAACGAATGTGGGGCATAGGGCCCGAGTCCCAGCCTCAGCTGTACATTAGAGTCACCTGGGAAGATTTCCAAAATACTAACACCTGAGTCCACCTAGATGAAGGTGAGCTGACCACGTGCCAGCTTGATCCTGTCATGCCCACCTTGAGACCACACCTAGCACTTCATCACCACCCCCCAGAACAAAGCCAACAGCACAAAACACTGACAGGACAAGGACATTTCACTGAACAGCCCACAGAGGAAGATGTTGCACATAACAGCAGAACTTCCTGCCAATCCTCTTTAAAGATCTCTGATCTTTCTCCCAAGTTTTTCTCCAAATGGCAGCTGCTTTATGTCTCTCTTCTCCTCTTTATCCATTGCTCTCTCTGCCCACTGGTCTCTAACCCTCTATTATCCTAACCAAGTCCTCTTTGAATCTGAGCTTGTACAACTGACTGGGGAAGAATAGTCCTGCAGGTGGCTCAACAGCAGTGCTCTGTTCTCACTCAAACAGCTCCCAATCCAAATAGCTTGTCCAAGTGTGTTTTCCAAATCAATACACACAAAAACGCCACTTACAAAGAGTCCAATGTGTACTCTTGTGGCTAAATGGAGAGGCAGAGATTCTTATAAGACTAACTGGGAGGACTACACTGAGAAAGGTTATCCAGGAGGGCTGCATGGGAGAGGTGATGAAAGGATTCATGTAGAGCAAGGATGTCAAACTCAAAGGCTAACACGGGCCAAATAAATGAGGCATGTGGCCCAAGGGCTGCATGTTTGACATGCTTGATGTAGAGGAAATAGGGATCTACCTAGGGGTCAAGAGCAGGGCCTGCACACATCCCAAAGGCTGGGAAAGGAGCTGAGGGAGGCAGCAAAGGATGTATGTGATGATAAAACAAAGGGCTTCGATGGAGCAAATAATAATACCCAGCATGTGCCTTGCCCTCAGCATGCTCCAGACACCACCTAAACACTCCGCTTATCTTCCATTGCTTAAACCCACAATAGCCAGAGAGACGGGTACTGTCATCCTAGCAAGTGAGGAGCAGGGCTGAGATTTGAATCCAAGCAGTCGTCTTCAGGGCCCATTGGCTTAACCGCTGCATTAAAGAGTAATGAGCTATGGCACCGAGATAAACAAGGCCAGTTAGGCAGGCGTGGTGACTAGGCTC
Organism: Myotis davidii; assembly: GCF_000327345.1. NCBI lineage: Eukaryota > Metazoa > Chordata > Mammalia > Chiroptera > Vespertilionidae > Myotis > Myotis davidii. Next base: position 226,575 of record NW_006297381.1, on the reverse strand, counting down.
TGGAGTAATCTAGAATCTTGCTCTTATGGAAGGCGTCGGGACCAGCATTGCCTTGGAGCTTATAAGAGATACAGGCCGTGGGCCTCCCTCCAGACTTACTGAATCAGTTCTGCATTTTAACAAGAGCCCCCAGGGGCTTCCTGCACACACTGAAACAAGAGTGGTGCTGGTCCAGACCTCTGGGGTCCATAACAAATCTAATTCAAGGAGGGAGCAGGGTGGGTGGGATCAGAGCAGGTAAGAGCCAGGAGGAGCTGCTCTGGGTAATACATTCCCAAAGCCACAGGTGGCAGCAGTCGTTTCTGAATGTGAACAAAACAGGCATGGTTAGGAACCAGAGCCAGGTCCAGGTACTAATGGCTCTGGCACCACCTCAGATGTGTGAGCTTGGGCAAGTTATAAAACCTCCAAAGATTCACATCATCTAAAATGGATGAAAAGGCCCTGACAGGTTTGGCTCAGTGGATAGAGCGACAGCCTGCAGACTGAAGGGTCCCGGGTTTGATTCCAGTCAAGGGCATGTACCTTGGTTGCGGGCACATCCCCAGTGTGGGGTGTGCAGGAGGCAGCTGATCGATGTTTCTCTCTCATTGATGTTTCTAACACTCTATCTCTCTCCCTTCCTCTCTGTAAAAAATCAATAAAATATATTTTAAAATAATAATAAAAAAATAAAATGGATGAAAAGGATAGTTCTTCATTGGTTGTTATGCAGATTAGGTGAGCAATTTATTTTTGGAGCTTAGCACAGTGCCTGTTACATGTTAACCCCTTCACCTCATTAGTATCACTATGACTGTGTCAAAATTGTAACCATGGACATTAAACTGGCTCTGCAGATCCCCATTATAGTCACAAAGTCTGGGAAGAAGGAAGAAGGTGCAGAGAAATGCAATATGCAGGTGAATTAAATTTCCTCATCTTGCCTGGATGGAGTTCAAAGATGCCATTTCATTCTTGACTTTGACTATTAGTGAAACAAGCATTACAGCATCCTTTACAAAGGAGTAAAAGGCAACCACATGAGGAATAACAGGATGCCTACCTTCAAATCAGCAGGCAAGATGAAAGCAAATCAAACAATCTGCAGAGCCCAGAAGAGAGAAGATAAATGAAGCAGCACAAAAAGTTCTTTCTCAGGAATAATCTTTTAAATGACGGGAGTTCAAACATACCTGTTATTATAAATGTCCTCTTTTAAAAGGTAATGATTGCCCTGGCTGATCTGCTCCATGGTGAGAGCATTGGCCTGCAATTCCCAGACTGGGGGAATAAACAAGATTCATCTATGGACTACTTCCAAGAGACAATGGCAACAATAGGAAACAAAAAAGGAAGAATACCAATGACAGGGTGTGTTCAGGCCATAGGAACCAAAGAAAGATGGACAGTAACCTTGATTTCAGAGAAATCCAGCACAGAAAGCACCGTCCAAGCTCAAGATGGTCATCCTATCTAATAAAAGGCTAATATGCAAATTGTCCCTTTGACCGGGAGTTCAATGGGGAGTTCAACCAGGAGACAGAGCCAGCTGGCCAACCAGCAGCAGATCCTCCCCCATGCTGACCCCATCCCCAATCACCCTGAGGGGCAGGAGAGATGCTGACACTTGGGCCAGTCACCCAGACTCCCCGAAAGAGGTAGCATTGGCTCTGAGAGCTTCCAAGAGCAGAGTAGTAGAGGCGAGGTCAGAAAGGTGCCCAACCACGATCAGGGCAAGCCAGCTGGAACCCACCCGTGCATGAATTCGTGCACTGGGCTTCTAGTTTTATATTAATAAAAGGTTCAATCCATAACCAATGCTCATCAATAGATAGCCTTTGCAGATCAAATGCCATGAGCTCAAAATAAATAAAGCACAAATTTTGACCAGCACCAAAAAGAAACACCTGATAGCAGATATGTAGTAACTTTTGGAGACCTGAACAAACCCATTTCAGTTAAAAAAATAAATGCCCCAAGAATCCTGAAGTGTAAAACTAATAAAATTTGTCAGGTAGCGAGCACACCTTTACAAGTGTACAAGGAGTATTTCAGGACAATTCAGCCATATTTGCCCATTTATCCATCATCCATGCACCCCATCCATCCACCGATCCATCCATTTACTGATCCACCCACCTACCCACCCACCCATCCACCCATCCATTCATCTATCCATCTATCCAATGTATATTAAGAATCTACTCCATACCAGCTATCACATAAGGTGCTGGGGGCCCAACAGAATACAAAGGCAAGGTGCTTCTTATTAGGTAAAATACAGATCCCCTCCATGCACAAAAATAAAAGGGGGGTAAGTAGACAGAGTAATTAAAACAGAGGCCTGATGATAAGCAGTGGGATGTGATAGAGTGTAACAGGAATAATAAGGTGTCAGCTAAGGTCTCAGGTTTTCATTCAACAAGACATGTGAAGACAAGTGAATAAGAAATGATTCTCTTGCATACTTAATAAGAGAGAGTCAAGTCAATAAACATGAGAACAAGGAGAGGATCTTATGGCAGATAGTGCTACATGCCGTGATAAAGGTAAACAGTCAACGGAAGAGCACTGAGGGGCAGGAGAGATGCTGACACTTGGGCCAGTCACCCAGACTCCCCGAAAGAGGTAGCATTGGTTCTGAGAGCTTCCAGGACCAGGGTGGTAGAGGCAAGGTCAGAAAGGTGCCCAGGAGCCTCCCATGTCAGGGTGTCTGGGCATTATCCGCAGGACCATGAGAAACCTCTGCATCTACTGGGTACTTTGGGCAAGTAATTCCACATGGCTCTGCTGGGCCCTGAGGCCACCACAGGCTCCGTAGGGAGCCAGACGCCCTCTAAGCCAGAGCAACCTAGGCAGGCAGCCTTACAGCATCCACCAAGGCTCAGGGTGAATCCTGCTCTAATTACACTGGTGATTTCTAACTGACACTTGCTGAACAGGAAAGATATCCCTTCTGCTCAGAAAGGATCTCTGGGAAGCCACCCCCGCCCCCCCTTCCCATCCCAAGTTCTCCAACTGGGAGGGTGCTGCAAATTTAAACAGCTGATAAAAGCATAGGAGACCCATTGCGAGGCGTCTGAAAAGTAAGCGAGGAGCCTAGATGTTGGGGAGGAGACTCCATACACCCCTCCCTGTTCTGAGGCAGCAGCAAGAAGAGCAGATACCCCGAGGCCCAGCTTTTCATCCTTTCCCGCCTCCAGTGAGCTGGTGAACTGGGCGGGTTATTTGCCTCTCCGAGCAGGAGGTCCCAGACCTGCAAATGGGTTTAATCATAATCTTTCTTGAGGGGTCCACCTGGCACACAGGAGGTGTCAGAGAAATTCCAGACCCTTCTCTGGGTTCTCCCACACCTCTTGGTCAGAAGCTCTGGAGCCAGGAGGGAGGGAAGGAGGGTAAAAGGGAGGGAACCGCCAACCACAGCAGTTCCTATGCTCCCTGGTGATGCTGGCAGTAGGTTAAAGGGCTGGTGATAATAAGATTCTCTCCCCGTGTTCCCGTGACAGCGAATAACGGAGACATGAAGACAGAGCATCCATCAGACTCAGAGAGGAGGCAGAGGAAGGCAGGTGATCAAAGGAATAAATGCGTTGCAATCTGAACACAGCCTGCCTGCTTTCATCCCTCTGGGATTTGGCGCAAGGACTCCCACTCCAGCCCAAACATACTTTTTTCTTACCCAAACCAGCCTGAGTGGGGTCGTAGATGTGGCAGGTTTTCAGAAGAGACCCCCCTCGGGGTTCATCATCTCCTTGGTGTGGCCTCATCTCCCAGTGCTCAGCCAAGCACTCCGAGCTACGCCTGAGAAATATGCCACTGCCAAGGAGACTTACCCATTTTGAAAGGTCAGAGAATCACTGCCATTGGAACTTGTGCGCAGAGCAGGTGTAAATGCACCCAGCTCCCCTGCGTGCTTTATATCACGCTCCGGAGAGGGGACCCAGGGAAGGGCAGCCTCAGGAAGCCACTTTCCAGGCAGAGCATTTAACTGCTTGGTGGCTGGGGAGCCAGGGACTCCCTGGGCACAGGACCTACCTGCCCTGTCACCTTTATCACCCTCTTCTCCCTCCCCTGAGAAGCAGCCGCCTCCAGCTTCCTGGGCTGTGAGCTATGCTAGGGACTCAGACCTTCCCTGCCCAGTTTCATGGAGCCTCCCTCCCGGAGAAGGATGAACAACTCCTCACCCCAATCACCACAGTGTTGAGAAGGCAGGATGCAAAGTCAGTTAAAAACAACAGTCACCTTGGCCACAGACACCAGGTCATCTGTTCTGCAATATGCTGGTTACTAAACCACTAGGAAGAGAAAAGAACTGGATGCCATTCCCCCACTGGGAATTCTCATTTTCTTGCCACTGACTTAGAGCTTCCTAGCATCTCAAGATGCTCTGGGGCTTGTGGGGGTCCAAGAATACCAGAATTATAAAGTGGTTTAAAAATAATATCTACCACACCAGTGTGAAAAACAATGATGCCTGGGGGAGTCTGGGGAAGCCTACAGACACAGCGGGAAGAATCCAGGCTGTGGAAATGTACAGACCTGGGTTCAAACCTCAGCCTTGCTGCTTACAAGCTGTGTGGCTATGGGCAAGTTACTTCACCTCTCTGGTCTTCTGCTCTTCCATCATGGACCAGGTAGATGATGAGACCTAGTTGGCCTATGTGCTGTGGAGATTTAGGCAAATGCAAGTGTTATCCCATGGCTCACAGCTGATACCCAATGACTTATTATTCTATCACGTTGACTTCATCAACCCTGAGACAAAGGAAAAGAGAGACTGAGGAACTAGGTCAACCAACCTACCAACAAACCAACTCAATCAAATGACACACAACCTCATAGACTTTCCTAGGTTTAGAGGTCAAGGTGCCAGTGGGGAAAGAGGGCAGATCAGGGGCCAGGAAATCCCCTGGAGAGATTGGCCAGAAGGTGGACATTTGGTCCCATAAATGAGAGAAGCTGTCTGCCCTCCTCTCTCCTTCCCATCCCTGCTTCCTCCAGTACAGCACAAAGAATAGGACGTGCTAACCAAAGCTAACACCCCAAATGCAGAACAGAATGGTTGGAGACATAGGCCCCAGAGCCAGAATGCCAGGCTCCAAATTCCAGCAGGCACTGGGGAGACCTTGCTGACACCCAGTTTCCTTGTGTTAAAGAAGGGAACAGTTGGGTGGCAGTTCTTCAAAAAATCAAACGTAGAATGACTACCCGATTCTGCAATTCCACTCCTGGGTATATACTCAAAAGAACAAGAACTGAAAACAGGTGTTTGAACAAATACTTGTGCACACCTGTTCACAGCAGCACTATTCACAATCACCAAAAGGTAGAAACAACCTAATTATCCAACAGGTGAATGGATATACAGATGTGATCTATCCGTACAATGGAACATTATCCAGCCATCAAGGAAATGAAGGACTGATACCTGCTACAACGTGATGAAACTCGTAAACATAATGTTAAATGAAAGAAACAAGTTATACACGGCCCCATATTTTATGATTCCAATTCTAGGAAATTCATAGAGACAGCAGATTAGTGGTTGGTTGGGGGAGGGGGGTGATGGGAAATGACGGTTACTTGGTGATGAAAATGTTTAGAGGTGGTTGTTGCACAACAGTGTGAATGTGCCAAACACCACTAAATTGTTCACTTTTTAATGGCTCATTTTGTTATGTGAATTTCACCTGAATTAATTATTTTAAAAAGGAAAAAAAAAGTAGTTGCTCAAATTCTTCTGCCCATAACTGGCAGCCAGCAGCAGCCAGGGAGGGGTACTCCAATGAACAGTGACTCTGGTTGGAGGGGGAGGGGCAGTGAGAGCACAGAGCACTCAATCACCACTCAAAGGACAGAGACTACAGCACCAGCCTCCCACAAAGCCTCCTTTGCCACTTAAACCATCTCCAGTCCTCTCAAGGGCCAGCCGCGTGCCTCTGCAGTCCCATCACACAGGCAATTTACATGTGTAATAAAAGGCTTCAGTCTTGACACTAATCTCAGAAAAAAAAATTTCTTACATTTGTATTAATTCTCCATTCTAGGTTTTAATTGAAGAGAGGATACAGCATCACGAGGGAAATAAAACCTTACTTCATCTATCCAAGGGCCATGTGGCTTCATTAGAAATTACATTAATTCCTCATTAAGCAACAATAATAATGTAGAACCGGAATCAATAAAAAAATGCATTGCCCCAAGGTGTAGATCCGTTTGGTGCAATTGTATCTTTGCATGGCCAACTTCAGGTGGCTTCAATTGCTCATGAAAATGTGACGTGATGCTGGAAGAGGAGGCTTCCTTCATTCACCTTCGAAGCTGAATGATGAAATAGAGGCAAGGGCATGATTCCCATCCTCTCAATCACTCTCGTCGTTGCTAATAAGAAGCCATGTAACTACCCACCCTCGAAAACCCCGGCAAAACTGATTCCATTTTTAGAGTTAATGCATTAAAGGTGCCAAGTAGGCATCTCTCACCAGCCTTCCCTGATCCATTAGTAGTGACTGTTCTGTGTAAGGGTTGAATTGTGCTGTGGTTGACTATAGATGTCTGCCTTGGGCCCAGGCTTGCAGTGCTATGTCTGGTGGCAAGTATATGCCAGTTATGCCCAGGAGTCTCCCCAACTGGGAGGTCAGGTTAAAAAAAAACAATAGGCTACTAGCACTGATGATGCCCACCTCCTTAGCCACGCCCCCTAAGTGGCAAGACTGGGTTTACCTAGTAATCAAGTACATGACACTATCTCACCTCCTTCATTTCCAACCGGACTTAACAAAAATCCTACATCAGGACAAAATGGGTATTTACCTGACCCTGTACTGAGCTGTATGTCAGGACAGTAGATCCTGTATAAAACAAAATAAAAATACAAAGACAAGAAATGTTGAATTTCACATTGAAACAATTGCTTTTCCTTTGTCTTTCTCCTAGACAAAATAGCTCCATTCCTTAGAAAGAAATATTTGATTCATTCATTCCACAAATGTGCATTGAGTGTCTATGTGCCAGGGTAGTCAGACATCAAAGAGGCAGTCAGGGACCAGATCAAGTCCGTCCTTGAAGGTCAACATGCAGAGTTTGGATGTTTTTCTGAGCCAGTTGGAAAGCCACAGGAAGATTTTTTTAAGCATGTTTTCACAGAACCCAAAGCCACACCCTATTCAGCTCAGTGGCCCCGACTGGCCCCCATGGAGATACCTGACCCACACACCTGCTCACTTGTTCTCTCAGAGCACCGAGCCAGCTCCCACACAGAGCAGCCCTGGCTGAGCTGCACAGACATTGTGAGACGCAAATCTCAGAGCCAGCCTGCCTGGAGCCAGCTGTCCTTCTCCAAGCCAAGAAAACCTCTTCCTTCCTCTCTCTCACTGCCCTTTTCTCTGGCTCACACTTCTACCATATTCCCTACTGCCCCAGATGATTTCCCACCCAAAGGAAGAAAGATACCACACGCTCCCCTTTTGTCCTTCAGATTGAGTCCATTTATCATGTTCCTGTGGGCTCCACCAGTACCTCGGACTCCAAGGCAGAGAAATAAGAGAATCCCTTTCTGGGCCTCTGCCCGATGTTGGGAATCCCCCCACTGCTGGCTGGTCCCAACCAGGGCTCCAGGCCCACGAGCTGTGTCAGTAGCTTAACCAAGCCAGCACCTCAAAGACAGAGACTGGACGCTGCTCTGCTTTGCTGCCCGCGGTCTCGGGCCCAGCAGACCTGGCCACTGGAGAAGGCAACAGTTAACCCTTGCCTCCCACCAGCACCTGCTGCTCAGTCTCAGGTTCTCAGCCCACTTCATGGGTGGGCATGGGATTAAATGAGACACCAGTGCCTGGTTCACAGACAGCACTCAATAAAGATCCGAGTGTCAGGAGCCATTAGTAGCATGTTTATTATCATTGTTGGTCAAGCCCATGACCAAGAGATTAACAGTGAACATGGGCTAGAACAGCCGTGGGCAAA
>NW_006297381.1:191570-218370 GCF_000327345.1 Myotis davidii | reverse complement strand
AAAAAAAAAAAAAGACCGTACCCTTTTACGTAATGATGTTTACTTTGAATTTATATTAGTTCACACAAACACTCCATCCATGCTTTTGTTCCAGCCCTCCGGTCCAGTTTAAGAACCCATTGTGGCCCTCGAGTCAAAAAGTTTGCCCACCCCTGGGCTAGAACCAGGCAGCATATTCTGTTCACAAAAAAGAGAAATCAGATGACACTGAGCTATAGCCACAATTTGAATGCAGATATTCCATAGGGTGGATGCTGGGTGAACCACTGCTCCTCCTACCCCTTCCCAAAGGCTGTTACACAGGCACCCCTGTGGCACTTCTCTCTGGTTTACAAGGTGTAAACAAGAGAGCCTGTCCTCTCTGCCTGTGTTGAAAGGCACAGACAGGGTAGAGCGCCTGTCTTCTCCCACGTCAGTGTCTGGAACACTGTGCTGCTGGCTAAGGTGGGTCTGTGGCCTCAAGTTTAAAAGGGAGGTACATACATCAAGAGCGAGTGCACAAGGGGGAATACAAACTGAGAGTGAGTGCACAAGTGAGGTATACACACTGAGTGCATAGGGTGGGTACACACACCGAGAGTGAGTGCACAAGAGGGGGTGGGTGAACATATTCCTTTCTCCTAGGGTCTTAGAAACAAGCCCTGTGCCTCCCCAGCCTCTCCTCCATCCATCATCCCTCCCCTTCCTTATCTTCAATCCCTCCTCCTATGCCAGCTCCTTCTCTGGGCCCAGAAGCATATCCAAATCTCCTCTCTTCCTTGCTCCTTCATCCTATTCAGCAACTACAACAGCTCTGTTCTCTTTGCTTCTTTCCATCCACCCTCCAGAACTGTGCTCAACATTGGAGACACCATGAGGAGCTCAAATGGACATGGTCTCTGATGGCACATACAGTCTGGGGGAGAAGCAGACAGTAAGGAGGGAATCACAAAATGCATGTAAGGCTACAGCTCTGAAGAAGAGTGTGTGGGCCCTACACCTGTCTCATTCACTCCTCAACGCCCGGGCCCCGCCCACCCAGACAGCTTTATTTCACAACCTCTGCCCCTTCTCACCTTACCAGCAGCCCTCTGCAGTGACTCTCCACTCCCTTCTGAAAGCTCTGTCGGTCCCTTTCTGGCTTCTTTTCCCAAAGTGCTTCCTCCTTTGGGCTCCTTTTTCTACACCTATTCCAGGATGCCAGCATCCTCTGGGAACCTGCTCTGCATGCATCTTATTCCCCCTTCCTTAGAGTCATTTACTATCCCTCCAGACCTCAATTCCCAACTCCATCAGGACCCATGAATGTATGTGTCTATTCCTGATGACCTCCTGGGCTCTAGACCCAACCAACTGACTGTCCTCTCGCTCTCTTCACATGGGTGTCCCACCAGCATTTCAACTCCATAAGGCCCACACCACTCTCCTCTTCCCACCCGCTGAGCCTCATCTCCTGGGTCAGAGAAGAGCATCCCAGTGCCCCCAGCCCTCCCAGCTTCAGAGCCTGCAGCCTGGGCGCCTCCTCTCACGGCTCCATGTCCAATCCCTGTTGATCCACTGCCCTGGGCTCTCCTCCCTGGCCTAGTTACTGTATAATAATTACATCATACCAGACTCTTCGAAAACTTCTGGACATGTCTCTTTGTGCTGCTGAAAACAATTTTGCTAAAAGCAAGGGAACCCGGAATAATTTGGTCACAATGAATATTCCACCGTGGATTGTTGTTCTGAGCGTTGGTCATCTTGGTGTGCCATGAAGTGGTTTTTAAAGAATTTATATACATCTTCAACAACTTGGATCCACTTATTCCCATATTAGGAGTTTCATTTTATTTGTTTAAGCAATTAGAACCTAGTATTGCCAGACTTGGCTGTAACTAAAGGCAAATACCAGGCAATGAAAAGTCTCCTATAAAAATCTGGTTTATCGCATCTGTTTGGATAGTGTCATATAACAGCTCTTTGAAAGCAAGCATTTAAAAAAAAAAGAAAAGCAAGCATTTGCTTTCTGTCAATATGCTGCCCTGTGAAGATCCACTGTGTAGTATATGTGATCCTGGAAAGGTAGGGTGCCCATTGAATTTATATAAATCACAATCTCTCCTGAATTATAGATAAAGTCCCTACTCTTCATTAACCTGACCCAGGAAAATCCATCACCATACAAGTTTGACATGTACTCTTCTAGCCTTTTCCCTAAACATCACAAATGTCCCTGCCTGTAGGTTTATTTATATACACACACAGATATACTTTAATTTTTTAAAATGTCTCAGAGCTATAGATATTGATCAGCACACTTGCTTCTTATAAACTTATCAATAGAGTGTAAATATCTTTTCCAGATAAGCCAATTCTCAAGGTTAGTGCTGTTGACAATGTGGACTGGGTAATCCTTTATAGTGGAGGCTGTCTTCTGTATTATAGGGTGGTTAGTAGCATCTCTGGCCTCCACCCACTAAATGGAGATAACACATCCCCTCCCCAAATTGTGACAAAAAATACCCCCAGACATGGCCAAGGGTCCCCCTGAGGCAAACCCAGGCGGGAACCCCTGAGGTGGAGCCAAATCTTCCTTTTTAACAGCTGCTTAGAATTCCATACTATGGATGTGCCATCATTTATTTATCTATTTCCCTCTTCAGCAACATTCAAAACCTATTTTAAATGCATTGGAGGGACTTAACAGTTTTAAAAGGCCACAGTATATAAAAAATCATTTTACATTATCCTTCTCATAAAATGTGAATTACTGTGCTCCTGGTTTGTTTAAAACAGGTACTCTGTGTCCATCAGGCAGCTCTGTGAGCTTGTTTTCTTTGCTTATATGATGTGGGCATTGACAGAACTCCATCTGTGTCAGGAGGAGGCGTTGGTCTTCGGTGCTGGTGCCGGCGTAGAGCATAGAGTGTGCACCTTCACACACTGCAGGTGGGGCAGCAATGGGACCTTTCCTGTGGGCAATCAGGCAAAGCAATTCAAGAGCCGCCACCCTGCCCTTGACTGGAATCGAACCTGGGACCCTTCAATCCACAGGCCGATGCTCTATCCACCAAGCCAAACCAGTTGGGGGACCTGGGAATCTTTTTAAATTCACCCCATAACAAAGAAACAGAATTTCTGGAGGGTGAGGCCCAGAAATCAGGATTTTAAAAAGATTCCCAGGTGATTCTACTGTGCAGCCAAGGTTGAGAATCACTGCTCTATGACTTGCGTAACATCAGCTGGACCAGACAGCTACATTTGGCCCATCCCCTCTCTCTAGGCTGGCTGAAATCAGTGCGGCTAGATGGCTCTCCAAGATAAATGCCGGGCCCTTCTCAGAAAGACAATTAATGAGCTCAGAGACTGCTTAAGCAGAGATGAAATGTGAGATTAACCGACACAGGGCCATCTATCCACCCCACCAACAGGCTCGCTCCTCCTGCCTCGCTGTTTCATTAGACACCACCAAGGAAACCCACACAATGAACCATGGCTGTCGGGTCTATTTTTGAGATAATTACAAGGCTCGAGCTTGGATCCACTTAAAGGCAAAAATGTGGGACAGAGAAGGTTTAAGGCGAACTCTACCCCTTTCTCCTCTGTTGAAAATGTCCCAACAGGCTTTAAAGGGAAGAGAAAACTGCGTGAAACTTTCATCAGAGCCCAGTTGGTTGCTGCAGGAGCTATGAGCCCGACGTTCTAATTCTGGACAGCGCCCAGTACAATAATCAGGCAGCTTCCCTCCCTGCAGGCCTGCTGATCTCCTCACCACCCCTCTGCTCTCCACATCTGGGAGTGTGAGTGCCCTCAGGGGAAGGAAGGAATGGGGAGAAAGGAAGAGAAGGCAGGAAGACAGTTCAGAGCAGAATCCCTGTGTCTCTAACTGCTATCTGTTATTATCACACCACTGCACCCATGGAAGTTCAGGTGGTACTGCTCCATACCCCAGTCTTGAAAGGGGATCCATTCTCTGCTCGCATAGCCTTGCAAACAGGAAGACCAATACAGGGTAAGGTCACTTCCAGGCTGACTTGTCCATTCCTCTCCAGCCTGCAATCTCCTAGAAGGCACATCAAGAATGCAAAACCTCAGCAGCCCCGGGAAATGGCTCTGCTTGCCCGCAGCTTCTCTGTTGTCCTCGGTAGAGAAAAAAATGAGAAAGGGAGTATTTCTTGGGCACCCCTATCCTTGTGATTCATTTCACAAGTAGAATTTCAACTCTGATATCTGAGCCTGTCCCTTGACCCCTCCCTGATGACAAGTACAGGTTCTACAATAATGCTGGGAGATCAAACAGTGTTCATCATGGCTGCTGGGTGATGCCCAAGTGGGTGACGCACTTTGCTCCTGCAACGGGATTAGAACTTGGATTAATGTTGGCACTGTTCCTTGTTGCCCTTCCTTATATAAGACTTTTCATCGGTCAGAGGCCTCCTCCTGGCCTCCGGGAGGATGAGGATTACTTTAGCAGGAGTGAAAAGAGAAAGAAATAGTGTTCAGTTTTTTTTAATATCCAAATGCAATTGCCAAACCCATGCCTACAGAACATCCTCAGCCTCGGGGGCAGATCATGTCACCCAGGGTAAGGAGCCCAGGCGATCGTGTCCCATCACCAACTTGGAAGGAATCATTACCTGTCCCATCACCCAGTTGCCTCATTGTTCATTCATCCACTCCACTACTATCTTCTCAGGGCAGCCGTGTCCCAGCACTGTGCTTGGTGGACTGGTAATACAGGGTGAGCCTGTAGTGGCTCATACCCCCTGGGGCTTGCATTCTAGCTTGGGGGGGGGGGGGGACAAAGCAAACTAAAAGATGGCTATCAGGTGAGGTTAGATGGCCAGGTGGGCACAGTATCAAAGGAGCCTTAGATAGAATTCAGGACAAGTTGGGAACCTGAAGTTTTCCCCCAAGTACATCGGGAAGTCACTGGACATGCTAGCAGAAAAGGAAAGAATTACTCTTATTTTCACATAGAGAATAGTCCGGATGGAGCAAGAGTGGCTAATGAAACCTTTCAGCACCACACCGGGTCCTGGCTCTTCAGCGATGTGGGATACAGGATACACCATATGGACAAAGAGTGATTCACTACAGAAGCATCTTGATGGAGAAGAAAGAGCCTCAGATGTGAAAAGCCAGGTGGTCCTGGTTTCAGCCACTAGACAATGTGACCCATCAGCATAGAGATTATATCTGCCTTGTTCTCCACTACATTCCCAGACCTGCCCATTCCTGGTACCTGTCAAGAGCTCAACAAGAATTAGTAAGATGGATGGATGGATGGATGGATGGATAAGATGGGTGGTTGGGTGGATGGGTGGATGAATGGATAATCAAATGGGCGAATGGATAGATAAATAGGTCTAAATTCTATTATGTTCCATTGCTATTAGGAATAAAAATAATCAAAATTTTAAATTCCTTAAAAGCCATGTGTCCATTTTAACTCACAGCAACCTTAAAGCATCTCCTTTAAGAAGCAATAGATAACCTTAGTCAAGAATGTGAGTCCTACTGCCTGCAATAGTCTCAAGGCTGACACATGCTCACATCTCAGAACCTCTTTGAGACTTAGTTTTCAACTGTGTAAGGTAGAAAAATAATTGTGCCTGTTTCATTTTTTTCTAATAAGAAATGAGATCATCTTTGTAAATTGCTTAGGACAATGTATATGGCAAATAACAAGTGCACAATCAATTACATGCCCCCTCCTCTCCTTTCCTCTGCCTCCCTGACATCTGACATTAGCTTTCACTGTGCTGGGCTGCCCCCATCTGCAGACGCTCACAGCCTCTTACACTTCTCCTTATACTATGGGTTCTAATAAGTCATCAATGACAAAATAAACAACTATACACAATTAGCACATGCTGGGCTAAATGTGCTAAAGCCTTCATAACTCAACTCCAAGGAAGAGCATCTAGTAATTAATTTTTAAAAAGTAATTTATATTTAATGCAATATTAATATTTAACTCACTTAATGCAATATTTAATTTGATATCTAATGCAAATAAAAACAGTAAACAGATTAATGATTTGCACAAGCGCTCACCTATTCTGTTTTTAAAGCCTTTTTCTGACTAGCAGACAATTTTCTACCCCACAGAAAGCAAATATGGGAGAGTTTTTGAGCTGATTCTTGTAAATGGGTCAGAGTTGTAATTTTATGAGTGGACTTAGCCAAGAAGAAGCAGCCATGGATTTCATTTATTCATATAGTTAATGAGGGCATACTATGTGCTGGGCACTAGGCTAAGATCTGGTGGGAAGAGAGAAAGGGTCCTGTTCTCACAGAGCTCATGATGTAGTGAGAATTAACATAAAACTCTGTGACAACTGACATAAGTACTAGGAAGGGAAACCTGCAGATAGTCACACACTGAGCCCTCACAGGACACTTAACCCACACTTGCATATGGTCAGGGAAGGCTTCTTGGAGGAAGCAATATCTGAACTCACATAACTTGCAGGAGAAGAGGGAGAGAGATCCAGGCAGAGAGAAGAGCTGCTTCAAAGTCTGCAAGTAAATGAATGTTTGTGTGGCCCCAAAATTCACGTGTGAAAACCCTAATCCTCGGTGTGATGGTATTATGAGGTGGGGCCTTAGTGAGGTAACGAGGTGATAAATATAGGGCCCTCATGAATGGGATTAGTGACCTTAAGAAGAGACAGCAGAGAGATGATATATCTCTTTGCCATGTGAGGACACAGTAAGAAGGTGGCTGTCTGCAAATCAGGAAGAGAGTCCTCACCAGGAACCAAATCAGCCAGCATCTTAATCTTAGGCTTTAGGTCTCCCCGTCTCTGATATTCTGCTAGAGCAGCCTAACCTGACTAAGACAAAGGCCTGGAAACAGGGTTGTGGCAGCAGTTCAGAGCAGCTAGAAAACAGAAGAGAAATGGGTGGCTTAAGATGAGGCTGAGTGAGGCTCGTGAGCCCCGAAAAGGGTTTGGGCATTAATGTGTAGGCATTGTAGCGACATGACCAGGGCTGCACTTTAGAAGGATAGCTTAGGCTGGAAGACAGTTCCTCAGCTAATACCTATTAAGGTGATCAAGAGAAGAGATGTGCCAATGGGAATGGAAAGAAAATGGACAGATTCAAGAAATATTTAGGACACTGAATTGACAGGTCATGGTGGCTTGCTTCACCAATGGGTGAGAAAGGTAACAAAGCAAAGATGATATGTAGGATTTTAACATGAACAACTGGGTGGGTGCAATAAATAAATTATGTCAGTCATCCATGTCATTGTTATCACTACTGTCATTATTGATGATGTCTTGGTACCACCCTCTGTGACTACACAGAATAAGTCTATTTCTACTTGCATAGCACAATCTTTCAAATTTGTTCCCAAAAACAAATGTAACACATGAAAGGTGCAAAGTTTGAGGATAAAATGAGTTTCACTTGGTTCATCCTACAGGAGGATGAAATAAAAATAACGTTGAAATACCTAAATGTCCAACTAGAGGGGATTGGCTAAGTGGCATATAGAACAGTTACATAAGTGAATATTACACAACCTTCAGAAATCATGCTCTAATGTTATATTTCATAACGTGGAAAAATGGAACACATCAAACTCTTTCTATTCTCTTTGCCTACGATGCCCTTTCCCACATTTTTCCTACTTGGGAACTAAGCTTAAACATTATTTTCCCTGACCACCTCTCTATCTAAGGAAACCCCAAATGAGCAAAGGGGTAATAAACCCCTCCCTCCTCCTGCATGAGAACTTAACCTTCAGTTAACTTCTGAGCACTGACTCCCTAGTAACCTAAGAGCTGGGATGTCAATTCTATCACTAGGCAACATTACCTAAGAGGTAAATGACTTCTCTCTAGTACTTTGTATCTGGTCTGGAAAGGAACTATTTGGTTCCTAAGGTTTGACCATCTCCCATCTGAACAATTCAGTTCTCAACCAAGTTATTCAGGGGAAAAATATCTCAGTTGTTGAACAAAACTTCGGTTCTCAACCCGACAGTTCTTTCAGGCTGATGCATGTATGATCAGTCATGCATCTCTCAGGCGACAAGCAAAGGAGAGAATGTGTGAGTATGAATCAGTTTACTGCTAAACCTCACATTGTTAACATCTCAGGATATTGTGGTGTGAATGTTTTCAGGTGGTTTGTTTGTGTGGTGTGTTTTTTTTTTTTTTGCTTTTGTTGCTTTTTATTATTATTAAATACACACATTAAGTCACAATGGATCCTAAGGAGGTTAGTGATGCAGCAGAGTGAAACAGAAAGTTGTGAGAACAATGACAAGCTTTAAAAAGAAAAAATTGCAAAGTATGACAGAGGTGTTCCAGTGTTTGATCTGGCTATCAAGTATGGCATGGCAAAATCAACTTTTAGCACAACTTTAAAACATAAAGAGACTATCAGGAGTGCTGATGTTGCTAACGGTATAAAAGTGTTCACAAAACAATGATCATAGGCCATTGAAAAGGCACAAAACTTGTTGTTGACTTGGATAATGCAAAGCAGTTAGCCGGTGATAGCATTTCAGAGGCAATGATGTGTGAACAAAGTGAAGATGCTGCATGCTGACCTCCTGAAAGACACCCCTGTAACAAGTGCTGAAAGTGATTCATTTATAGCTAGTAGGGGGTGGTCCAATAAATTAAAAAAAAAAGAAGTGGCATTCATAGTGTAGTGAGGCATGAGAAGCTGAAACAAAGTAATTGCTGATAACTTCATGACAGAATTTCAAGAATGTGTAGAGGCCAAGGTATTTGTTCCCCAACAAGTATTCAATTGTGATGAATTGAAGTCCTCTTCTGGAAGAAAATGCCCAAGGGAACCTACATCACACAGGAGGAGAAGTCATTGCCAGGACACAGGCCAATGAAAGACAGGCTGATATTATTGTTGTATGTGGATGCGAGTGAGGGACTTGAAATTGAAGCCTCTACTCATCTACCATTCTGAAAACTGTGAGTTTTCAAGAAAAACATGTCATGAAAAAAACAGGTTGAATGTTATGTGGAGGGCTAATAGCAAAGTTTGGGTAACCAGGCATTTTTTTTTAGTAGATTCATGAAGTGTTTGTCCCAAGTGTGAAGAAATACCTCTGGGAAAAACAATTGCCACTCAGGACACTACTTCCTGTAGTGGACAAGGCTCCTGCCCACCCTCCAGGCTTGGAGGCCAAGCTGGTGGAGGAGTATAGCTTCATCATTGTGAGGTTCTTGCCACCTAACACTACTCCTCTCAGCCAACCCAGAGGCCAGCAGGTCGTTTGTGATTCTAAGTAACTCTGCACACAGGCACTGTTTCAGAGGTGTTTGAAGGTGACCTCTGAAACTAATGTAACCCTCAGGGAGTTCTGGAAGGAACATTTTAATATCCTCACTTCCTTGAGGCTCAGAGACAAAGCATGGAGGAAAGTGTCTTCTAGGACCATGCAATCGGCCTGTAAGAAACTGAGTCTGCTGCTGAAAGAGACTTTGAGGGCTTTGAGGATGAGCCTGTGCCTGTTGTGGAGGATATTGAGTCTCTGGGCAAGGCTACGGGCTTGGAGGTGAGTGATGATGTAGAGGAGTTGGTGGAGGCCACTGCACTAAGCCGACCACCGAGGAACTCCAAACCTTCAGGGGGAGCAGCAACAGAAGGCAGCTAAGGAGCTCTCTTCAGAGGAGGAGGAGGGTAGGGAGGATATTTCTACTTTACTAATGCATGAAATGCTTGGGAAATGGGGGGAAATGCAAAATTATTGGGAAATATCACCCTCACAAAGAAGTAGCAAACCGAGTGATAAACTTGTACAATGATAATGCAGTGTTTCACTTCATGTAAGTGTTGAAACACAGGCAGAAACAAACGTCGTTCGATAAGTTTTTAGTGAAACAGAGGTAGTAAGTTCTAGTGGAACAAAAAGATGAAAGAGAGAGAATCCCAGAAGAACAGCCACCTGACATTCTTCATGGAAGGGGACTCCCCTTCCAAACAATAACATCCCTCCATCCCTCCTCTCCATGTTCAGTCATCAATAGCTCTCAACATGAAAGGTTATAGTGTGTGCATAAATTTTCATTTGTTTTACTGTACATTTATTTCCTTTTTATTAAATTTTCATTTACATTTCATGTCCTTTATGTTCTTAAAATGTTTATTTATAGACCAGAGGCCCAGTGCATGGGATTTGTGCACTGGTGTGGGGCATGGACTGCAGGGATCAGTCTGCTGTGGGAGCTCGCTCATTCCAATCTGCCATCTGCCGAGTGGCTGTGGACCCGTCCTCTGAGTGGCTGCTCCCTGGTCCGGCATCTTCCATGGAGCCAGAGCACTGGCCTCTCCAGGGGACCTGGTCAGGGCTGGGCCAAGGGACAACAGCACCGAGAGGGGACAGAGTAGGCCTCAGTCCTATGTGGCCACAAACCCACCTCCCAGCCTCTGGAGTCAGCTCTGCAAGTCTGGTGGCAGCGCTGCATGGGCCACAGGTGTCTGGAGGCAGCAGTGGGCAAGGAGGAGGAGCGTGAGGCAAGGAGGCGAGGATCACAGCCTGGGTTCCTGCCCGTGGGCCCAGGGTTTGCAGCAGGAGCAGCCGCTCATCCGGGTCAGCCAAGCAGCGCTCCCGCTGTGGTAGTGCACTGACCACCAGGGGGCAGCTCCTATGTCCAGCGTCTGCCCCCTGGTGGTCAGTGCACATCATACTGACTGGTCAACAGGTCATTCTGGTCATTCCGCCATTCAACTGCTAGGCTTTTATTATATAGAATTAGACAGCACATTAGACATGTACTGTATATAAGAAAGGTTAAAACAGGGAATCATTTGGGGGTCTAGAATGAATTAATTCAACGTACATTATTTTTAATGGGCACAAATGATTCAGTTTTTTAACAAATCGCTTCTCAGGTTTCATTGTAAATGAACTAAAGTACCTGGTGGAATGCCATACATTGGACATCATTACTCAGTCATAAGATGCTCTCTGCAGAGATCCTGAGAGCTCTGCCTGTAGGATTGTGACAAGAAATATGGCTCCTCTGAGGCCATTCTAAGCCTGGACAGACCCACACCTGCCCAGTGTTTAGGCACCTCTTTGTACTGGAGCTGTGTTGTGTGGACTTCTTATAAGGAGGAACACCTGGGGCTGCCCTGGTGGCCAGCTGGGTTTCCCATCCTCTATCCTTGTAAAGGTTATGATGCTAAAGAGTGAACTATGGTATTAAGAGTCAGAATGCTTAGTTGTATCTAGGAAGACCCTCAGTGCACCTCCCTACTCCCATTGTTCTCTTGCATCACCCTGTTTTACCTTCATGGCACTTCCACGCTTAGTTTATTAAATACCTATTACTGTCAGTCTGTCCCCTAGACTGAACTAGATGAAGACAAGGACCATGTCTATTTTGTTCATCCTTGTAAACTTAGCACTTACCTTAGTGCCTGTGACATAGTAGGAGCTTGATAAATATTGGATGGATGGATGGATGGATGGATGGATGGACAAATAAGATTAGAGGAAGAAGTTGCAAAAGACAAAGTAAGAGGTAAACAGAATCCAAATTGCAGAGGGGTTTATTGAAATTCACATCAGCAGGGAATCGCCCTAAGAACCTTGAAGAGATGCTGAAGAGTTTCAAATAAAAAAAGAAAAATATATGGCGTACATTTGAGAACAGTCATCCTGACAGTCATCAGGGGAGGAGGGGCTGTGGCAGAAGAGATGAGAGGCAGGGTAACAATGATAGGACCACCTCGAACAGTCCTGGTGAAAGGCAGTGAGGATGAGAAGATAAAATAGTCTCAAGAGATGTTTCAGAAGCACCATCTTTATGCTCGGTGCCCAGTTGGGACCTGGGAGGGAGGAAATGGAGGAATCTAAGGTAACCACAGAATTGGCACCTTGGGGACCAGTCCCATGGTGGTGATGTGAACCTGAAGAGGGACCAGAAAAGGCAGCAGGTCTGGGGGCAGGAAAGAGGGTGAACTTGATTTTGGACCTCCCAGGAGAGATGGCAACCAGATGGGCGGAGCCTGGAGATAGGGAAGCTGGGTGTCAGCACACATGGGGGGGTAGTTGGAAGCCATGGACACAATTGAGCCCATCTGGAAGTATGCAAAGTGAAATTTAAAGTGCCAAAGATAAAACTCAGCTGGTCTGGTGCAGAAAGAAGAACTGAATAGAGATGCTGAGAGAGATCCCACTGCCTTAAAGCAGAACGAGAGAAGATGCATGTCTTTGAAACCTTATGACCCTGTGTCTATACTTCTATAGTGGAATTAATTTCTTTCTTAAATACTAGTTGTTTCTATTTGCATCTGCTCATTCTAAAGTAGAGTAGAATTCTTTCTCATCTTTGAGTCCTCTGAAGTCCTACACATAGTAGGTCCTTAATAACCTCCCTATAATCTGAACCATATGAGGATGGAGGGGAAATCACTAATTAGTTTCAATCCAGACTAATTGCCTTTTTAAACTCTCATCTAAATCCGACTCTTAATATGTTCTGAGAATCGATGTTTCATTATTTTTTGCCACAGCGGAGATTATCCCTGTTGACGGGTCATTACAAATCATCGCTCTCTGAGAGGTCCCCTTTCTCTCTCTCATTTCCTGATCTGTCAGCAGGATATCTTTGTTCTTGAAAGTGAAAGAAAAAAATTAAATGGATCTTTGAAATTAATAACCAGGACCAACCACACCAGGGGAAGAGGTGCCCTGATTCTCTCAGAGAGCCCTCTCCAGAAAGAATCCATATTGCTCAAGAGGAATAAATGGAAGGCTCTATTCGGGCCTCAATCAAACTGATATTTTCTATTTGTCCCAGGGTCTAGCTGAAGTGCCCACTATATACCAGGCACCAGCCAAGACAGTTACATGTGACCCCATTTGATCATCACAACAATGCCGAGAGGTTTGGACAATGGTCAGCCCTGTTTTCGGATGGGGATACTGAGACTAAGAGAGGTTAAGGCGCCTGCTTGGGCCATGGGGCTGTTATGCTGCACAGATCTGCCTGGATACCCATACTCAGTCCCCCAAAGCAGGCTGTCATGCGCATGGTGTGAACGTCCAGCTCTGAGTCGCTGGGGTCCCGAATGTCACCACAGAGCAGTAATGGTGCAAGTTTGCTCCCTACTCTGGCCCCAGACAACAATCCTTTCTTTTTTCCCTGGCACTGTGCTTCCTCCATAGAATGCCTTGTGTACACCTGGGCAAAACTGTGCACCCTGAGAGGAAAGAGACAGACTCGGCTCAGGCTCTCCAAGCAGCACCCCATCCAGCCCCTGGTTTTTACCACAGTGGGTCTGAGCATGAAGGGACCATGTCCGAGGGGCTCGCCAACTCGATTCTCTCCACTCTCTATGTGCCAAAGCAGAAGAAATCAATGAGCAATAAACTTGTGGGCAATCCATCTCTCACGTCACCAGACCCTTTGTAAATATCGGGGAATTCTATGCTTAACAGCCCACAGAGGACCGTTGATGAGCTTGCCTCTCATAACCCCACTTCCGTTTTCATCCAGGGGTGAGTGTCCGGAAGGGGACAGCAAGGAATTGCAATGGTTGGGAATCCAGCAGGCTGGGCTTCAAACCTGCCTGTGAGGCCTTGAGTATATCATCTCTTCTCCCTAAGCCTCATTTTCCTCACCTGAATGATGAGATTAATTACAGTTCCCGCCTCCCCCTATACAAGGAGCTAATGCATGGAGGGCACTTATTTATCCCTGTGCCTAGCAAACAGTGAGACCTGAGCAAATGTTAAATGCTAGCTGTCATTATTATCTTTACACAGCTGAACCAATCCACTGGCTGATGGGCAAGTAAAGAGCTCTGCAGAGCTATAGCTAAACTGGGAGAGCAGATGTTACCAAGCCTAGGGGTGGCACATGTACTTCCATATTTCCGGTTCCGTATTAGATGGGGGAAGGAGTGTGGGGCAGGCTTGAATTCAAATTCTGACTACATCCCTTTGAGTCTTGGGTAAGTTATTTAACTTCTCTGAGCCTCGTCGAGTTTAGGGGCTAATGTGAGAGAAAGGTAGTCAAATAACTGTACAAATAAGTGCACAAACAGAAACTGGCATTTGTGCTACTATGAAGGAAAGAAAAATGATTCTGAGAGAGCAAAACAGCACAGTAACCTACAGCGACGGCAGGGATGAGGGTAGCATGGGGGCCACCTCTCCAAGGAGGTGAGCTGAGTAGAAGTCAGTAGGTAAAGAGGACAGAGGAATGGCTCAAGGAGAGCAGCAGCCTGCAGAGGTCCGGTGATGAGGAGGAGGATGGTCTGGTGAGGGCAGCCAGAGCGCTGCAGCGGAGAGGAGGGGAGATGGAGCTCCAAACTGGAGAGGCAGGCAGCAGGCAGACCTTGCCAGCTTTAGGAATAAATGTCTTAGAGGAAAGAGATTTCTATCAGCTGCTCCATGATCTATCCCAGATGCCCAGAGCAATGCCAGGCACAGAGATGGTGCTCAAATAATATTTGCTGAACTTATAAAAGGTGAGCTCATGAAAGTTTTTCACAAGTCAGTCACTGAGGGGTGAATGTGCTTTGCACTGAGGTCTGGTCCACGGTGAGCAAGCCAGAGGGACAGTCCAGGGCTCTAGACTGTCTACAGCTAGGAGAGGGTGCTGCCCTCGGCACCCACCCTGTACCCTTCCATGGGATCTGTAACCCAGCCTCCTGCCTGGGCCAGAAACACACAGAAAACACCGGTGTGGCACATCAGGGCTTGGAAAGGGAGAGGTTTTCTCTGTGAGGTAATTTTCAGGGAAATTCTATGCTTAACAGCCCACATAGGAGAGGTGTTTATTTCCCAGCTGTTCATTATACTTCAGTGAACAGCCCCATTCTGTGGTGAAATGTCCCAAGCACACCTAATGCGGGATCTTGCCTCTGGAACACACACAGCATTTCCCTTCTCTCTTCCTCCCAGTTAGGAGAGTGGGGTTCAAGGGTGACTGAGAATAGGTAGCCTTGAGACCCTACATAGGTGTCCAGTGAAGTGGAGATGTGGCATCTGTATCTAATATAAAGTTGAAGAAACAAAGGCTTAGTTCCAGACTCTCAGAAAAATAGGCTGCCGCCTCCTGGCAACCAGAACACCTTATAACTCAGGAACCTGATGTCAAAGGGCACATCCCAGCCACTGTCTGGGAGTGGACTTCCATCACACATTCACTTCCACAGCTGCAACATTATCTCATGTGACCTCACCACCAGCCTCAACTGATTGGATAGAAGCTGAGACCTACCCACAGGGAACCAATCCGTTGGCTGATGTGCAACCAATAAGATTCACTCTGCACAGAATGAGTGGGAAGAGGCCATAGGTGAGTCACAGGCACATGAACTGAAAAGTCCCATAGCAAAGGGAGGTGGTAGCTGGCTTCAGAAAGATGGGATAAGGATATGATACTACTGAGGGAATCTGACAGAATATTGCACAACCCAGAAAGAGAGAGGAGCACAGAGAAGGGAAGTAACAGATCCAAAGTCATACAGCTTGTAAGTACCCAAGGCAGGATTTGAACTCCAGACACTGAGTTCTTGTAATAGCACACACTGCTCTCTGCAGGCAGGTGGCCAGTAAAAGTGCTTATTATTCAGAGAAGGGGAGTCTGCAGAGCAAAGGGAGAAGTGCTGAAAGCAGAGACCAGCCAAGGAGCTTGTGCTGCAGTTGTGCCATTGTCCTTTGTGGCTGATGTTGACTTGTTTAGTGTTTATTGGGAGCTTATATGTGCTCACTTATCCCATGGACCACCCACAAGAGGTCTACGCAGGAGTTATTATCAATCCACATCACAGATGATAAACCACTTCCTGGTGGGGCCAGGGTATGAGCCCAGGTCTGTGTGCCACCCAAGACCACAGAGCTGCCTGGCATGACTTCTCTACCATGCTAGGCATAGCAGGGCCTAGAAAGGCATCTTGGCCATGGGATGGAGAGGAAGGCTCAGAGGACATTTCGGGGGATGAGCTGCCAGCAAGAGGACCACTTGGGAAGACAACCAGGGATACCCAACAGGCTAAAGAGATGGACCTTCCACATTTCTTACAAGTGGATGAGGACAAAAAATGGAAGTGACATTTTCAGTGATTGCTTCTGATTCTAGGCACTCCCTGGATTTTTCTGTAACTGCTAGCACCTTCCTCCCTTCCATTCACAGCCTTTAAGGTTTACTGAGTGTTTCTAGGCCACTCTACCCTCTCTGACTCCTTGCCAACAAAAACCAGCAACCAGATCACTGTCCTTCTTACCTGACAAATGTCTGCACTCAAGTGTCAGTTACTCAACTTCTATTGTTCCCCTGATACAATTCATCAGTTGGAATTGTTACTTCCGTGGCAAAATTCATCTTCCTTCATTTCCTATTAATGTCTTACAAGGGTGCAGTACAATCCTGGAATAGTTAAGTGCGTCTTGCCCAGGGTAAGAATTCACTTTCAAAACCCTTTACATTCATCAGCAAAAATCAATTTGATTGTTTAAGGGTCTTTTACTTGTTAGGGCAATAAAGATTCTTCAAGCTAAATGTTCTTTTTACTCCTCACCCTACTCAAAGCATACCTGGATTTTTTTGTTTGTTTGTTTGTTTTAAATGAACTGGGAGGAAAGATGTTTTATTTTGCCGATGACAGAACTTCCCCTCTTTAAAAGCAATTCAGCATTTTGTACTGGTCAGATTGTTCCATATTAAATAATCCAGAAAATTTTCGTGGGGATGGTCTGCACTAGCTGAGTTAAATGGATAAAGACATATCACAAATAAGAACATCGAGTAACAGGCTGTTAAGTCCAACATAGTCCCACCAGGGTGGCTAAGACGATACTACAGAAGTTGAGAGATGAGCACAGGATGGATCATGGATATTATTTCTCTACCCCTGACTGTCAGGAAATCCAGAGTTTGTGGACATGGAGAATGACTACTGCAAGAAGGATTAGAGATGGTAACTGATGGCTTGTTTTGAATTCTTTCATTTATCCAACAAATACTGATTGCCTACTAAGTGTCAGGCACCATGCTGATTCTAGGGACAGCCATAAATGAGAGACACGACTGCCACCCTCAGGGAGCTACAGTCAGTGGAGATCCACACAGCAAAGGGCACGTAGGAGATGTACGAGCACATAGGATGCAGAGATACCAACAGCTGGGGCACTTCCAGCAAACACCATGTCCTGTGGATTCTCACTCTTCAGTATTTCTCAAATGAGCCCCCTTCTCCACACCTTCCCTGTTGTCACTTTAGTCTAAGTCATCAAGTCACTCTACTTGACTATTGTAACAGTGTCCTAAAGAGACTCCAGGAATCCATCCTGGTCCCCTCCCACACACACCAAATGGCTGCCAGAGTAACCCAGAGGGGTCTTTGAAGTACAAATCTGATCATACACCCCCTGACAAAGCCCACCAGAAGAAAAAGAGGAGGCGGGGTGGAGGAGAAGGAGGAGGAGAGGGATGAGGAGGAAGGGATGGGTTATTGCTTCCCTGAGCCACTGTGACCTTCCTACGCAAGTGATCTTTGGCAATTATCTTCAATTTCATTACAAAAGTGCCAACATTCAGCTCTTCTTGACCTACAAGAACAGCGATTCCATATGGTTCAACTTAATGCCTTCATCCTGAGGCTGTGGTAGTATGAAATGAGATTCGCACAGCACCTGCCATACATGAATGTTCCATGAACAGTGGGTGTTGTTCACCTGACTCCTCCCTCTGCTCAGTCCTACCTTCTATCTTTGCAAAACCTCACTCTGGCCATTTTGTGCACCCAGGCTTCTAGCTCCATGGGCATTTGGCCCTGAGACCCTGAAACATCTGGGTTGGTGGAGAGGCTGGGGCAGGTACCCTCCTTTTCCCTGCATCACAGCTCATCCATGGAGTGAGCTTTATTTCTGGCCAGTAGTGCAGAGCTGATGTCTGCCTAGCACAGAGGAAAACTGTTCCTGCCACATTCTCCAATAAGAATGATTTTCTTCATACTCTATTTGTCTACAACTGTCTTTCCGATCATTCTTGCTTTTAGCACATGGTCCACACGCTTGAAATTCAGCCAGAGGAACTGGGTGAAATTTATGATCCACTGACTGCTGAAGCCCTGAGCCATGAGATTTGAATATAAATGTTGGAATGAGGTCATCAGAAGGAACAGGTAGCAAGACAGCCAATTTGCAAATTTGCCATGCCAGAAACACATACTCTAATTTGCTACCAATTAAAAAACATTGATCAGACAACCTATGTTAATTAATAGAACACAGAAATTTTCCCAGCCTTTTATTTTGAGATTAAAATTTTGAATGGAGTTTCAAATGCCTCAGTGTCACTATTAACATCAGCATTTTGCCACTAACACTCTGCTCAAACAGAACAGTTCATTAGTGCTAAAACCAATTTACTGGAATGGGCTGGAAATCACCTCGGTTTTCTCTATTAATGTATTACAAGATGAAATATTTCATGAGTGGCTGGTTGACATGCTTGACACTTCCTCTCATTCTGCTTAGCTCGCTCAAGATGGAAAAATCTCCATTCGGCAAATGAGATGTCAGGGACAAACTGAAGAGTAAATCCAGGCCCTTAAAAATGGTTTACTGCCCTTCAAAATAGAGACAGCCCCATCTATATTTTCTAATGAACTTATCTCTTACAAGATAATCCTCAAGATAGATGAAATCATCAAAGCAAAATGCTTAAGATGGTACCTCATCCAGAGACAGCGCTCAATAAATATTAGCTATTATGGGGGGAAGGGGCATGAAGACTAGAGAGGTTAAGATCGCAGACTGCAAGTTACAAGGTGAAGTCAAAATCCTTCTCTGCCATTTCTTAATTTGGGTGACATCAGGCTTAGAGGCAGCCTCACTAAGCATTAGTTGGCTTTTTTCCCAACTCTTCAATGGGCATTAGTATCCTAGTTTCCTGAGGCTGCCCTGACAAGTTATCACAGAGTAAGTAGAAATTTACTCTAGCACAGGTCTGGAGGCCAGAGTCCAAAATGAAGGCATTGATGGAGACATGCTCCCTCTGAAGGTTCTAGGGGAGAAGCCTTGCTACCTCTTCCCGTTTCTGGTGGCTCCTGGTGTCCCTTGGCTTGTGGCAGCATCACACCGATCTCTGCTTCTCTGTCTGTGTGTCCTCTCTGCTTCTAGGAGTTGGGTGAACTCTAAATCCAGAATGATTCCATCTCCAAATCCTTAATAATTACATCTCCAAAGTCCCTATTTCCAAATAAGGTTACTCCAAGGTTCCACGTGGATATGAACTTTGAGGCACACTACTCAACCCACCACAGGAAGTAATGATGAAACCTACTTCCTAGGATGGTTAGTGAGATTAAGTGAGAAAATTACACATAAGGTGTTTGGCAAAGAGTGGGCACCTAGTAGGGCTCAGTAAGAGCTAGAGACAGACACAACTATTGTAGTTTACACTCTGCAAAGCCACTTGGTTTTAAAGAGCTGCACGTTTTCCTGGAAGCACAGCTGTCCTCGTTTCCCTTGGTTACTTGGTTTTTCTGTTCACACTGCCATGTCCAGTCTGGGTTTTCATCCTCACATCAACAGTTTGCTGAGTCATCGCCTCTGAATGCCCTGCAATTCTCCCCACAGCCACCAGAGAGGGCTTTCCTATGTGCAGAAAAGAACAAGGGTGCTCATGCCTTTCCCTGTGGAGCCTCCATCCCTTTTTGGCTTCCCAGACCACTCAGGTCAGGGTCCAAACTCTCTTGGCCTCATGGTCTGGTCCGGCCTCCCTCTCCAGCTCCAGCTCTGACTCTGACTCCAGCTTTTTTATTTTTTTAACTGTACTTGAAAAACTAAATTCCAAATATTCAGGTGAGACACAAACCCACTGCTCCTGCTTTGAGGCCTACGGATTGGTCTATGACTCTTTTTGTGGTAGGACATTTACACGAGTTAAATTCCAGTTTCCTAGGGAACCTACATGATAGTAGCTCTCCAGTCATGCTGAATAGCTTGCAGTTCCTTTAACATGCTGCATCCTTTTGCAATGTTACTTGCCCGATAGAACATTCTTTCTACCCGCCTTCTTGAATGTGACCCCACTAAGTCATGCTTTAATTTCAAGTCTCAGATAAGAAAGCCCTCCTACTTTGAGCCTCCAGTTCTGAGTTACTAGTAATACCTTATTGTACATTCCCTGACTACCTCTGTCAAAGCACTTCTCTTTCTCAGTAGTATACCTGCTGATTATATGTCTATCTCCTTGGCGATATGAATAGTTTCTTAAGGTCAAGGTTGGTGTCTACTCACCTCTGTATCCCCAATACCAAACCTAGAGCCAGGGCCATTGTAGAAAATCTAATGAACAAATGAATCAATTAGTGAATCCTCACAGTTCTACCTACAAGAATCTGATAAATATGAGATTGAATTACTCATGTCATTTAACTAGAGACCCACTACCTGATTTTCTTGTGGTTCTGGACACAGCCAGAATAATCCAAAACAACATTCTAGGTCAAAACAATGGCCCAAGTCAAGACACCACAATCCTGGAGATAAACCTTAATTTTCACGTTCAATTGGTTCTTGAAAATCTACATCCATATATGTATGCATGCATACATAAGGAACAAAGAGAAGCTTGGTGCCTGGGAGGCATATGAAAAGGAAAGTCAGGAAAATGTGACTTAACCAGCTGAGCGACCTTTGAAAATCTCTTAACTTCTTTGGGCCTCAACAGCTTCCACTATTTAACAGGTGAATTAGTCTGGAAAACTGACTCATGAGACTCTCATTCTGTTTCTTTGAAATTAAAATAACTGTCCTTGAATTCATCCACCACTCCCCACCCCAACCTCTGTCCAACTAAATTTTACAAAACATACACTCAGCTTTCTTGAAAGGACATCCATTGGTCATGTGATTCCTAGCCAAGTAGAGCAAGCACACTTCCAGCCAGTCCTGCTGCTCATAGCCTCCAGCACTTTGCAAGGATAAAATATTGACTGTTTACCCAGAACAACGAAGAGTTACAATCTGGTCTCGTCCAAAGGCTCCTGGGAAAATTGAACGTTGTGCACTCTCTGAACTCACATGCAAGTTAGAAAAACCCTAGAGACCCTACTTCTTTTAGATTGAGGCTAAAATAACTCAGTGGAAAATTTTTTTCCACTAAACAAAAGATAATTTTATCTCCATAGCTTTATCTCTGTTCTCCAATATTCCAATATTTAGCAAGGATTTTTTTTAAAGCACCAACCTAGGTTGAAGGGCAGGTGTCCTCTAAGGAACTTGGATGGGAGTACATGATGGAGAAGGGATTTTGTGCCTAAAATAATAAAGCACCCAACTCCCCAGAATTACGAGGGTTGTGGGAGGCCCAAATATTATGGCGTTGTGAATAGTCATTGCCTTTTCACAGTTCTTCATCGTCTTCAAGTGGTATTATTATACATTATTCCACTGATACAGTCAAACGCATCTAACATGACATTTGTCCTAGGCGGATAAATCATGCTGATGTTTTTTATAATCTCCCATATTATTCAACCAATTTAAGAACTATCAAATGGTGGTAACAGCCAAACTAATATCTTTACCTCTGGCATTGATCCTGAGCTGCACAATAGCATTTTCTGCCACCAGCTTGACATCTTCACACAAATACTTACTTGCATAGTACAAAATCTAAATCAAACTTTCAATTTCAACTGACACTGTTCCAAAATCCTCCTCTTCCTGTCTTTCTCATCTCGTTAAATGGCACCACTTTCTACCCAGTCACCCAAACCAAAAACCTCAGACACATCCACTTCCTCATTCCTCAAGTCCAATTTATCAGCAAATTTCACTGGTCCCACCTCCAAGGTACATATCCTGGGTCTGCCCATTCTGTCCATCCACTGACCCACAACACTGGTATCTAGTCCCCATTGGAGTGACTGCAGTAGCCTTCTTGCTCCCCCATCATTCACTTTCCTCCCAGGTACCAAAAAATTCTCTTAAAAACATGTCATATCACGTAACTTCCCTGCTTAAAAGCCTACGGTGATTTCCCATTACATGAAAAATCAAGTCCAACTTCTTCACGGCTTCTGAAGCACATGTGTCTGGTCAGATCATGTCAGATCCTTCTCCTCTGACCCCTGAGGAAACAGCTGCAATAGCCCACCTGTGTGCTGATCCCTGTCTGTCCCCAAGGCTGGCTCCTTCTCACCTGCAAGCTGAGCTCCATGTCATCTCCTCAAAGATCCTCCCTGATCACCTACCACATCATTCTGTTTCCTTCCCAATATTAGTATAATTGGAAGTTAACACGTTTATTCATTTATTCATTAATTTCTTACCATTTTCCATTCCATACCTCTAGTAGAATGCAAGCTCCAAAGCAAGGGAGACCTTGACTCTTGTTATTCTAGTCACCTCCTACTCACCCCATTGGTGAAGGAGGGATCCTGACCCTCAATGGCAGGACATGGCCGCACACATGACATGGGCACTAGGCAGGTGAGATCAACATCAGTTATTAGCCACATACTCCCACAGCCTGAGGGGAGGCCACCGCACACCAGGCAGAACCGACCACACAGCATTGCACTTGGAGAACAAAGTGAGCCAGCAGAGCCGTGGACAGCAGGCTCTGTAATGACAAGAGGGTGAGGTGCCCCCTGGTTCCCATCGGAGGATGTGATTGGCTTATTTGAATAATTTCAGAAGTTGGCAGGGGAAAGACCTGTTCGGCTAAGGACTAGGTGTTACGCAGCTGGTATGACTGGTGGGGGGAACTAGCCAGATTGGGAGCCTTTCCCACTGGGTGTGGTACATTTGACAAGAGCAGGGGGCCTTGCACAACCTTGGTAATTCTGGGGTCTTTGATTAAGCCTTTGGGGCCCTGTGAAGCCCAAAGATGTCAGGGCAGCACTGAAAACTGTAGGCCTTACAATATTGCCGCTGGTATATGTCCAGTGCCTGGAATATAGCAGATCCTTGATAAACACTTAGTGAATTAAGGAATGAGTCCAAGCAGTAGATCCCCCTCTTTTCCACCATTGGTTTGACTATCCAGACACTTCCAGAACTCAGAGGGTAGTGAATGTGGCGCGGCTTCCCCGAGTGTTACTTCCTTCAGTTTTACCAGCTCTGTTTCTTCAGTACACTAGTGCCTCCTTATCCATTGTTTTGCTCTCTGTGGTTTCAGTTCCATGGGCCAAAGATATTAAATGAAAAATTCCACAAATAAGCAATTCATTCATTTTATATCGTGCAGCGTTCTGAGTAGCATGAGGAAATCTCACACCATCCCACTCCATCCCCCTCAGGATGTGAACTGTCCCTTTGTCCAGTGTCTCCACGTTGTATGTGCTCCCCACCCATTTGTCACGTAGTATCTGCGTCATCAGAAGGTCAATAGTAGTCTAACACTAGGTCACAACACCTACCTATGTCATTGACCTCACATAGGCTTTGTATCATCTCACGTCATCACAAGGAGGGTGAGTGCAGTACAATAAGATATTTTGAGAGAGAGATCACAATCACACAACTTTTATTACAGTATATTATTATAATTGTTCTATTTTATTATTAGTTGTTGCTTATCTCTTACTGCACCTAATTTATTAAACTTTATTAGGTATGCATGTAGAGGGAAAAAAGCTTAGTGTATATAGGATTCAGTACTATCTGGGGTTTCAGGAATCCACTGGGGGTCTTGGAAGGGTAGCTCCCACTAACAAGGGGAGACTGCCATCACTGCATTCCATGTGATTAGAAGTGTAATATTCCCAGAGGAAAAGATCAGTGCGCTGTTTTATTGAACTACAAATGAACAAATGTTGTGGATGAAGAATGAGTCTTTCATACAAGCACCTGTTCAGCTCTCTCATTTATTTTTCATCCAAACTGTTGTACTCATAGGTGTCTCTGTACCTTTACAACATCGTGACATGGGCAGACCCTTTCTTCTTGGATAGTCACTTATTTGCACCAGAAGGAAGGTGAAAATGTAATGTTCAACAGCCAGTGAACAATGGCACTCCTTAATTAGAGCTTCTAATGTATAGTGCAATAGTTCTCCTAATGTTTATTTTTAATATGAAAGAGGGGCATACTCTTGGAAAAAAAGATTTGAGAAATACAAAGCCTAAGAAAGCACAGAATAATTACTCATGACCCCATCATCCACACACGGCCATTGGGGGATTCTTTCTCCTCACATCTTTTTCCAGGCCCAATTATTTTTAACAGAGCTGGATTTATACCACATATACACAACAGTGTGTCTTGTTTTTAGTTAACATCATAGTACCATTGTTTTGGGGTGTTATATGATATTCCTTAAAATGGAATTTTTAATGACTGCATAAAATGACATCAATTGGATGGACTTTAAGTTCCTTAGCTGTTCCCCTACCATTAGATATTTAGGTTGCTTGCAATATTGTAACAGCCCTGAGCACATTTTTATTCTTAAAGCTTTTATGTCACATAGGATGATTTTCTTATGAGTAATTTTTCAGAACATCTGGACTAATGTTAACGATATGTTGAAGGGTTTTATCTATATGATCAAATTGTTTCCCAAAAGACACATGGCAAATTACCTTTTAAAAAATAATGGTTTGCTTTTAAGCTGAGTGACTTTGACTTTGGCTTTACGTGTTCTGTTATTATGCATTTCCTGACATAACTTAAGAGTGCCTCTCAGCACCTTACCTTCCATTTTTTGCCTGTGATATTCCCATCCACGAATTTTAATTTGTCATCAAGGAATTCTAAGTCACTGCATTTTCCCGCTGCAACTTGTAAAAGTCCACAATCTGGTCATGCGATGTGGTCACTGGATATCAGGATTAACCAATTAGAATGCCAGTCCTTCAGCCTCTAACACAACACAGCACAGTAAGGGGGGCAGGTATATGTCAAGGGCAAGAAATTCAACATGGAAGAGAAGACTCTGGGGATTGGCATGGCCTGGGATGAAATTAAAAACTCAGTTCAAAGAGTTTAAGTGATCTGAAAGAACTATTTTCTTCTGATATGTCAAATAGAGGCCTGTCATGGATGCAAAAAAAAGATGACTTCTAAGGATTCCTTTATCTCCTCTAAAGAAGTGCTGCTTAATAATGTGGTCTGAAAGCAAAGAGCTTAGAGAAGAGAAGCCCAGGCTTTGTGTGAGTATAAATCACTTTCTATGCAAAGTGATGGGGATTTCTGCACCTGCGTTTTCGGTGGTCCCCAATCCAGTCCACCAGCACTAGTGCCTGCACTTTGAAACCAAGGACACCAAATGGTTTATTTGTTGAAGAGAAACAACGTGGACCAGCCTCAGTCTGAGCCACTGTCTGAGTGCTCCCTGGCAGCAATCGGCCTCGAGCAGCCTCTCCCTGGGTAAGGAGTGAGGGAAGAAAGCACAGGGTCTCCTAGTGCCACGCCCAGCCTGACACTAGCCCCCGAAACCCCTCCATAACTGCTTCCACTGGCTGAATCTGAAAATGAGCTTTTCAGTTTGTTTCTCTACTTAGATGGGAGCCTATAAAAGCTTCTCTATGAAGGGCAGTCTACAGTCATGTGCCAAAGGTCTCCAGTGAGCTCTCATTTTTAAGGAAATAATTGGAGGTGTGTACCCAGGTGGAAGCCCCAGAGCTGATCATGGCAGCACCACTCATAACCCACAGCCACAACCAGAAATGGGAGCTGGCTGAATAAATGACGTACACCCACCTTACAGTAGAACGCCATGGGATCTCTAAAAGTTAGGTGACAGAATAGTTAGTGATATTTTAAAAAGCAAGTAACAAAGCAATTATTTAAGTGCTTTGGCCATAGGAAAAAACAACATTCAATATAGCAACTTGAGGACACAAGTTTACCTTCACTTACTCCCCAAATCTTATTGAAGCAAAAATAAGCATGAAGACGATGCTAAACACTGGAGAGAGTGAGTGGCCCTCCTGCATCCTCCCTGTGTCCGCACTGGAACTATAAAGGTGTTTGCTTAGCAAGCTGACCCATCTTCCTAAGGCAGATCCAGCAGTTCCAGAAAGAGTTCCTGTCCCTCAGGATGGCCCTGCTCATGTTGGCATTAGGGAGGGCATGAACAGCCTGCCTGCCAGCTCCATCCCGCACATCCTAAAGCAGAGCCTACCAGCACACACACACACACACACACACACACACACACACACTCCACCCTCCAGCTCAGAGGTGAGGCTCAGTGGAGGAAACCCACACCAGTGTCTGTCAAGAGACCTTTCCTTGACTTGAGACCAATTGTGTTATCTGTTCTATAATAAATATCAATAACTGCTTTTTCATTTTAAAAAAATCAATCTACAAATAAAGCTTGGACGACAAGGACAGTTGCAGGAGAAAACAGAAATGTGATAAACCTTGACAATGTAAAATTAATGGCAGGAGCAGAGATGGAGGTAAGTGGTATGGCCCTCGTATTTTTTTCATCTTCCTTAGAAGGCAATCAAGATACACTATGTAAAGGAGATGAAAAATAGAGGCCCAAGATCATTACTGAAAGGTGTAAAGGGAACTGGTAAAATAACTAGTGTTAATGACAAAACCACCAAATATCAGGATAAGGAGAAAAGAAGGTATTGCAAATGAGCTAGATTCCTTATGTGTCAATAAATAGATATTTATCTATTAGAGTCCATATTGATAGAGTCAATAGATACAGCATTTAAAATTGACAATTGGTTCCAGCAAACAAAAGCCCAGGACCAGACGGCTTCACAGGGGAGTTTTACCAAACATTTAAGGAAGAACTAAAACCTATCCTCCTCAGACTACTACACAAAATTCAAGAGGAAGGAACACTTCCAAGCTCATTCTATGAAGCCAGCATCACCCTAATACCAAAACCAGGTAAAGACAACA
>NW_006297381.1:176123-189753 GCF_000327345.1 Myotis davidii | reverse complement strand
CCCAAATGCTCTAAAAAGGAAGGAACTCTTACCATTTGCAATGGCATGGATGGCACTGGAGAGCATTATGCTAAGTGAAATAAGCCAGTCAATGAAGGAAAAATACCACATGATCTCACTCATTCATGGATAATTGAGACCATTATAAACTTTTGAACAATAATAGGTACAGAGGCAGAGCTGCCTCAAACAGATTGTCAAACTGCATCGGGAAGGCCGGGGAGGGATGCGGGGCAGGAGGTAGGGGGGTAAGAGATCAACCAAAGGACTTGTATGCATGCATATAAGCATAACCAATGGACATAAGGCACTGGGGGATGGGGGAGTCTAGGGGACTGTCTTGGGCGGGGGGAAAAAATGGACACATATGTAATACCCTTTGTAATAAATAATAAAATTTAAAAAAAAAAGAAAAAAAAATTAAATTGACAATTGGTACACTATTTGAAGGTGAGGGGGTGGTCACAGGAAGAACTTAACACAGAAATGGCTCCAAGTCGTGGTTCCACATTGTTGCCTCCAGTGTATGAGTTTGAGGGTGAGGGTCCAAGAAAGTTTTGATTCTCATTCCTTGATTGCATAGCACATGCATGTTTTATTTGTACAATAATAACACCATTTTAAAATGAAATGGAGCTATGGCTGGCAGGACATACATCAGAGGTTCTCTGCCTGCCTACAAATTGGAGTCAGCTGGGAGTTTTGCAAAAACGCTGGTGCCTTCGCCCCACCCTCCAGCTCAGATTTCTGTTGGATTGGTCTGGGTGGGCCCAGGACTAAACCAAGGTGCCCCTGGGTCACTCTGATGTGCTACCAGGGTGAGAGCCACTCTGCATGGTGGAAGTGCAGTAGCAGGATCTCATTTCTAATGTCTTCTATCTCCTAAATTCTCAACAGCTACTTGTTGAGCACCTACTGTGCTGGATGCTGGGGATGAAAGGGGTGTTGACAAGACAGCCCTATACACCAGGAAAATTACTGTGGAGAGGGAAAAGGCAGTTATTCAGCAAATGATTCATTCATTAATTCATTATAATCACTGCAAATGCTACACACAAAACAAAGAGTGCAATAAAACCCTGCGTTATTTTTGTAATCGGGAGGAAATAAATAGAGGATATCTTTAAAATCCACCCTCTTTTTTTTTTTAATCCCTCCAGTACTTTGCCCCTCCCTTTTCCCAGAGACTGGAGGTCAGCAACTCTGTCCTTCCCAAAGACACCAGCCATTAGGAGCTATAATTCTATCTCCAAGCAAGGGCTGGAAACCTGCCCCTCAAGCCATCATTAGCTACAACCATAAAATCTGTGTCGTGAGGCCCTGGCAACTGGCCAGGGTGACTGCATATACAGAATGCACCCAGCTTAAAACTCACCCCCAGCAAGAAGTGCCAAGGGTGGGCAGAAAGCATGAAGGAGGAGACCCCCAAAAACCAAACTACAGCGTGCTTCTGCTATGACATAGCCTGCAGTCAAGGTTTCTTCTCCGCATCTCCA
Source organism: Myotis davidii (assembly GCF_000327345.1). Classification (NCBI taxonomy): domain Eukaryota; kingdom Metazoa; phylum Chordata; class Mammalia; order Chiroptera; family Vespertilionidae; genus Myotis; species Myotis davidii. Next base: position 188,257 of record NW_006297381.1, on the reverse strand, counting down.
CAGACTCCTCCTCAGCCATAACCATCCAAGAGAGCTAAGGAAGCAATGAGAGATACGGACCTCATTAACCTGGATGGCAGCGCATGTTAACTGATGGCTGACTGGGGGCTGCCCGTAAACCTGGGGCTCTTGCATTCACAGTCTTTGCCCTCTGACCTTTTGTGTTCTCTCTGATAACAGAAGAAAGCGAAGTGATTCTTTTCGTTCTGCCAGTTTCTGTTTGCTAGAGGCGAAAAAAGAGTGAAAGCTGAAAAAAAAAATCTCCCTAGTTGTAAGCTAAGACCATAAACTGAAAAATTATAGAAAATCGGAGCCCTTAACTTAATCCAGCACCAATAAAGAGCAATAGACAAGGCTAAGGGTGGACAGTCAGCACAGGTGCGTCCTGTAGTTAAATTACTGGGCCGACAGAGGCTTGACGCGGCTGAGAGCTTCACACCAGGGCTATTACGGTGACTAATCTGATTAGCGACAACGACAGGCTCCTTGCAGTGAGCGCCTGCCTTTCCCCAGTTCATCTCATTTTTACTGTAAACATGTTTTTATTTTTATAGGCCAATTTGATTCTGTCCCACGCTTTCAAAATTGAGTTTTGCAGATTTATGGCACAAAAGCTTTCAAGTGGTTCTGACAACCAGGCCTCCCAGTGCAAATCCCCAGGGTCTTTCTCTCTACCTGAGACCCCATGGGCCTTCGAGGGGCTCTTGTGGCCAAAGGCTCGAGGCCACACAGTCTCCAAGAGACATCCTCACTACCTCCAAGAAAGAACCAACTGTAGCCACAATTTACCTCTGCCCCTAGGCCAACCAATTATATCTGTAACTACTTCTCCCAAAGTCCTTTTATTAACACATCCAGTCCTGTTAAGAGCAATGGCTTCAGTGGGGAAAGTGCTGCCCCCTAGAGGGAGCTCTGAGATTTGTGGGGATGAGTTGGGTTGTCAGGTTAGTCCTGGGGCACAACTGGCATTTGGTGAGCAGAGAGGTTATGCATCTTGCATTGTGAGGGACATACCTACACACTTCCCCTTGTGCCACACAACTCGGAACCTGCCTGCCAGACATTCTCAGTGGCAAATAATAATAATAGGCCAGTTTAGAATGATCTTAACCTTATGTCTATTTCACATGTAAATACAAAGCATGTTTTCACAGTTGAAATAAACTGTTAAGACCCATAAATGGAAGAAATATTCTACTTTGTGTCACCCAAACTTGACCAAGACTTCTTTAGCATTTTGGGAAATTTAGTCACCCAGAACAACACACCTCATGGTATTCAAGTCACCAGGACAACAGATCAGCCTCAGTAGATGTCACACTCCAAGCATCTCAATGTACCTACACATTTTTATATGCTTATAAGTATTTGGATGCAGCCCCCATTCTGAAATGTCACTACAAAGAGAGAGCATCAGTAATACCCAGTTGGATGCTGTCATCCTTCTCTTAAGTCTCAAAATCCATTAGAATTAGATTGGAGAGCTGTTACTTCATATCATGTACTCCAGCATAATTGAACATTTACATATTGAAGTGCCTATTATTATAAATTGCCTCCTCTTATTTCTCCTTTATATGAAGCAAAATTTCTTTTGATGCCATGGGTAAATGTGGGTTGTGGTATCTATATGTTTGTTACGGCAGTAAAGGGGTTGTTGCAAAGTATATGCCATAAAATGGGACATTTGGTCTGATCATTTCTGCCTCACAAACAGGCAAATGATGTTGCTTATATATGCAAACTAGGCAAGGCTGGCACTGAGCTCCGACATGTGGGTGCCTGGGGTCACCCTGCCTGACAGTCAGACTGCACACCCTCAGCCACTGGGCTTGCCTTGGAGCCCTGGGTAGAATCTTGGAATCCCCTCCCACTTCTGGATAAACTGCCCCTCTAACCCCTGCCCAGCCCAGCCCTTTGCCTCCTGGTCATGGTGCTCTGGCCACCTTTCCTTCCACTGTCTTTCAAACACCACGCTCCTTCCTACCTCAGGACCTGTGCATGGGTCCTCGCCCTGGACTGTTCCTGGCTGACCCCCATTTATCCTCAGGCATCACCTTCTTTGAGAGGCTTCCCTGACTCCCAAGCCCAGGACAGGCCCTGCCTCCTGCTGCTGTTCCCTGCACAGCGGTGGTCACAACTGTAAGGAACTATGTGATTATCTGCTGGACACCTGCCTTCCTTGCTCACTCAGTGCTCCATGAGGAGAGTGGCTTCTTCCCACTTCCTTCCTCACTCTATCCTCCCTCCTAGAAGGTGGCGACTACAGCTGATGCTCAATGAATACTCACCAATGAGTGAGTGGATGTGAACATAAAACCCAAACTCATTATGAAAAGTTTTTGAGATGATGACAGCCTTCCCTCTGCCTCCCTCTGTGATCAGCACAGTGGAAATCTGCCCCAGACACCCTCAGAGGAAGAATTTCTAGGAAAATCTTCAGCAGGGATGTCTGCTTCCTGGGGCAGAATCTGGGTCTGTTTCATTCACTGATTTTGCCCCAGCACCTAGCATAAGGCATGGCCCTTAGAAGGGGCCCGATAATGCTCATTGAACCAACCAATCAATCAACCACAGAATGATGGTGCAGTGGCGAATTTCGGATGGTTTTGAAGAAGGGTAAGGGCCCGGCAGAGGCAGAGGTCAATTTTCCAGGCCTTTGTGGCTGCCCACACCTCATCCCAATGGGCTCAGTATAGAGCCACTCACTGCAAACACGACTATCCCTCCCTCATCAGCGGTTGTCTGCCTCAACTATGCTTCAGACCACTCTACAGGACCCCATGTGTCCCCCCAAACCCCCCTGGAAATCCCCAGGTAGTTGAGATGAAGGTACCTTGCCACTTCAGAACTCTACCTTCTATAAATGTCAAGTCAATCAGAAACTCATTCTCTGCTAAGTCCTGTGCAGGCCCTGAGCATCTGAGCAGCATGCAGATTCTTGGGGCAAAGTGACCCCAATGCAGATGAACCCCAACAAACCACAAAGGCCCAGGCTCATGATGAGGGGGAGAGCGGACCAGGAGCCCAGAGGCGCCACACCAGCCCTGCCACTGCTCTTCAGAGTGTGTGCCTTAAGCAGAGAGATTGCTGTGGGTAAATCACTATGAAAAGGTTCCTGCTGGGGAGGATGAAGGAGAAGGAAAAGGAAACAGTGCTGGGGAGCCAGACAGGGCCAGAGGGAAATCGACCAGGACAGGCTGATCTTCCTGGTTCCTTTCTCCATCTGGAGCCGGAGGTGCTAACACCTTTGAGGTTGAGTAGACCCTCTCCAAGGCTTCCCGGTTAAAAATCCTCAGACTGGAGGGCTGCCCTGGACCAGAGGAAACCTGTGCTGCTTACACTGAGAGTCATAGCGACAACCCGTTAAATAAATATGTGAACCAAACAGTGACTGTCCAGGGAAAGGGGTTTCCGTGTGACTGTCTGGAGACATGCTCCCCGACTTTGCTACATTCCCCAAAAAATCATGTCATTACACATTGTTATACATTACATTATATTCAATTTCTTAAATCCACCAACCTCTGAATCCCCCATCTGTCTAAAAAACTCTTCCCCAGGTTTCCGCTTAAATGTTACCTCCTGCAAGAAGCCTTCCCAGACCTCCCTGACGAAGGTCAGCTCTCCTGGTCCCTCTATCTCAGCAGCGTATTTGTTTCTTTTATGTGCATATGAAAGGTAATTACTTATTTGCCTGATGACTCACTTTTGCTGCATTTTCCCCATTAGAATGCAGCCAGCACAAGGGCAGGAGCTAGGTCTCTCAGGCCATCTAGAGCAGGGGTTCTCAACCTGTGGGTCGCGACCCCTTTGGAGTTTGTAGGACCCTTTCACAGGGATCGCCTAAGACCATCAGAAAACACATATATAATTACATACTGTTTTGTGATTAATCACTATGCTTTAATTATGTTCAATTTGTAACAAGAAATTGGGGGTCACCACAACATGAGGAACTGTATTAAAGGGTCGCGGCATTAGGAAGGTTGAGAACCACTGCTCTAGAGTCTCTATGCTTAGCTTAGCTCAGCATCTGGCACTTAGTAGGTGGCCACTCAATCAATGTTGAATAAATGACTGAAACTCTGTCGGGGACACTAGCTACTGAATGGAACCATCCATTTATTCAACCAGGTATGAGTAACCACTACATGCCAGGGCCTGTGTTGGACATTTGAGATGCATCATGCACCATTTCACAAAGCAAACAATGGCAGGTTCGCATCTCTCTGGTTTTGCTAAGTGGGCCTGGGGTATATTTCTAAAATGAGGAAAGTTCAGGTAAGGCCTCCCACTGCTTATGTCATGGACCATGCATGTAGGCTCACACGTGTGTACACACACACCGAAATCCCTTGTAACTCCCAGGGCTCCCCAGGGGCCCACAAAGGCAAAGCCGCCCAGGCAGCATAACTATTCACACTACAGCCTCCTCCAAACTTCAGTGTGGTATGAATGGCAGCAGCTTCAGGGCCAAGACCTTTCCAGCTTGACCTGACTCTGCTTGTGCTGGCTTACTTTATGTATCTACTTGGCTGGGTCACAGGCATGTGAACAGGCATTATTCTGGTTGTTTCTGTAACATTGCTTTTGGGTGAGATGAACATTTAAATCATTGGACTTTGAGTAAAGCAGATTGCCCTCCCTCACAGGGTGCGCTTCATACAATCAGTTGAAGGCCTGGCTAGCACATAAGATTGACCTCCCCAGAACAACAGAAAATTCTGCAGCAGGTCACCTTTGGACTGGAACTGCAGCATTTGGGCCTCTGGGGCTCCTTCCTGAAAGCCCACCCAGCAGATTTTGGATTTATCAGCCTCCATAATCACTGGGCCAATTCCTTAAAAAAAAAAAATCTTTTTCTATATTCAGAGATAGCTACCTGGAGAAAGACAGGGGAGGAGAGAGACACTCACACATCCTACTGGCTCTGTTTCTCTGGAGAACTCTAATACACCACTCAAGGGCTCTAACCTTCCAGGTCTGAATCAGCCCCAGGCACATCAGAAAGACAGGAAAGGGGAAAGAGGGTGGTATACTCTGAGGTGAGAGCCAAGAAAACATAGGAGGCACCATGAACAGAGTCGGGGTGATGAGCCATCCTGGGATGGATAGAACCAGCCAATGACGTGGATTTGAATCCACTTACTCAGGCATAATTTTGGACAAGTGGCCAATCCTCTCTGAGCACCAGTTTCCTCATTTGTAAAACCAGAATTGTTGCGGCTCCATCGCGTCGAGTCCTTTGTTAACCACCTGGCCTGATCCCCATCCTACCTCCCAACAAGACCATTTAATGGTAACCTTGCCCGAGTGGACACCTCTGTGCAAATGTGGAATAATTTGCTGGTGAGTGCTCCCCTGGGATCAGTCAGAGTTTCCCTGGCCTCCTCCTGGAGCAAGAAAAGGAAGTAGCAAACAGGACTCAGTGTTGAGCAGGTAACAGCTACTTCCTCCAGCAAGAATTCAATAACAAGAAAAAGCAGGGGTGGGGGCTTGTTTTTGCATCATCCGCAGCATCCCTGGAGAGAATCCAGCAGGAGACTCTGTGCTGACCCAGGGGCACTTCATACAGCTACCCTGGCAGCCGCTGTGAACACTGGATACAATTTGGGTATTTTAGATTCAATGGGATTGTTCCTTTTATTTGATGGATTTAAATTATTCATTCCCTTCTAAAAAAAATTTTTTTTCAGCCACCCGCCTGCTTGTGGACATCCCAAATCAGATGAGGAATTAAGGGGTGCTGCACACATCCCTACAAGCTCCCTCAGAACGGGTGGGACCAAGTCCAGGTGTGCCCTGCAACTGAATGGGTGAGTTTGCAGTTATTATTTCTTCATCCGTTAACGAATTCACTTTAGGGAAAACCATGTCTTTGAATTCCACTTGAATGTTAAATCGGTTTTAAAGAAGCAAGGAGGCTCCAAGGACTTCATTTCGGAGGTTTAAGTTTCCCTACTTCCCACCAGCACCACCTCCACTCCAGCCTCGCATCCCAGTTGCCCTCCTCTTCCAGGGTGAACGGAAGCCGAGCCAGCTTCAGTGTGTGCATCTGGCCCAGGGAGAGGTGGTAGACATGAGATCTGGGGTTTGGGATTCTACGGGCAGCAAAAAGCATACCTCTAAGAGCTGGAGTGAGCTGACCAGACGCTTTTCAAGCCCGCCTTTGGGGTCACAGGAGGCTCCCAGATCTCTGGGAGAAGTGAAATCCTGACAGTGTCAGAGCATACACGCTTATGCTCCATGTGGGCACGTGTCCCGCACTCTCCCCATCCCTGCCCAGCCTTGTTTAACCAGATCCACTTCCCACATTCAAAGAGAAAGGAAGTGGCCCCTCTTCCTGAGATGTGGGACCATAGTGAAGGAGGGAGACTCACTGCTGACTTTGTATCATGCCCATTTTGATGAGGAACATCACTGTGTCCTCTTTCCTGGGAGGTCATCAATGCAACAAGAGATTTGGGGCTCTGGCCAGGAAGGGACCCCCATCACCCAGGAGCTCTGGGGACCCAGTGCAGAAAACATGGAGGTTGTGGACCCTGGACCCTATTTTCTCTTGAGCCCACCTGCAGATTCTGACATGGGATGTGTGGCCCAGGTGTGGCAATGAGGAAAAACAACAATGGTCTGTGTGTGTCAACTCTGGCCTGAGAAAAACTTGTAACTAAAAGCACTTCATGTTAAGAGCCAAGGGAGAGAATGTTTTTTTTAAGATTTTTTAATTGATTTTTAGAAAGAGAGAAATGGGGAGGGAGAAAGAGAGGGAAACATCGATGTGAGAGCAAAACATCAATCAGCTGCCTCCTGCATGCCCCCCACCACCACCAGGGACTGAGCCTGAAACCTGGGCATGTGCTCTGACCAGGAATCAAACAAGAAACCTTTCAATGCACAAGATGATGCCCAACCAACTGACCCACACTGGCCAGGGTGGGAAAGAACATTTTACTTGAAATTCCAAGAGGCAACTTTTATAAAGAAAAGTGAAATCCAACCATAGCACCTTTTTAAAGACTCTGACAACCCTTCACTCATCAACAATATTTCATCACACACACACACACACACACAAAACAACAACAACAACAAAAAACACCTAGTGACTCCAGGAAGAAGCATTCAAGATAGAAAGCTAACCTCACTTAGCTAGCAAAAAGATATTTCATTCCTTTACCCATTCATTCGAGGTTTGCAGTGTCTACTGTGCGCACGACACTGTGTGAGAAATCGGAATGGATCAGATGGATCCCCGTGGAAAGGATGCTCCCTCAGCGGAAAGAAGACATGAACAAACCATTTCAAAACATCATTTAATGGGAGGTAAAGTCACCGGGATGGAGAAAAGGATGTTTCACGCCATCATCTCATGGGAGAAAAAGGTAAAACAAGACCTGGGAACAGTCCATCCAAACCCCAACCTGCTTGATGTGGCGCCAACAAACCCAAAGACATCTTGAACCGCCATGAAATGGGATTTTGCACAGTCTGTATTTTTAGAAACTTCTCATTGCTTTTTGCAGTCCTGATTTGGCACAGAGAGATGCACACCTCTTACTCTCTATATTGAAAAGCACCATTAGAACTTTAAGTATCTGATCAATGCCCAAGTCAGGGACCACGGTGACTTCATGGGACCCGGTACCTTGCATGCAGAATAGACACACAGCCAGCAGAGTAGGGCACACCAAGGCAGGTCATTCCTATCACCCCCCAGACTTGCTGGACAGGCTCTTGACTTATGCTTAGGGAAATGGCTGGTCCACACTGCAATCAAGGCCACTGAGCAAAGCACATTTTCACTACAGGTCACTATCTGAGGGATTTCTCCAAGATTCATTCAGCTCTATTCCTGGGGTTTTGATATTATCAGGGGTTATCACCCCCACTCTCTATCCTCATTTCCTACACAGCAGGGAGTAAGGTATATTGGTTGGAAAAGGGACTCTGGCCTAAGACTGCCTGAGTTCAACTCCCAGCCCCACCACTTACGAGCTGTGGGGTATTTAGCGAGTTGCTTAACCTCTAGGTGCCTTTGTCTCCTCCCCTCCTCACCGTCCCCCACCCCACCCCACCTCCCCATTCTGACCCATGGAACTGTCAAAAAAAAAGTCCGAGCACCTGGTAAAAGCTCAGCATAATGTTAGTTATTTCTACCTACCAGATAGGTTAAGCTGCTTTCCAAAACCACATAACAAGTTAGTTGCTGGCTTAGAAAATAGCCCAAGTTTCATATCAACCTATTAGTTCCCTGGACTTTTGACTGAATTTTGTTGCTTCTTTTCCATCCTTTTTTGAAGGACTATGGTAAAATCCATCTCCCACACACAGGATCAGCCACATGTTTACAACCTCAAGCCACTTTCCTGGCCATAGATGTTTGCTCACCTGAGCCAACCAGATTCCTTCCCTGGGAATTTGAAACAAGAATCCAGTGTTTCTGGCTCCTCTCTTGAATAGAGGCTGCATGACTCAAGAGCGGCTGGAGGCACCATTTCCTGCCTGCAGACAGGGAAGAAAAGCGAGCCAGCCTTCCCAAGAGAGGACAATGTGCTCTGGGCGCAGAGAGGCAGAGAGGCAGAGGGGCAGAGAGGCCAGGCAGAGGGAGAGGGGGTCCGCAGTCCCGGGAGCTCCTAAGGCCCAGCAGACTCCCGACCTCAGGTTCTCAAGATGCCCTGCGCTCACAAATCCCGTTCTTCCTTTAGGCTGTCACGATCTGTACCTGTAATTGCAACCAAAGAGTCCTAAGGCATCCAAGGTGGTGTCTGATTACCTACTGTGTGTGCACAGCTCAAGAGTCACAAAGATCAGGAATGAGACTGTGGGCACCAAACAGTAGCAGTTATTTGGGAGCTTCTCTGATCATCCAGCTCTTCTTCCCCTTCCTGGTGGAGTAATTAGAAACACCCTAAAAGACTCCTGGAAGGAATGTTAGTCTAGTTAAAAGAACATGAAAATAAAAGTCCGGGAGGCCCCAAGGAGGAAGTGTGACCCAGTGCAAAGGGCATGAGCATTGGAATAAAAAATACCTGCTGTGTGAGCTCCGGAAAGTTACCTAACCTCTCTGGGCTTCAATTTCCTTTTTGGTAAAGGAGTTAAGGTGAGGTTGAAAGAGTTAAGGGATATTAATTGCCTACATATATTAGGCATGCATTAAATAGTAACTATTATTATTATAGGCTATAACTATTTATTAATTATATAAATATGTTATAAATAAAATGAACACCCCAAATGTTATTTTATTAAATGAAACACACAAATACATAATAAATCATTGTTTCTACTATGGTGTGGAACACTCATCTAACATTTAGGAAAAGCAAAAGTATTGCTCAGGAGTATTTTAACCAAATCTGCAGAAAAATCAAGCAGCAGGACACTGACAGCCTCAGCAGATGCCATATGTTGCTAAATCTCCCTGAATAACAGTCAAAGACTTTGGAGTCCTGGACAGAGGGGAGGGGAGGGAATTCAGTTGGGAAGTATAAAATTCCCTTCACCAGCAGTTTTCTCTAGAGCTGGTTTGGGGTTCCTAAAAACGTGGTGATTGAAGAAGTACACACCCAGAATAGCATGCCCACTAGCCCTTCTAAGTCCTGTATATTGGCAGACATTACTAATCAATTACAATGCTTTTCCTGTTCAATCTAGACAGTAGCACAGACTCCTTCACACAGCGATTCAGGCAACTGTGAGCAATTGGCTTGAACTGGTAGGATCTATTAAACTGATTTGTTATCCCTCTTGAGAGAGTAAAGAACCATTCTGAAGCCATCTGCCTTCAGGTGCCAGGAACTCAGGGCAGAGACCAAAAAACTGTTTTCTGTAGCCCCAAGACTTCATAATCGAAGCCTAGATATATTTATGTCTACTGGTAAAGCACCTATTTACCCCAGCCAGTGTGGCTCAGCGATTGAGGGTCATGGTTTAATTCTGGGTCCAGGGCATATGCCCGGTTGCAGGCTCAATCCCCAGTAGGGGGTGTGCAGGAGACAGCCATTCAATGATTCTTTCTTATCATTGATATTTCTCTCTCTCCTCCCTTCTTCTCTGAAATCAATAAAAATATGTATTTTGTTAAAAGCACCCATTTATATCAACACTTTTGTCTTTACCGAAGAAAAGCGTAAGAACCACCCCATAAATTGCCTCATTGAAAGCTAAAGTAAAAGGTCTTCCCCATCTCCCACTGCAAGAGCCTGGTAGACTTTGTGATGTGCCCCCAAATCTTCCTTCAGTAGTGAGTGTCTTGCTCCCTGAGCTGCTGGGAGAGCTACCATCACCCTTGTGAGGGATTGCCTCAGTGAGTAAGCCCAGCTTGCCAAAGGTCTGGCTAGGTTATGAAGTTATAAGAGCCAGGCTCCCGGCACCCGTGTGGGACACCTCTCAAGCCTCAACCCAGCTTCAGAGCACCCCACAGAAGCCCTGGTCCAGACTGCACTGCAGCCCACCTTCTCCCCCCTGCCCAGATCCACTTCCGGCTTCCCCTTCACAGGTGTTAATCCTGATCATGCTAATCTGTTAGCTTCCCAGGCAACCCCACCTGCAACTGGACCAGCACTGGAGGGGAAAGTAACAGGCCAGCCGATTATCAAAATCCTGAGTGCTGGGTACTTGGTCAATCTTCTCCCTTTACCTCGCACAACACTATCATCCCCATCTTATACATGGGGTCAGAAAGACGACATGAATTGCTCAAGGCTATACAGCCAGCCCAGTCTTGTTCCTACACACATCAGTGATAAATGACACAGCCCTTCATTAACTCTGGATAACTGGAACTTGCATGGACAAGTTATAATAAATACTATTTGGCTAAAATTAGGTGGTGCTTTCAATGCAGTTCAGCAAATATTCACTGAGCCTTCACCAGTGTGCTAAGAAAGTTAACAAATTAGAGAGAGGGAGGAGAGAGAGAGAATCCCCAGTTCTCTAGGTGCTCAGCAATTCGAGAATATGCATTGAATACCTACTAAGTAAGAGACTCATGGGGGGTGCGGGGGGAATAAGACCAAAGGACAAGCAAATGCATAAAGCTAAAGAGTGGCCAGTGGACAAGTGCCAGACAAGGAAAAAGAGCCATAGCTGTCCCCAGGACAGTGAGGGTTGGTTGATTTCTCCTTCTTGTTCCTTAAATTGCCTGAGAAATGAGAATTGTAGAGCCCTGGGCTTTGAGTAATAACACCCAGGAAACTTCTCAGGGTTGTCAGAGAAACGCGTTTTATTTTCTAAATGACTGTGAGATGCTTGAACAAAAGACGATGGCTGGTCTGAAGGAGCCAGGCCGTTGTAGCTGCAGACGAGAGCCCTTCCTGCCGAGATCAGGCGGATCCAACCCAAAACAGGGCAGGAACGATTTATGAAAAGAGTCAATTTCACAAGATGAGTCCAGGAACTGCTCAAAGCCACAACCGTCAAGGGAAGGGGGCAGAGCAAACAGCAGAATGAATCGGTAAAGGGAGGTATTATGTTAAACGGACAGTAGCACCGAGTAGAATGAGCCACTCCTGGGCACAGGAGGCAGTAAAAGCTGCAGGATGGGCACTAAGGGGACATGGAGCAGCAGCCCATGGTGTGCCTGGCTCCGGTAGAACCTTCACTGGAGGACAGCGGAGGAAGCTGAGGGTTCTGCTCCCATGGTGCTCCCTATGGGACAGGGTGGGGACAAGCATAAAGGGCAGCCCTTTGTAGTGATGGAGTCCTTTTGTATCTTGGTCATGGTAATGGATACGCGGGAGAAAACTGCACAGAACCACACACACACACACACACACACACACACACACACATACACACACACACACACTCACACACATGAGGGCCTGTAAAAACTGGAGAAAACTGCATAGGGTCTGTGGTGTCCCAATGTCAGTGTCCTGGTTGTGACATGGTGGTATAGTTATATAAGAAGTTGCCATTGGGGAAAGCTGGGGTCCACACTCCATTTAATAGTCTTGCACTTTCCTGAAAGTCTAGAATTATTTCAAAATAAAAAGTTTTGTTAAAAGATGCAACTCCTCCTTCCCCCACCCTCTGCTGCCTCTTCCTCCTCCTTCCTCTCCTTCCCCTCCTTCTCCTCCCCCCTCCCTTTCTTCTCCTCCTCTTCCTCCCCCTTCTCTCCTCCTCCT
>NW_006297381.1:166995-176098 GCF_000327345.1 Myotis davidii | reverse complement strand
TCTCTCTCTCTCTCTCTCTCTCTCTCTCGATGAGGGATGAGAACAATTATCCTGTTCAGCACTTGGCTGTGGCCGCCCACATCATGTTACAGGGCTGAGTGAATATTACACCAGGCTGCATCATATAAGAATTTAATGTATTTCAGTTAGCATAGTTAGAGAAAGACAAGTACCATATAATTTCACTTATATGTAGAGTCTGATGAACAAAATAAGCTAACAAACAAAATAGAAACAGACTCATAGATACAGAGAACAAACTGACACTGTTGGAGGGGAGGAGGATTGGGGGGCTTGGGATTAAGGAAAAACAACAACTCATAGACACAGACAACAATACTTCATAGATAGACCTTCAACACAATTGGTATTGCTCTGATTCATTCTTTTCAATGGCAGAAAATTTCCCCTAATTCATTCATTAATTCACCATTCCTCTATAGATGATCATTACCTTGTTTCTCTCCTTCACTCCCTCCCTTTCTCTCTCTCTCTCTCTCCCTCTCTCTCCCTCTCTCTCTCTCCCTCTCTCTCTCCATCTCTCGCCCTCCCTCTCTCTCTTCTTCCCTCCCCTCCTTCTCTCCCTCCCTCCCTCCCTGTGTCTTTCCCTCTCTCTGTCTCCCTCCTTCTCTATCTCACTCGCTCCCTCCCTGCCTTCCTCTCTCTGCCTCCCCCTCTCTGCCTCTCCAAACAATGCCACCTTAAACATCCTTGGTCATTTATTCTTGCTCACTTATGCTTTCAGTTCCATGGGCTAGATAGATTTCCAGGAGTAAGACAACTGAGTAAAGAGATTTGTGTATTTTAATTTTAATGGATAGCTACCAGCAGATTGCTTTTCAAGAAAACCCTTCCTACCAGTGTATGGACATCCTTTCCCCTGTATTCCCACTGGCAGCAGGCATTATGACTGTTTTTATATTCTGGACATTCGGAAACACATAAACTGATTGGGCTTTGGTTTTCGCGTCACTGACTGCAAGCAAGCTTTCCTGTGTTTGTTGGCCATTTGCATTTGCTCACCTGTCAACAGCCTCTGCCTACCCATTTTTCTGTTCGGTTTCTTCAGCTCATCTGGATGACTTGCAAGATTTCTTTACATATTATTTGCATAATATTTTGCAAGTCTATCATTCATCTACTGACATTATGACATTTTGCCATTCAAATGTCCTTTTTAATAAAGAATCAAATTTGCCTGATTCTCTTTTTGTGCCTTCTACTTCCCAAGCCCTCTTAGATGGGTGGGTATTTTTCTTCTCAGGCTCACAGAGGCAAAGAAACTCACTCAGCTTTCGCTCCCAGAACCCACTATATTCTGAGCTTTTTGCTGGGGTTCACACTTGAACCCCGCCACCCCCAGGCCCAGCAGCCATTCAGCTCTAGAGGCTGATGGACAAGAGTGGACAGTGCAGGAGTCAGAAGCCAAATTCAGGCTGCTCTCTGTGCAGAATCCCATTTTCTTTTCATATAAGAAGATAGGTACAATGTCTTATGAGATGTGTGTGTGTGTGTGTGTATAAAATGATTATCCTATATAATAAAAGGGTAATATGCAAATCAGCTGAATAGCAGAATGACTGGTCACTATGACATGCACTGACCACCAGGGGGCAGACGTTCAGCATAGGAGATGCTCCCTGGTGGTCAGTGCGCTGCCACAAGGGGATTGCTGCTCAGCCACAAGCCATGGCAGGGCTAAGGATATCTGACTTAAGCCGTCAGACATCCCCTGAGGGCTCTGGGACTGCTAAAGGGCGCAGGCTGGGCTGAGGGGTCCCCCCCCACCACCTCCAGTGCACAAATGTCATGCATTGGGCCTCTAGTATATTTATAAAATCCTTCAGTATCATTTTTATTTTTTAAATATATTTTTATTGATTTCAGAGAGGCAGGGAGAGGGAGAGTGAGGTAGAAATATCAATGATGAAAGAGAATCATTGATTGGTTGCCTCCGGCACACCCCCATTGGGGATCATACCCACAACCCAGGCATGTGCCTCCTTGTTCATAGGTTGACACTCAACCACTGAGCCACGGCTGGCCAGGCTTCAGTGTCATTTTTAAATGTCTCAACAGAATGGAAATGTGCATATGGGGTTGTTTCTATTTTTCTTACTATTCCCTGGTTACCTTAAGCACCTAAGCCATGCTAACTAAAGACAGAACATAAAACCCACCTTGTTTGTTTAAATCTACCTGTTGACCCAAACCTGGCTTTGTATTATGCAGCTTTAGGTGTGACTCTGGTCAAATCAGGCCCAGTGATTAGTTTGCTATTACTGCATAACAAATGGCCATAAACTTGGCAGCTTAAACAGCACTCAGTCATCAGCTCCCAGGTTGGAAGTCCAGGGCACTTTCAGGGCTCTCTACTCAGGGTTTCCCAGGCCAAAGTCACAGTATTAGCCGACCTGGGCTCTGATCTGGAGGAACTGGAAGAGTCTGCCACCCAGCTCATACAGGCTGTTATTCCTGGTGGCTATAAACTGAGGTCCCCAGTTCGTGGAAGCTGTTGGCCAGGGGTCTCTCACTGCTCCCAGAAGCCACTCATTAGTTCTCATGTGGTGCTCTCCACCTTCAAACCAGCAGCAGCACTTCCAGTCCTTCTCACACTTTGGATCTCTCTGACCCCCTTCTGCCACCAGCCAGAGAAAGTTCTGAGCTTTTTAGAGCTCACTGGATTAAATTAGGTCCCCTGGGAACCGTGTCATACAACAGAACACAGCCACGGGAGGGCTAACTCGCCTCATCCATGGGTTCCAGTGACCAGGGGTGTGCCATCCTGAAACCACTCCTAGAAATTCTGCCTGTCATGCCCCGGAATCATGACGCACCCTGAGAAACCAGCAGGGCTCGGGTGGCTGGTTCTTCAGGACCAGGTTGGTTTCCCTTGGGGTGTCTCACCACCTCGCTCTCTCTGGCCCAACCTGCCCCCAACCTGACTCAGACCTCAGCTAGATGCTCCTGTATGCCTGCTCCCCATACTACTTGCTTATGATGCTGAATAATTGACAGTTTTGTGTCTCTTCCATAGACTGGGCTCTTTCTTCTTTGCTAGAAGTGACACAATACTACTATGAGTCCTCCATAAATAGTATTGAGGAAGGAAAAAGTCATGGGAGAAAGGGTGGAAGAATGGGAAAAAAGGAGAGAAGAGGGAAGGAGGGATGACAGTGTAGGAACCCATCCTTACCCTGTACAAACAAATTCCTCACAAGGCAAGAGCCTCGCCTCTCCTTTCTCCTCTCCCCTCCTCTCTCCTCCTCTCCCCGCCCCTCTTCTCTCTCTCTCTCTCTCTCTCTCTCTCTCTCTCTCTCTCTCTCTCTCTCTTTCTCTCTCTCTCTCTCTCTCTCCCTTCTCCCACCACCATTTTAAAAGAAGCAGAAATCTCTCCCAAGTTCATCTCCTGGCCTCTGTCCTGTCCCCAATGATTTGGTCTTTTCTGACCTCACTCAGTCATTACCCTTTGGCTTGATCACACTGGAACTGATGTTCATACTGTGCCCTTGGTTCTCCAGCTTCTCCTGAGATGTTTCTTTTGCCCCTACCCTTTGTGCCACACTGATACCTGAGAACCCATTTGTCTCACTCCCAGACACCACCTGCAGCCAGGGCCCAGCCTGCCCACCCTACTCCACCTGCCTTGCCATAATCCTCCAATACAGCATCATAAAAAGATAACATCTAATATGTTTGCCAATAAATAAACAACTGATCATTATCTCCTTTGCATTTTTAAATGGGCCTAAGGAACAGTTTCAATGTGGAGAGGACATGCACATTTAAGGGCACTTCTGCAGGTTTTGCTTATCTTAGTGAGGGAACACCTAATATTCTCTGAAGGCACATTCAACTCTGTGGACCTATCCATTCAACATATGTGTATTAAGTGCCTGTTGCATTGCCAAACAGCAGACATCCTACAAACGGCTGTCCTCACAAGACCCAAACTAAAAACACCTCGCAAACAAGCATCCCACCACTACCAGCCCATGCCTATCCACCCCTGCTCTGTTGTGGTCATTTTTCTCCTCCAAAGCCAGAAATGCAAATTCCATGATGGACACGCCATGCCCAGATGCCACACAGAAGGTGGTGAGTGGGCATTTCATCAACCCCATTCTTAATTCTCACCATGCTCTCGCACCGCCAAAATTTAATTCATTGTCATAAATGTGCTTTCTACCCCTTGGTAGAAGAAATAATGACTTTGTCAATCACTCCTCTTTTGCTGGACTTACTGAATTACCTAAAATGTCAAGATAATGTCTCCCCAGCCTGTTTTCACTCTGGTACCAGTTTCTTATTAAATTATGTTGGGATACATTGATTTCCTTCAACGGGGAGTAATGGAACCCCGCCAGGAGTTAACACTAATCTTCTAATTCAGTAAGAATAAAATATGTGACTGATTAAATCTTAATTAACAGTTCACAAAAGGCTGCTTAATGTCAGGTGGCATATGCATCTTAATTACCCAACAGTGCTATTGCTGTTTGCAAGACGAGGTAGGGGTCTATGGGATTTCTGTAGGATTGGTTGTGTGTGTTTTTTCTTTTGTTCTACTGTATCTTCCTCCTGCTCCCCTCCATCTTTGTGATTGTCAATGGGTTAGGTTTAGAAACGAGGACTTTTTATTACTGGGTTCTCTCCCACAAATCATGCCCTTGATTTCATCTGAAGAAAAGTGATATGCCTATTAGACAGGGTAGGCTGGCTTCTGCTGCAATAAGGAACATCCTCAAATCTTAGTAGCTGTGAAAAATGTATTTACTGCATGCTACATGTCCATGGTGGGTCAGCTAGAGGCACTAGTCCACTCTGTCCTCATAGCAGAACCCAGATCTGCAGAGCAACCACTATCTTACACATTGTTGCTACTTGTCATGGCAGCAGGAAATATGATGAATTGTGCTAAGTCTCTTGAACTTTCTGCTTGTAGTCCATTGGCCAAAGCAAGTTTCCTAGCCCTGCCTACACTCAGATGGGGGGAAGGAAGTTCAATCCCATCATGGCTTGACAGAAGGAGAAGAAAAGAAAAATCTTGAAGACAACCAGAGAAAAATGACACATTACATGTAGGAGAACAATGATAAGCATTATAGGAGACCTCTAATCAGAAACCATGCAATCCAGAAGACAATGGAGTGACATTAATTTTAAAGTGCTGAAAGAGAAAACAGCTGACCACTCGGAATTCTATACCCCATGAAAATATTATCCAAAAATGAAGGTTTCTAGTCCAGCATGGAAGGAGCTTGGAGGGCTTCACTCCTGTCCAGACCACAAGGGAAATAAATGAACTAAACAAGTCTTCTTCAATCCATCAGACAACTGAAGTCAAAAGAAGAGAAATGAAATGTGTATAAGCAGTTTTCATGATTAACTACAATGTAGACTCCACCAGCCATGATTGTGTGATTTAGACAAATGGCTCACCTTTCCAAAGCCTCAGGGTCCTCATCTGTAAAATGGGATCCCCAAGTGTCTAAGGGATTGTTTCTAGGATTCAGTGAGATGATGAACATGAAGTAGCTGGCACAGAGTGAAGGCCTCACGTCAACTCTCCTTAAAGAAGGTATACAAGTGCTTCCCAGGAAGAGTTCAAAATCAGCCCTGCCCTGCTTTGCCAAATGCAGCCTCCCTCTTCTAAGATGTTTCAGAGAAACCCCTATCTGCCACTGTCAGTGCATTCCAACTCTCGGCTCTGCCACAGTGGTCTCTAAACACACACACACACACACACACACACACACACACACACACTGTTTGGCACTTGGCTTTCTGAATGTCCAGAAGGCCTATCTGTGATGCCCGTTGCCCTTGTAACTAAAGTAACCAAATCAATATCATTTCAAGTATAAATGAAAGCAATGAGAACAGTGATATTAAATTCTGGCTTGGTACTATTGCCTGCCAAGACACCAAGCAAAAGCCTCATCTCTTAAGTGTTTTCTGTTGAAGACATTCTGCCCCAATTAGGAGAGTTGGTTCTGGAGCTGGCCTCCAAGGTTGGAATTCCAGTTCTGTGGCTCAGCTGCTATGTAAACTAGACATTAACTCAAATGTCTGACCTGTCGCTCACTCATTTGTACAATGGGCATGATGAATGGGGTCAACTGCACAAGGCTGATACAATGACTGAGACCTGGCACATGCTAAGCACACAACAACAAAACAAAATTATGAGATATAGAGAATGAAAGTTTCCACCAAGGATGAAGCACAGGCATGAATTATTAACCTAGAAATAATTACTCTATTCCCTGGCTGAAACATACAACCTCAGCCCCCATTGGCTCGGTAATTCCCTTCAGCAGAATGCCACTGGGATTAGGATTGCAACAGGCTACCCCTTATATCCAGCCAGTTTAATCCTGGAGATCCAAGCAGTAATTCTCCACTTGGAATGATAGTGAGTAAGCAGCCAGAGGACCTTTCATGTTTCAGTAGTCTAAGTGTGAGACACAACCAAACTGACTCAAATGGAAATACTGGGTGGAGCCGTACCTGTCACCTCTAGCTAAGACCTCTGGAAGTTAAGCACCAATCAATGAAGAAGTGATGGGAGACACCATGCCTGAAGTGGCCCCGACAACTGACCAACCCTCCTCCGGAACCCTACCCATAAGTAGATGCAGACAGATTTCCACTGTAGCCCCTCATTCTGTGGGTTAGAGGTAACAAATCTCCTCTCATCGGTGACAAACCACTGACATCAGCGCTCCTGCTTGAGGCAAGTCCATAAAGAGGAAAATATCAATCCTCAGTGTAAGTAGGTCAAATATAAAACTGGACCCTAATTCCCTAGCAACTGAGTGCTAACTGGAGAGGAGGCTGTGCTTCATTGCAACATTCTGTCTTCCCTCCACCCCAAGGAAAAGACCTGACACCCTGCCTTTCCCAGCCTGTCATCAATCAAATGATCACCCTTGTTTCTTTAATGGCACATCTGCATCAGGGTGTGCACCAGAAAGTTCTCTTGATCTCATCACTAAATGTTGCACAACCCCACACGGAGATGAGCCAGCCTTTCTGGGAATGTCCTTCTTCATTCCCCTGCATTCTGAGCAGGCACCACCCAACTGAAGGATTCAGAGAGTGGACTGAAGTAATGAGCATTTAGGGACATGGGGCAGAAAAGGATTAGAGGGCCCACACCACACTCACCTTGCATTTTCTTTCTCCGGTGACTGACTATGACCCTCTCCGCCCCACTCACCATCACTGTCCATCACTTCACCTTTTCTGGTCTCCTTCTGGACTCTTTTCACATTCTGCAACTATTTTTCTGCTGATTGTTTCACCCACCATGGAGGTCACTCCATGAGGGAGGGAGGGCATTTGCTTTTCTTGTTGACCACTTACTTCCCAAAACCTGGGACGGTGTCTGGCGCAGAGCAAATGCTCAGTCAACAAGAGCTGAATGTGTGAATGAATGAATGCCCTAGACCAGGGCTGCCCAATAGAACTTTCTGCGAGGAAGGACATGTTCTGTATCTGTGCGACCCAATGTAGTGGCCTCAATGGGGCTGAGGTTGTATGTGTCCTATGGTTAGCTATGTGTCCTATGGAAGCAAATGAACATTTGAGATGTGGCTACTGACACAAATAAGCTGAATTTTTATTTTATTTTAAATTAATTTAAATTTAAATAGCCGCATGGATGCTGTGGATAATATATTGGATGCCTCAGCCCCACACCAACATAAAAGGCCAAGAAGATATAGTCCCTCTGATAATTAGGAAAGAGGAGAGAAAGAACAAAGCCTTTTCTGGGAAAGGAAAGAGAAAAAGAAGCGTGGTGGTCTCCGAGGAATGCTGCTGAAGCCTTAATATTATAAGAAGCTCTAACATTTGGGGCTGCGGACAGAAAATGCCAGTTTTTTCCTTAGTTAAGAGGCACCCCGCTTTCTGGAGCATGAAGCAATTTGGCAGCTGCACTAAGGAGTCCTGAGGCTCAGGGACCAGAAACGGAGAAACTGTAAGCGTCCTGATGAGAGACATCAATAGCACAGCCTTTCTTCTCCACACCCCCCGGGGCAGCCTCACTGCAAACACCACGCCTGAGTGACTTTATCCAGAGCTGTCGCCAGGAAGGCACGGCCAGCACCACTCCACCTTCCTCCCGGCCAGTGAGCTGTGTGGTTTCAGCTGAAAAGTTCTTGAAAACTTGTCCTAAGTGGGTCGCACCTCTCCTTGGGGCATTCCAGCATTTGCTCATGGTGGGGTTACTGGGACGCCTAGGTCCTTCCCAAGAACGCCAGGCTCCAGGAGACAAGGCTGGGCAGGTATGTGATTAGGTGCTACGCCTGGGCAGACTGCTTAGCTTCCTTGATCTCTCTCACATGGAGTCAGTTGCTAATTCCCACTTTTCTGAACTGGTAGGAACAATGAATCAGCAAGTCCATGCCAAGCCCTTAGCGAGCGTCTGGGGGCTCCATGTTAATCATTACATCTGACCACCTCCCTGTAGTCCTCTAAAATCTCTTGGGCATCATTTTGCCCAGCCCTCTTCCCTTGTCTATGTGGTTCCAGAGCCCTTCCCACTGTAATCATCCCTCCATAGCAAAGCCGAACACGTGTGTGGTCTGTGCAACAGTAATACGTGAGCAGTAGTGTTTGGGTTTCTTAGGACTACAGCAGCCACAGTCTCTAAAACCCCAGAAATTACCCTATGATACTCCCAAGCCCATAACACATCAGAGTAACAATAACGATTAATGAAAACAATGATAACAACCACTAATATTTACTGAGTATTTAGTATGTGCCAGGCATAGTGCTGAGAGTTTTAAATGCATCATTTTCTATGCTCTTTATGATAATCCTGAATTGGTGTTGCTAATTCATAGATGGGTGAAGATTAGAGACTGGTAGTCACTTCCCTTGTTCTCATAGCAATTGCCCAGGATTCAAACCCAGGTCTATGTGGACCCAGAACCCAGTCCTTTGACCCCTGGGCTATCCAGGTTGTCAGGATGTGGCATCTCTATCATGAATGCAGAATAGCTTAATATAGGGAGAAAAGAATTCCTTTGCATTAGAGTGAAGGAAGATGGTATCACAAATAGTCATATTTGTGCCTTTCTCTTCCACG
>NW_006297381.1:142719-166834 GCF_000327345.1 Myotis davidii | reverse complement strand
GGGGGCCCCCCCCCCCCGGGGGACATGCACGTTTTCCATCCCCTCTGACGGAGATGAGCTCCATGAGGGCAGGGATGTCTGTTTATTCCCTGCTGTATCCCTGGCAACTACAACACATCTGGCATATAGTCAGTGCTCAGGAAATATTTGTTAGGTGAATACCGAGAGGAAAATAATGTTCCTCTTTTTTTTTTAACTTTTAGGGAATGCTCCTGATGCTACATCCAAATCAATCATTTGGAAGCTCAAACCTTTGATTTGTAACAGAGCATTATTTTTGAAAAAGGAAAATCCTCTTGAGGCATAAAAGTCCACAAAAACAAATTAGAAAGGGTCACTAAGGTTGGAAGAGAGTAGAGAGGGGATGAAACGCCATCTAGAGGGAGGTCGATGGGATGTCTGAGGGGACCAGACCCAGGGGAAAGGCCCCATGGAGAGATGTCTGTGTGGTGAGGCAGCTGAACCCTGTCCCTCTGTCCCCAAGGGTGCACAGGAAGACCAAAGCAATGCTTCCTGTCCAGTGATGGCCATTTAAATGGACTTGCCACACTGTAAACGACTCCCGCCATTGCGTGTGCTGTCTAGGGAGGGCCTTCTTCCTGCTCATTCTGTTTGCTGCCTGTGGACTGTGCAGCAGAAATTACACCTGCCCCATCTTGACACTTTGCAGAGCCTTATTCAAAGTTCCAACATGCACATGTCACCTACCCACCTCAGGCTGGAAGCAGAGTCCCAGGTGCCCAGAGGAGTGGTCCATGAGGGAGAAAGATCCCTCAGAAATCAGATTTGAATGGGATGTGATGGTGGCATAACCCCTCCCATTGCAGAGCACAGACTGCAGTTTAAGGCTTTGGAATATTGTAGATTCTTCTTGACACCATGGCCTCCCACTTGCTCACAGCCCACCTTGCTTTCAGAACATGCATTTGAACACAGTGAGCAGCAGAAAAGATGACACCTCCCTCCTCATGCGGAAGCTATAGAGGTAAACAGAGGAGAGAAAGAGGAATCTGCACCAAATCCAGCATAATGCATTGCATCTAAATAAACACATGAGCCACAGAGCTCCACTCGAGGCCACACGGCGGGGGTGAGGGAGGGGAGAACAGGAGAAATGGGGGAGGAAAGGGCTCACCGCCCAGCTCTGATTCCAGAACGGTCACTGTTTTGCAAAACTTGTGACAGCTCCCCAACCCAAATGGTGTCCGGCACAGTGATCTTCCCCAAATGCAAGTCTGATCCTACCATCCCACTGCTTAACTGGTTGCCACAGGTCATGGGATAAAGCTCAAAGGCCTTGGTCTGACACCCAGGACTCCACAGGGGCCAGCTCTGCTGACCCCCGCTCCATTGACCCTCTGTGATGGTTAATTTTATGTGTCCACTGGGTTAAGGGATGCCCAGATAACTGATAAAATACTTCTGGGTGTGTCTGTGAGGGTGTTGCTGGAAGAGGTTAGCATTTGAATCAGTAGATGGCATAAATAAGATCACCCTCAACAATACATGTGGACGGCATCCAATCTGTTGAGGACCTGAATAAAACAAAAAGAGAAAGTCCAGGTGAATTTGCTCTCTTATATCAGCTGGTCCTGGAAGAAAGCAAACAGCTATGGTGTGAACTACATGGAGGCTACATGGCAAGGAACTGTGGGGGGCCCCTAGCAGCTGAAACCAACACCAGGCAAGAAAATTAGATCCTCAGTCATTTGCCCACAAAGAAATGAATTCTAACAACAACCTTGAAGGAGCACTGAAGAGAACCCAGAGCCTCACATGAGAAGCATAGCCCTGGCCGACACCTAGATTTCAGCCTGGTGAGACCCTGAACAGAGCACCTACCTAACCCATACCCAGACTTCTAAGCCATAGGAAGTACGTGACACCACAATCCTATATAATAAAGAGCTAATATGCTAACTAGACAACCTTCCAGAACGACCAGTGGGCGAGGGGTGGGGCCACAAGGCCAAGAGGCAGCTGGGGCTGCAAGGACTGAGCCCCTTGCACGAATTTTGTGCATCGGGCCTCTAGTGAGGTAATAAATCTGTAATGTTTTAAGCTGCTAGGCTTGTGGTAATTTGTTATGCAGCCATAGAAAATGAATACATCATTTGTTGTGATTTTTTATATTATTTAAGCAACCTATACAAGAAACCTATACAGATTCCTTGCTCCTACGTGCAAAAGTCTTCACCCTGCCTAGCTTCACCTCATCTTAGTTTACTTTCCACTCCATAGTGATGTCCCAGACTCTCTGCCCATCCGCTGAGACTCAAGCAAGACAAGCTTGTTTCCATCTACCCCTTCCTCTGCATGAACCCTTCTTCCCACCCATCCCATACCCAACCCTAGTCCTCACACAGTTAGGTGTCCTTGTTACTAGATGACCTTCCTCAAAGATATCTTCCCAGCCCAGCCAACTAAAGTTGCACCCAGTCACTCTTTTCCATTTACTTTCTTGGCCCATGTTCTTTAAACTCCAAGTTGGCACCCAGGAATGGGGCATGAAATCATTTGAGTGAGTGGCAACCAGTAAGGTTTTCTTTTTCCTTTCTTCCTTTATAAATAAAGTTAATTAGAATAGAAAACATGAGAGCATTTCATTGCATGTAGTAGTTTAATGAAACTGCTGTGTCAATGCGTGTGTGTGTGTGTGTGTGTGTGTGTGTGTGTGTGTGTGCTGGGACACTAAGTCAAATTAAATTCTTACTGTGGGATGAGTTCAAAAAGTTTGCAAAATGCTGCTCTGTTATTTTTGTTGTTCATTTTGCTTGTTTAATTGCTTATTATCTCTCTGGATTGCCCACTGTTTGGATGTGGTCAGCACTTGATATATGTATATTGGATAGATAGTTGGAGGGAGGGGAAGAAAGAGGAATGAAGGGGAGAGGAAATAGAGACCAACCCACAGATTATTCATGACTCTCAAGAGCTGATACTAAGGCTCTTAAAAGGGCCTCTTTAAAACCACATACGGTTTTACGGCAGGCTTGGCTCCTGCAATAGGAACAGGAAATAAAATAAGAGACACAACCGTTGGAAGCAGGAAGACAAAATAATTACTTGATCATATGGCTGTACACTTGGAATACCCAAGGGAATCAACTGGAAAATTCTTAGAAAATTCTTAACAACAGAGCAAGTATTTAGAAAAATGTTTGGATAGTTGAATAAAGATATAAGCATTAATTTTTCCCAGATATGCTGACATACTAGTATACCAGATGGCATTATAATGGGGGAAGAATACAGAGTGAGGCAAAGTTGCCAGGTGAATATCTTCCACTTGTCTCTTATGCCTCCTCTCACTCTTCTCCACCCGCCCACAAGGCTGACCTGGGAGGAAGGACTACATCAGTGGCCTGAGTCTCCAGTTCCATGTGGGTGTAGCCAATGGAAAACACCAGCAGGATATCAGAGGGGGGAAAAACATGGGGCGTTTATCCCCCAAGTTCCTTCCCTCCTGATCCCCTAGTAGGTGAGTATCCCAAACAAAGCTTTCAGATCCTGCCCAGAAACTGCAGCAGTTTTCAAAGTTCTGGTCTTTGCTCCCTGTTTTTGCCTCTTCAGCTGCTCCCCTGTTATTAGCCCAGAAGGACTGTCCACATTCGATTTTCTTACATTCTCCCTCTCCCACACCTTTGTAAACAGTCCATTTATAAACTCTCTTTGAGTTAACCAAACCAATTTGAGTGTGTCTTTTGTTTCAGCATGAAAATGAATGTATATTGGGTGTAAGGATTCCATTCCCAATAGCGAGAGAGAGAGGGAGGGAGAGAGAGAGAGAGAACAAAAATTGATGGGACCTACACAAGCTTGCCAAATGGGAAGGCCAATTCTTTCCAAATTAACTAATAAGTTTAAGACAGCGCCAATCAAAATTCCAATTGTTTTTAGGGGAGGAGTAATGAAATTATTCTGAAATTTCCTATATTAAGAAATAGCCAAGAATGCTTAAGAAACACACTGCACAATGGGACTAATAGCAGGAAGAGATTTCCTAGTATAGGCTGCAGACACCTGAGCACAGAAGAGGTGCAAGACTTGATGAACAGACAGAGTTACAGTGTGAACATCCCCAGAACGGGCATAGAAACATTCATCATATGCTGAAGGAGGCCTCATAAACAAATGGAATAAGGAAAACTGCTCATAAACTGGTTTCTAGAAATTGGTTATTTGTGGGAATGCAATCAAGTGAGATCTTCACACATACATCAAAATGAATTCCTCAGATATTTAGGATTTAAAATGTAAAAACTGACCATAAAAACTGGCAGAAAATCTAGATAAACTTTTAGCTGATGTGAAGATAGGGAAGGCTTTTCTAAGCACAAAATCAATGGAGAACAAATCACCAAGAAGACTGAGTAAACTGATTACCTAAAAAAAAATCTCTATTTTCAAACCATTATAAACAAAATCAAAAGGCAACTGACAAACCTAGAAAATATTTGCAACAACTATGACAGATGAAGACTATCTTCTTCAATATATAAAGAACTCTTTCCAAATCAATAAGAAGAACATTAATGTCCCAATAAAAAGATAAGCTATGAACCTAAATGGACAATTCACAGAAAAAAATTATAAACAGGCAATAAGCACATAAAAATATGTTTGATACCACTTTTCCCATATCAAATTGACAACATTTTTAAAAAGACTTGTTGGGGGTAAGGAACACAGGGGGAGGCAGAGCGTGATTTTTTTTTTAGAATCTTTCTTAAAAGCCATTTAATTTAAAAAAAAACACTGAGAATCCTTTAAAAGTTTATACAGCATTATTTTCAATAGAAAAAAATCAATCAAAAATGCCCAATTGGAAGGTAAATTATAAATAAATTATGGTTCAACCAAAATATGGAATATCATGCAAGCATTACATTTTATATTTCCAGAGACTTTTTAATGAGAAGGAGCTATGTTCAATAGATAATATTTTTAATCAGGACAAAAAACTATATATGGTATGATTTCAATTTTCTTTTGAAAGAGAATTATATGTGTACATAGATAAAACTGGGGAAAATATATATGCTTTGTAAAAATACAGACAGATTTTAAGAAGTAAAAGAAAATCAAGCAGTGGAATGATGAACGTTGGTCCCAGATCAGAGGTACCTTGTTGGGAAGGGGTGCAGAGGATAGGATGGGGGGAGAGTAAACATATAGTTACATAGAGTTTATTGTCAAGGACATGGCTTTTGTTTGTGGTGCTGGGTTCATGGGTTCTTATCACCTATCAAAAATAAAATAAATATAACAATAAATCATGTGAAATTGCTAATAATCAACTTATTTAGTAGTTCACTATAATGAATAGACAGCTGACAGGTGGACAAAACTGGGCATGGCTGAACCAGTGCTGAAATCACGCTATGACAAAGGACTGTGATTAATTCAATTTTAAAATGAGAAAGATTCAGAAGTCAGTTCACTGAAATGGTAACACTGTTCCTCTCCTGGTGAGATGATTAAGTGCAATTATTCTTTTCTCCTTTATCTTCTACTTCCCAGATTTTCTACAAGGAAAATGGAATGTTTTATAAACTTCAAAATACGCATTCATTTCCTAGCCTATCTACTCCAATATCTGGTCTTGGCTCAAGAAGACACATAAATCAAGATCCAAGCCCCTGGCCCCTATGGCTGAGGTCCAAACCCTGCGATTGAATAATGACTATTAGTAATAATAGAGTAATATCAGCAGTAATAACTCATGATTACTGGGCATACCACCATGCCTGTGTATCTCACCAACTCCTCCCAACGACAAATGAGGAAACTGAGGCTCCAAATGGTCAGGTGGCCTGTCCAAGATCACAGAGTAAGTTAATGGTAGAGCTGGGAGTTGAATCCCAGATTCCACAGACCTCTCTCCTCTGGCACAGAGATCTGCTAGTCCTCTGAGATGAAATAAAAGCCAAAAGAAGTTTATTCTCAAACACCAACGTAAGAAGAGGCTTTGAGGAAGGGTCTTAACCCCACCCCACCCCCAGATGACAGCTGTCACTGTGGCCACAGAATGCGGGCTGACAATGAGGAAGACAGGGATCCGAGAGCAGGGTGCAGCGTCCAACACCGATCCCGGCCACCTTTCTGATTCAGAGCCTCAACTGCTGAAATGAAGAATATAATAGGGTCTCTGGGTGCTGTGACTCATGCCTGAAACACCTAACTTAAATCAGACTCTAATTCAATTGCTCAGAAATGAGCCCAGGGTTCCCAAGGTGCTGCTACTACTCTCTAGAGCTGTCCCAAATATCTCCCCCCAAATCCTGGCATCATCACTCACTCTACCCAGGGGACTCGGAGCCCTCAGCCTCCTCTCCCACCATCTCCTGCTCCCCTTCTGCTGATCATCCCAATTCTGAATGTGCCTCCTACTTTTGCACAGTTGTAACTCCATCTCCTCATCCTTCCCAACACATGCAAACACATGTATACACACTTGTGCACACACACACACACATACACACTCACTTATGTACATGCACAAACGTGCACACACACTTGTCCAAACCACCCTTCAAGTCTCAGCTTAAATGTCAGGAAACACAGGAAAGCCTTTGTCTAGGTCTGGGTCAAATCTCCCTGTTATAAGCTCTCCCAACCTTGCGTGGTTTTCCTTTGCAGCACTGACCCCATTTGAATTAAGTGCATCCCTGAGCAAATGTCTACTTAACATCTGTCTAAGCACAAATCCATGAGCTCTGTCGGGGTGGAGACATTTCATCTTGTGTACCCACCACATAGAACACAGAGTGGTGGTACATGGAAGTCACTGAATAAATCTTGGGAAGGGAGGCATCACTGCATCCATTTTAAAGATGGAAACATTGATCTCACCGTGAATCAGCAGTCACCAGGACTCAGCCTTGAATTTCTAAAGGAGACAGATGTTTATTTTGTTAACATTTATTATGGACCATTATGCAGCCATCATCCAGCTCCAACTGGCACCTATTTTCTGCATTCTTGTTTCATCTGCCCGTCCTTCCCACTTTGATTGGTTGGTTGGTTTTCTTTGAGAATTTTAAAGCAAATCCCAAACATTACGTCTTTTACCCAGTAACACTTCAATGTGTATTCCTAATAAATAAAAAAATTTTAATACATAACCATGAAATTACTGTCACCCTAACATAATCAACAATGATTCCTTAATAAAATCAAATATCAGTCTAACTTCAATGAGTTCAGATCTGGAAACTACCTCTTTTTTTCCCTAGGGAGGAAGGGAGAGAGAGAGAGAGAGAGATAGACACATCAATGGTGAGAGATTATCATTGATCGGCTGCCTCCTGAACACCTTACACTGGGGATCGAGCCCACAGCCCAGACATGCCCCTTGACCGGGAATTGAACTGTGCTCTCCTGGTTTATAGGTCAATGCTCAACCACTGAGCCATGCCAGCTGGGCTGCAAAATATCTTGTAATATCTGTTTTTGCATGAATCGGGATCCTTTAAATGTCCATGCATTACATTTGGTAATGTGTTTCTTAAGTCTCTTTTCATCTATAACAGTTCTCTTTTTCTTCATGCCCTTCATTTGTTGGAGAATTTCTGTCATCTGCTCCCATATTTAATTTTCAGAAGTGACTTCCTACCGTGAATCAATGTCTTTAGCAGGACTCTGTGATGGGGGTTACTGACACGGCATTCTGCCCATGCCAGGACTCCCAGCATGGCATCCTATCCTCTGGGCTCTGCAAGTATCACAGGCTTCACATCCACTCATGGTCTCAGGTCAGCTCAACACAGAGGACACCAGGCAGATGTCTGCCTGATCCTGCTCTAGTAAAGTGGATCCCAACACTCAGAGTTTGAGAAATCTCCAGATCTGGGGATGCAGGAAGGTTGCAACTCCGGAAGGAGGAGGTATGGAGCAACTGGGTATATAGGACACCGTGACACCAGAAGGGGGTAAAATGCCTCAAGAAGTCCTTGGGAATCCTCCCCCTTTCTCTGCCATGGATTGGAGAGTTACCTCCAGGGGTAAGTCTAAATGACTGGAGATCTTCTTCTGAAGTTTAGCTTTGGTCTTACTTCTGATTTGAGTTTGATTTGAGGTTCTAACAGAGGAGCACAGCTACTCATATACCCTTGACTGAAGACCCATCCTCTCCTCTGAGGAGAAGGTTGTCCTCTTTAACCGAATACCCAACTTCAGGATGGATGTACATGGATCAGTGAGGGAAGAGGGGAACATCTGCCTAGCCAGCCAGATCAGCTGAATCAACCCCAGCAATCAATGGGGTGACAGACGCTGCAGCCAGATCGCCCGCACATCCTTACTTCTGTCTTTGAATGAGCAGATTGTTTTCGGATCCCCCACACAGTCTTGCCTAGTGCCTGTTGTGGTCCTTGGGATGGATAGTCCAGGAAAGCCAGACAACTTGAGATCTTCAAAGGCAAGAAGTTGGTACTGGCTACAGAAAGGCCAGGAGGTGGTTCATATTCAGAGGTGTTGGATAGGACTCTGGACAAGGCAGCTATTCAAACTCCCTGCCAGCTGAAGATTTTTATAAATCTTGGTAGATGTTTACCTCTTTGAGAAAGCAAGTTTAAAAAAAATCATCTACTCTCTCCACTGGAGACTCCTGGCTTTAAGAAGATAATAAAATGTTCCAACTAAATAGAAATCATATTTATCTTTGGTTTATCCAAGACCCAGATGAGCCCATGATTACAAGGACCGGGTTCCTGAATTTAGCACTGGGTGGAAGATATTCACTGATTCATTCATCAATTCAGCCAGCTACCAGTCCTCCTGATTATCCACTATAGGTTAAGGCCTGAAGGATGCAGGGATAATAGTAATCACAATAACATTTAACATTTACCATGTGCTATTGTTCTAGATCAGTGGTTCCCAATGTGAGACACACGCCCCATGGGGAGTGGGGGGATTTTACTTTTAAGGGGGGCAATTCAAGAATGAGTTATTAATAGTGAATTTTTTGGATTTCTTATGGTTCTATGGGCCTCACATACAGTATATAAATATATATTATGACATATTTATGTATTTCAGTTCTCTATTATATGTTTTGAAACTTTATTTGCATTTTTTTCATATCACTTCATATTTTTTTTAACAATTCCTTAGTGATTTCTTCTTCAGTACCTCAACTGTTCTTTCATTGTTTTATTTTTCTCTTTCATGGATGCCATGTTCTTTGGAAGCTTGTCTAGATGAAGTTAATGGCCTTTTAGGCTTCCTCCACGTGAATAGAAATTCACTTTTTGAATAATAAGAATTATATGTTATGGGGGGGCATAAGGATTTTAGGGATGCTTAGGTGGAACATGGCCAAAAAAGGGTTGGGAACCACTGCTCTAGATGCTTTTTTTCCTTTTCCCACCACTTAGAGTAGGTATTGATATGCCCACTGTATTAGTTACCTATTGCCACCTAACAGATTCTCATAAACTTGGAGGCTTAAAACTACACACACTTATTATATTACAGTACTTGTCAATTAGGAGTCTGGGCACAGCTTAGCTGGGTTCTCTATTTCAGGGTCTCACCAGGCTGCCATGCAGATATTGGCAGGGCTGTGGTCTCATCAGAGGTTTGACTGGGGAAAGATCTTCTCCCAAGCTCCCTCAGATTGTTAGCAGGATGTTTTTCCCTGAGGCTTTAGGATCAGGGGTTTCGGTCTCTTGGTAGCAGCCACCATCAGCTCCTAGATGCTGCCTGCAGTTCCTGGCCACGTGGGCTTCTCCAGCCCAGCCATCTACTCCACGGCAACCTGCTTCTTCCAGGCCAAGGAGAGAGAGCAAGTCCGCTGACAAGATGGAGTTTTAAAGAACATAACATAATCATGGGGTGCTATCCCATGATCTTTACTACATTCCACTAGTTAGAAGCAAGTCATGTGTCCCACCCATATTCGAGGGTTGGGCATCTCACAATCATGAACCAGGAGGCAGGAATTGTAAGGACCACCTCAAAGTTTATCCAGCACATGCATTATACAGATAAAAATAAATACGGCTCAAAGGAAAGATGAAACTTCCCCTCTGACATACAGCCATTGGAGGGCCTGGAATTTGAAGTCAAGAAGAAAGAACTCCTGGGCCCATGACTTCATCCATGAGTGCATTACTCGGAGAAGCATCACCACCCTCCTGCTCCTACCGCAGAGACAGCAGCAGATCCTTCTGTTTCAATTTGGCAATAATCCAATGGACTACTAAACAAAGAGCCTGGACTGGGAGGGAGGTCTACTCTGCTGGGTGGCCCTTTGTGCTTGGCCTTAGGATGAGTGAGCCAGATGGAGAAGAGAAGTGAGAGGATGCCAGGGGGATGTGACAACAAATGCAGACACAGAGCCGCTTGTTCCAACACCAGCAGACAGCTTCCGTTTCGTGTGGCTGAAACCTACAGAAAATGAAGGAATCTTGACAGGACATGAGGCAGAAAGGGCAAGTTGGAAACAGGTTGTGAAGGGAGCTGAAGGCCTGGTGTGGGACTTGGGATTCTGAGCAGTGGGAGCCAATGAAGGGGGTGGGCCAGGGCAGCACCATCAGATGATAAACAAGTCTGGCTGGACACAAGCTGACCAGTTAGGACATTACAACATTGGCCCAAGCAAGAGATGAAGTAAGCCCTGACAGGTATGGCTCAGTTGGTTGGAGCATCATCCCTATTCCCAAAGGTTGTGGGTTCAATCCTCAGTTGAAGTACATATGAAAGACAACCAATCAATGTTCTCTCTCTTCTCTCTCTCTCTCTCTCTCTCTCTCTCTCTCTCTCTCCTCTCTCTTCCTCCCCTCTCTCTAAAAATCAATAAGCATATCCTTAGATGAGGATTAAAAAAGAGAGAGAGATGAGGTAGAGATGTGGTGACAAGAAGAGACAGATTTGAGATAGGTTTCAGGAGGCAGTAAAAAAGTGATGATTTCAAAAGAAATTAAGAGCCAGATCCCATAGTGGGATGGGGGCAC
This sequence comes from Myotis davidii, assembly GCF_000327345.1. Classification (NCBI taxonomy): domain Eukaryota; kingdom Metazoa; phylum Chordata; class Mammalia; order Chiroptera; family Vespertilionidae; genus Myotis; species Myotis davidii. The sequence goes on along the minus strand of NW_006297381.1, from coordinate 155,870 downwards.
AGTGACTTGTACATAGGGGTCAGGAGTCAGAGGGCAGAGAATGGAGAAATATAGGCTCTTTAGAAAAGACATTGTTAAATTCCTATGCTAAAGGACTAAGCCAGAACAATAATGACAAATATGCACGATTCCATTTACATGAAACACCCAGAGTTAGGCAAATTCAGAGACAGGAAGCAGAATGGGTGTTTCCAGGAGCTGGGGGCGGGGGAATGGGGAGTTAGTGTTTAATGGGTCAAGGTTTCCTATTTGGTACTGAAAGTTCTGAAAATGAATGGTAGTGGTGGCTGCACAACATTGTGAATGGAATTAATGCCTCCTGAATTGTACACTTAAAAGTGGTTAAAATGATAAGTTTTATGTTACGTACATATTATCAAAACTATTAGAAAAAAAACTTTCTTTGGAAAAGGCAACAAGGAGCCATGGGAAGTAATGGCACAATTGAGCATGGTCCAGACATGGGTGCCCTGGCCTGCCACTCCAACAGAAACCATGTTTGTAGGATGAAACCCCCAGAGCCAGCCCTCAGAAAGAGCCATTTATCAGAAGTGACAGTCTAATAATGTCCCTGCTCATCAGTCCCTACCCACTCTCTTTGAACTTGGTCAAAATCAAAATCGAGATGTATTTGCTTAATGAGTTAAGGGGCAGGAATAAAAGCAAGGAAGCGGGAGGCTTAGCTCGCAGACTTCTGGCAGAGCTGCCTGGACCCCTCAGACATAGCCAGGGAGTCAGGTAACAGCCCCACTCTTTGAGGGAACCAGGCCTGACCCCTCAGTATTTATCTCATTCATTCATTCAATCATTCATTCAGTGGATCACTATGTTGCTTCCAGATTGTACCTGTATCCAATGATCAGGGCCAGTGACTCAGAATTGCCATAGCCCAGGGGGTGGGGAGACAGAGCAGAGCCAGAGGCCATGTCCACTCCTCTGGGAGCCATCTCCATGCTAACACTGGATCCAGGTACCCACCATGACCACTCTCCTAGATCCTGGGATCACACTCCAAGTTGACTTTTCGCCATCTCTCCTTGAAGGTCTCTAACCCCTAAGCTCAGGGTTACGGCATCCGACTTGGCACTGAGTGTGTGACAAGTGGCCACTTGATCAGGAGATCAATACAGAGCAGCCGTTGCAATAGAAACCAAGAGCCATTTTCAAGATAATGGAAGGAGGACCCCAAAGGCAATTAAAATATCATCAGAGCTGTCCTCCCCATCACAAGCCCAGAGTGCAAGGGCGGTGGGTGGGGCCAAGGGGGAAGGTGTTTCAAAGGGTAGGGCCTCCAATCTGGTTTGTGTGGGCCAGGAAGCCCCTGGCCAACAGAGCCACAGTGGCCTGTGGAAGGCAATTAGGTCATGAGAGTGGGCCCTCATGAATGGGGCTAGTGCCATCATAAAAGAGACTCCAGAGAGCTCCTTCATCCCTTCCCCCTGTGAGGACACAGTGAGAAGACTGACATCTATGAACCAAGAAGCGGGTCCTCACCAGACACTGAATCAGCCTCTAGAACTGTGAGGAGTAAATCCCAGCTGTTTTTAAGCCACCTGGATAGACTGACACTCCCCCAAAGCCTCCAGAAAGAAACAGCCCTGCCAATGCCTTGATTTTAGTCCCCATAACACCCATTATGGACACTTTATCTCCAGAACTATAAGAGATTAAATTTGTGTTGTTTTAAACCACTACATTTATGGTAATTTGTTACAGCAGCAATAAGAAACTAATGCACCATGTTTCTTTAAAACTTCATGCAAAACAGAGTGTGTGTTTGGTTGTGTTTCTAGGAAATGTTCCTGAAGTCTGATTGGGATGAGGTATAAAAGGATGAGAAATAAAAAGACATTGCACCTGTTGGCTGAACTTCTCACCAGCCAGAAGTCTAGCTTCAGGTATGGCTTACTCAGGCCTCAAAAGATGCCACCAGTATCCAGTCTTCTCCCTCCATATCTAGCTTCTGCTTTTTCCAGGAGGGGCCTAGTGTACCCTTATAGCAGGGGTGGGGAACCCTTTTTCTGCCAAGGGCTATTTGGGTATTTATAACATCATTCGAGGGTCATACAAAATTGCCAACTTAAAAATTAGCCTGCTATATGTGCTCAAACATTAATTAATCATCCCTAATGCCTTGGCAGGGACCAACCAAATGGTTCTGCATGCCTTACATGGCCTGCAGGCTGGATGTTCGCCACCCCTGCCTTAAATGGACAAGTTAGCTGCCTAAGCTCCAGCACCACATCCACTCTCCTTTAAGTCCAGTGAGGAAGAGCAAGTATCTCTTTCCTGACTCCCTGGCTTTGTTTGAGAGATGTGCCTATTCTGGATCAAATTATTTGGTCTGAAGAATGCAGTGTGGCCGAAACCGGTTTGGGTCAGTGGATAGAGCGTCGGCCTGTGGACTGAAGGGTCCCAGGTTCGATTCCGGTCAGGGGCATGTACCTGGGTTGCGGGCACATCCCCAGTAGGAGATGTGCAGGAGGCAGCTGATCGATGTCTCTCTCTCTCATCGATGTTTCTGACTCTCTATCTCTCTCCCTTCCTCTCTGTAAAAAATCAATAGAATATATTTAAAAAAAAGAGAATGCAGTGTGGTGATTGGCTTAGGTTCAGGTCATCCCTAGGAAAGTACAGATGGGGCCTCATTCCAGCCATCTTGAAGCAAACGTGAGGAAGATTTACATGCGGTGATAGAGAAAGGCACCCATCATATATATTGTTACATTTTATATAGAAATAATACATAAAATACATATTTTTGTATATTTATACATCATATTTTATAAACATCTTCATTTTATTAAATATCATATGAATGATATATAACTCATAAAATCTATTGCTAAATAAAAAGTTGTTGATGAGAGCTAACTTTTAAAAATCTGGGTGCTAGTTCATAGGTGTGATTAGTTTGTTAAATTTCATAACCCATACCTTTTTCATTTGTGGTGGATATGCAAACAGAAACCTGCTACAGTCCTTGGGCCCCAAGAGTTCATGGCCACATGGGGAGACAGTTCAAGCATAAGGTGCAACACAATGTGGTGACTGCTCTCTAGAAGTGTGACAGCGGGGCTGGCGAGGTGTCGGCTCTGCCTGGGACAGAAGGGAAAACGTGCAGAGCCTGCAGCTGGGAGAGGGGAGGGAGCGTTCAGGCAGAGGGGACACCATGGACAAAGGCAAAAATCACACAAGGGCCCAGTGGGGGAAGTGAAGACACAGTCAGCGGGTCAACAGCCAAATGCACAGAGTGCTGAGAGCAGGAGAGGTCATGGGGGGGGGGGGGGGGGGGTGGGGGGGGGGGGGGCATGGAAAAGGTAAGGTGTGTGAAGCTGAAGAGTTGGCTCGTGTATTGGAGCCACTAGGAGAAACCATCTGGATGGCTGAGCAGTGACAGGGATAGGTGTGAAGTTTTCCTGTTCCCATGAGCCCTCGTGATGCAAATGCTCTCAGTACCCTTGTCACCGCCTCACTCCCACCGCAGGTCATTCAGTGAAGGAGGAAGACACGCCTACCCTCGGGCTTCCAGAACCTAATTCTGTCTACACCTTCCACGTCACAGCTGCTGCTTTTAGTTCCTATTTAATTTCCCCATTGTTAGCTTTGACCTCTCAGATGGTGACTATTAATAAACCTGGATAAAGAAAACTTCCCTCATCGCTACCCCCCCCCCAAAAAAAATGTTGCAGATTTTCAAAATTCAAAATGGGATCTATATATTATCCCATCTTGGCCAACACAGTCCCTCCCCTAGGCAATGTGAACTTGAAAGAGGCATTTATTTCCTCCTCTCTTTACATCTGTGGTTTGGATGTGCAAAAATATAGTTCAGCATTTTTGCTCTACCATGGATCTATGCACACTCCAGCCCCCGCTTGTCTCCCCAGCAGAGGACGAGGCCCATCAGGCATTGTATCAGTCAGGCTCGCCTCTTGACAATGTCAACAGTGGCACTGATTGAAGGACTTACAGAAAACAGTCAAAGTCACTGCTAAAGCACAGGGTTAAGGGTGACCCTAACAAATAGCTCATTAAACCGAACAGTGCTCACCTCTCTTCCCTGAGCAGAAGGCGCAACCACACAGATAATGGGGTGAAGTGGAGAAAAACCTCCAGCAAATTCTGTCTTGTCCTGTCACTTTGCTTGTACAGGACACTGGCAGCCCATTAGGCAGCTGAGCCAGGTAATTTAAAGGGGAAAAGCAGTGAGCCATTTGAGGGGAATGTTCTCTGGGTTACCCTTTCTTCATGCCACTTTATCAATGAAGACCTTCTCATTACTAATTGTCGTTGTTGTGATTGTTTAAGCATCCTCTGTTCACAGGCTGCTTTCCTAGCTCATAATATGCACTGGGCTTGGGGGAGGTCTTAGTCAATATCTTTGGGAAACATTGTATATTCTCTTCACCTGGAAATTGGAAATTTTCAATACACATGTAAATAGAAAGGCTTTGAGAAGTCCTGCAGAAAAGCAATCAGCGTAGCATCAGGAATAAGAGCTCAGTATCTAGAGTGAGACGTTTAATTCTGACCTTACTATTTCCTATCCTGTAACCTAGCAGCGTGGTTGTGAGAATTAAATTAGAGAGAAAAAATAAACATGTAAAACATAGTGCCTGTCACCTGGTAAGCAATTAATACTTATTTGCCAAAATAACAATTATTAATGTTGAGCCCAGCTTTTATTAAGACCCATTTGACTGTTCTAGCCTTCTTTCATAGTAATACCTGTTACATCCTATGAAACTGGTTTTCCTCAAAACACTGCAAAAGATTTCAGTAAATGGTTGAGAGGTAGTTAGGCCATGCTATGAGCCAAGGACTGTTCTAAGTGCTTTACATATACTAATCCATTGAATCCTCACAAACATCCCATACAGTTGGAGTAGGTATAATAAATATGCACGTGTATAGATGACACACAGAGAGATTAAGTATTACGCCCAAGGTCACACAGCTAGTGAGTGGCTGGCCTCAAAATTTCTTTTCTTTTTTTTTTAATTTTATTATTTATTACAAAGGATATTACATATGTGTCCATTTTTTCCCCCCGCCCAATACAGTCCCCTAGCCTCCCCCATCCCCCAGTGTCTTATGTCCATTGGTTATGCTTATATGCATGCATACAAGTCCTTTGGTTGATCTCTTACCCCCCTACCTCCCGCCCCCGAACCCTCCCCAGCCTTCCCGCTGCAGTTTGACACTCTGTTTGATGGCCTCAAAATTTCTAATCCCTGCCTTTTATTTTGGGGGCCAAACTCTCCAACCCCTAGGAACCTCCTGAAGCTTTTTCCCTGTACCCATCTTCTCTTCTCCCATAACTATCATCAAACCTCATTTATATCAAACCTCATTTATATCAAACCTCATTCCTAGAACAGCTCTTCATCACTTCCAGGGCCAATTTAAATCCATTCTGATTCTAGGCTCTGTCTGCCCTTTCTTGATTGTCCCTCTGTGAGGCCTTCCTTTTCTCTTCCTGGAAAATTCACATTCTTCCTTCAAAACCCAGCTGAAAGGTCGCTGCTTCTGGAAGAACTCTCTGGCACCTACACCCAGGATGGAGTTACTGCCTCAGCCTGTATACCCCTTTCAGCTTTGGGAGACTCTCTACTGGTTGGCATTTGCCAGATTTTACTGCCTATTGCACCCACTGTAGTGGACAGAAACCCCCTCCTTCTTCTGTCACAAGCCCTGACTTTCCCTCCCAACTCTAGTCCTTGCAGGGGGTGAACTGGCCCCTCCCCAACCCCTAGAATGAGCCTGTGACCCATGTGTAGCCCTTCAGAACAATGCACAACCCCTGGCTATAGGGGTCCTTAGGAGTAATAGCATGGCCCACTCAAAGCCAAGGAGACTGAACCTTAAGACTCCTAATGGAGTGGCCTGGACATATGCATTTGCTTAACTCAGAGCAGAGCTTAGAGTTGGGAAACTAAAGCCTGATGCCACCAGACGACCTGGGGGAGAGGTACTTTTCAAGCATGAAGCCAGAATGGAGGAGAATGAAGAACAGGAAAGGAAGGGAAAGGAGAACAAGCCTGAGTCTCAATGACATTGGTCAAGCTTCCGGATCCAGCCTTACCTAAAATAGTTCTCTTCTTTGACTTATCAGTTACGTGAACCAATAAATTTCCTTTTCAACTAAAGAGAGTTAGAGTTGAGTTTCTATCACTTGCAGTGCAAGAAGCCCTGACTAGAACAATCTCTAGACCTTGACTGAGGTCTTCTAAGACCAATATTATCTAAATCATTCTCCCAGGGCCTGACTCGTGGTCTGAAACATCCTTTAAACATACATTGCAATGAAATCCAATTGGAAGCTTCAAATGGTTTCCAGAGCACCAGCTCAGTTGATCCTGGGGACTTAGTATGCAGTCTTATCCCCATTTCACAGATGGGGAAAGTGAGGCTCAGAAAGTTTAGGAAACTTGCTCCAAATAATCATAGTGCCCATCTGGTCTATGTCTTCGCTAATTCTCCTAATGTTTTCCATAGTGTACACACAGTTGGTGCTTTATCAGTGCCAGTTGATCGGGCCTAACTGGCCTGGAGCTCCCATGCTGGCATTCTGTGGCCCTGGGTTAGAGGAGACTGAGTTCTGACAAGGAGGAAGGTGTGGCTCAGGTTTGAATGGCCGTCATCTTTCAGCCTGAGCACCTTTTCCTTCCATCTCACCTTCCTGGCAGGCCTATACCCCGAATGCTTGAACACAGTTCACTTTTACCCCCAAGACACTGCCATCACCCCCCAGCTTCTGAGCCCACTTGAGAAAGAGTCACATCCATGCAGACGGATACCACTTACACATTCATGGATTTTGGATTCCGCCAGGCCCTTGAGGGCGCCTTGCAACCCTTCTGTTTCCCTAAAAATGAATGAAGATTCATTGGCTGTGTCTCTATGGCTTTGGAAACCTAGCTATTTCTCAGCAGTTGGAGTGTGAAATTAGGCAGATGGAATATCCAGATAACGGACTAGGCTGCATCTGGCACCAAACAGACAGTCAGAGCTGTTGCTTTAGAGCGTGTGGGCCAAGACGGCATTAATTTCAGTCTATTCTTGATCACTAAATACATCCTAGCAAAGCAGGAAAAAGCATGAACCCTGTAGTCTCTGGGTTCAAATTCCGCCCCTACCACTTACTCTCTGTATACTCTTAAATAGAGATTTAAGATTTGGGTTCTCCAACCCATAACGTGGACATTAAATACCTCCAAGAAATGTTTGGGGGATTCAGAGAAATAAACCACAGTAGCACGTCATAAGCACTCATTAATTATCTGATGTTTTCTCTTTAATTTCCTTAAACATAAAAAAGACATCCAAAACCTTGCCAACTGAATGGGAACACGGGTTTTACAAATAATTAAATGAGTTCAGCACAATCTCATTGAGGCTGCTCAGGCAGCTTCGGTGATAAATATGGCAACTTTTTACAAGCGTGCCTATTAGAACCTTAAATTAGTCAAACATAAGGAAGCTTGCAAAAAAATACAGACTAGGAGGTGAATCCTGTTTGCAAATCAGATGCTACAGAAATGGCCAGATTGCAAATCATAAATCCCACTTTCCAGACGCTCTGTTAGTATATGTAGATACCAGAAGGCAAATAAAAGTTTAGTTAAAGATGGAGTCGGCAATGTCTATTAAAAGAGAGAGAGAGATGAAAATGGCATGACTGCACAGCACCATATTCAAACAAACAGTAATATATAATATCTATCAGACCCAACATTTTTCAAAGAGCTGAATAACAGTTAAATAACAGCTGAATTGGAACTATTCACGTATTAAAATAAAAAAGTGTGATTCCTTCCATCACTGCATTAGAGATAATTCTCTCAAATACTTAAGTCTCAGTTTCCTCTTAGATGGCCTGAAGGCCAATACTACATCTCCAAGATGCCTCAGGTCTACCCTGAACCTCTGCAGGGGCACCATCTCAGGGACATCTGGCAGTGTCTGGGAACATTCTTGGTTGTCACTACTGGGGGAGGTGAGAATGCTACTAGCATCTATTGATTAGAGACCAGAGATGCTGCTAAATTTCCTACGGGCACAGGACAGTCTCACAACGAAAAATGATCAGCCCAAAATGTTAGTCGTGCCAACTTTGAGAAGTCCGGCTCAGCAGTTAGCCAGCCTGCTGTTCACTGCATGAACCTGAGATGTCAGTTACCCTCTCTGAGCCTCAATTCCCTCATTTGTCAAGTAAGGGGGCCTCATAAGACCTACCTTCCAGGGTTGTTGAAGGTTTTTTATTTTTTGTCTTATTGACCTTCAGAGAGAGAGAAAGGGAGAGGGAGAGAGAATGAGAGAGAAACATTAATGTGAGAGAGAAACACTAATCAGCTACCCCCTACACCACCCCTACCAGGGATCAAGCCCAAAACCCGGTATGTGCCCTGACTGGAAATCAAACCGGCAACCTTTCAGTGCACGGGATGACACACCCAACCAACTGAGCCACACAGCCCATGGCAAGGTTGTTGAAGGTTTTAGTGAGATATTCATATTAATAATGGCTACTATTCAGCAAGCTCTCACTCTGCGCCAGGCACTGGGCCAAGAACCTGTGTGTACATTATTTGATTCCGTATTTATAACAACCCCATGAAAAATGTAACATAGCTAAGATTTCACTGCTGGAGGGGGAGCAGGGTTCAAATCCCAGCAGCCTAGGTCTTGACCTCTTCATTCTTTATACTCACAGGTGGTCCAAGCATCTCAGGTCCCCCCTCATCTGCATCTTAGCCATCTCTCCAAGTGATTCACGTGCACATCAAAGTTTGAGAAGCAACAGGCTAATGACAGTGCTTGGCGCCTCAGTAAACACTAATAAATATTAATTATTTGCTTTGTCATCATTGTTTATAGCCTACAGAGAGATTCAGTAGAGTAAAATTGAGACTCTGAGTCATAACACCCATGGATGTGGCAAAGATCTCATGAAGAAACCTTATCAATAACAAATACCCACCAAGGGCACCAGGTCTGCCCTGCCTTTTAGGAAGTCTCAATGTAGATAAAGACCAGCTGTCAAAAGAGGAAGCGCTGCCAGCACAATCCAGCTCTTCTGATTCCTCAGCCACCATTCCACCTTCAACAGCCTGTGCCTCCCTCCATGGCGTATCCATTTCACACTATGGTGTGAGTGACTTAGGGCACATGCTGCCTCTCCCAGAGACATTTGCAAAGCTGGTTGATAGGAGAATCCAGACCTCTGCTACCAAACCTCAAGTCCTGGGCAGTGTCCTCTTCACATTAGTCACTCCGGGGGCACAGGATGGTGACATCACAAAGCACACTCTGTCTCTCTAGTATTTCCTACTTTTTCAGTTATGTAAATAATGCATGAGTGCACCCTCGGTTTAAACTGTTCAAATTCTGCACAAGTGTACAGAGTACAGAGCGTAAGTTCCTTTCATCAGAGAAACCATGGAGGGTTCAAAACAGACTCTGGACCCACACTGCCCAGTTTTGAATCCCAGCTCCACTCCTTACTAGCTGTGTGTCCTTAGACAACTTGATTAACCTCTCTGTGGCTCTGTTTCCTTGTCTGTCCTCTGTCCCCAAAGATCTGTTCAAGAAGTAAATGTGACAATGCCTGAGAAATGCTTAGTTTGGGGCCTGGCACACATTAGGTGTTACTATTTCCTGTCACTCCCACTTCTCAAAGGCAAGCAACTCAAACTTCTACTCTACCTTATTTTTTTTTCCCTACACATGCTCCCTACAAATACAAGTGTACTTTCAGCATAAAGATGACCACACTGGACCTGGGTTCTGCAACCTGCTTTATAGCTGAACCAAGCCACGGCGGATATTTTATTAGTAATACTAGTCGCACACACATATCCTCAATTTTTTTAACAACTCTGAACATCCACCCTTTGGATGAGTGTACCAGGGTATGGGAACCAGTCCCTCACGGGTGGGCGTTTAGATTGCCCCCATTTCTTCCCCCAGGAAGTGAACTGGATGTGCAGAGGCAGCCAAGCTCCGAGCTTGTCAGACTTGGGAAGCAGAGCAGCCAGGAAGCAGAGCCAGGCAGAAGACGGTCTCGCCAGACTCCCTGCCAAGGACAAGAAGGATGACGACAATCTGGGGCATACTCATAATAAACAATCGTCCTTAACCCTCTCAGAATTGGGAAGCACATCGTTAGTCACTGCTTCCTGTCACCGGTGGTAGCTGTGCCCTTCCACCCCCAATGCCCTCAAACCGCCCCTTGCGAGGCCACGCCCACGCTCCCAGGTTCACAATAAACCTGCTCCACGGGAATTTCTCCCTCCTACAGCACCCCAGGTGCTCATCCTCCAGGGACCAGGCAAAGCAAAAGGAGCTTCCTCTGGCCAGCAAGGACACAAAAGATGACCAGTACAGTGATTTTATGACTTAGCAGCCAAGCCCTGAAATCCTACTCAAAATCCTAATTTATAAAGCAGATAAAAGGTTGGAGGAGACAAGGTAGAGTGTCATCTCCCCTGAGACACCACTGTCCTCTAGAACACAGTTTATAAACCATTCATCTGGTCCAATTTGTTTTTCAGATTCAGTGGCTAGAGCCCATGGAAGGAAGTTATTCCCGAAGGCCATACAAAAGTAAGTAGCAGATTCCGGGCCTTGGTCTCCTGACTCCTGACTCCCAGTCCACTGTGCTTTCTGCCAACTTCTGCAGTGCCTATACTTTAGACTAAGGTGTGAATGGTTGGCTATTTCAGAGATTATTCTCTTTCCATGGACATTTTCCACTGGAGCCAGATTTCTCAATCCCATAGCCCAGCTGTAACCCACAGAATATAAAAGCAGATCTCCTGCATCCATCAGGGGTTTCACTGAGCCTGAAAAAGTTAAACAACAACTAGGAAAAAATTATAAACACTGCTTTCATATCTAAACAGTGGATAGAAATCAGAACCAAATGTGACGTTCACCTGAACTTTTATAATTAAACTGGAAACTCCAAATAAATTTTGCCCCTGTAGTCAACGCCTTCAGACCAATCCCCATATCATCCTCCAGCTCTAGCTCCTAACATGAACTCACTCACCCCTGCCACTAAGGTACTAGTGGGAAAATTTGAGAAGTTCTGAGCTAAAGGAATAACTCTCTAATGGCAAAATAATAGGCAACAGAGAAAGGAAGAGATTTTCAAAGGAGAAAGTTCATCCAAAGCTCCTGAAATCTCCCTTATGTATAAAGTCTGTTCTGCCTAATCCACAATTATCATAGTAGCAAACGTTTATTGAACACTTACTGCTTGCCCAGCACTATGCTAAACACTTTACGAGGAAGAGATGGGCACTAGAATCGCCTTCCATTTTACAGATGACAAAACAGAGGTTCTGGAAGCATAAGCCACCCAAATCTCACAGTTCACTCATGGTCAGAACAGGACCCAGAACCTCTTCCTTCCCAACAGGGTGACCAACTGCCCCAATTTGCCCAGGGCTGCCCAGGTTTTAGTACTGAAAGTACCATGTCCCAGAAACCTGCATTTCTGGGCATAAATGGGACAACTGAGCACTCTAATGGAGGGTCGGCAGAGGCTACTCAGAGAACAGAAATATTTCATATGAATATTTAAGTTCTTGCCTATGGGGGTGCCTTTAGCAGAGTGCTATGGATAACTAGGCTTTTCCCGGGGAGATAGAAGAGGTGCTGACTCCCGCTTCTGGGCTGGGTGGGAAAACATAAAGACTGAAAATGCTGGTGCAGGTGTTGGAGAATGAGCACCCAGCTGGATGGCCTGCACAGAGGGCACGTTTTGATGCATCCCTCTCTGCTGTTTTACTGGGATAGCCAAGAGGTCTGTTCTGCCAGGGCTGCCGGGTTAAGCTCTGAAAGTCCCAGGGACTCCCTCAGTCCCAAACCAGGACATCTTGCTTCCCTATTAGAAGCTGTTGCTGAATATTCCAGAAAACACACACGTTAGCACCAGCATGCTCCATGAATCTGTCTACTCTTTTTTTTTTCTTTTCGATTTTTTTTATTTTTTTTTTTTTAGTTTTTTTCCACTCAAACTGGCAGGCAACGTGACACTGTGTGCTGTTGTCTAGCTCTCACCGGGAAGGACTATAGAAAGAAAAAAACATAAAGGTCATTGCGCTTTACAATGAGTCTTTACAAAAAAATAAAAGACAGAAAAGAAAATTGCCTGGATGGGTTCCTATTAGTGGGGAGTAAGAAAAGGTTCCAAGTGGAAAACTGCTCTCAAGAGAAAGCATGTTGACCCTGTCATTTGTGTTGTCAACTTGCGTTTAAAATGTTCCCTGGCTGTTTCAAAAGTCTTTCTGCATATTTACTTTCCTTCCCCTGCTAGGAGTCGGAGTTGGGAGCACTTGTTGACAAGTGGGGAAACAGCAGGCCTGAGTGCGGAGTCCTCCCCACTCAAGGACTGCAAGCCCCGCCATTTACAGCCCCCTCTCTGTTTGCATTCAACCCAGGCATCTCCCTCCCTCAGCACTCTGCAGCTTTCTTTGGGCACTTTACTCCTTGTAGCTAGATCATGGATGTGCTGTGTACGTCTCCATCACAACCACTGGTCTGTGGTTCCCACGAGAATGTTCGCTCAGTGAAGGCAGGCGCCTGTTGTTTGTTCTTGTTCATATCCCCAGGGCCTCTTCCCCTGCCTGGCAGGGGCAGTTGGTGCTCAATTAATATTTGTAACTGCATAATGGAGTGGTTGACTCCTGGCTTCTTTACTGACCTGCTCCCTGGATGATTAGCGGTTCCTTAGTTTGGGCTCCCCCAGCAGCAGACCTCAAGACAAAGACACAAGTGCAGGCAGTTGATTTCAGAGGTGATCCTGGCATGGAAAAGAGAGTCAAGGAAGGGAAGGGAGCCAATATAGGGTGAGTCATCAAGCAGGCTACCAATGTGGGCAACTAGGGCTCAACCAGGGGGAATACAAGGAGAGACTGTAGAGCGTGCTTCCAAGTTACATGCTCCCCTGCCAAGGTGCTCGTCACCGTCTGAGGGCTGCTGCAGGCACATTGCCCCTGACACCTCTGTCTGCCTGGGCTTGCAATGAAAGAAGGCCCCCTGGCTGAGTCCTGGGTGCTGCCAAAGGACCGCATTAGAACAGTGAGTACCAAGGGAATAACAATGGGGCACCTGCAGCATCAGCCCCGGAGATCCCA
>NW_006297381.1:124106-142673 GCF_000327345.1 Myotis davidii | reverse complement strand
GAGATCCTACTCCTGCTGGCAATGCAATTCTGCAGCATTTGCTCTGTGGGGCATCCTTTCCTTCTCCCTTTGCCTTCCCAATTCTCCTAGCCCTGCCCTGCCTGCATTTCCTGGGTCTCCATCCCTAACTCCTCTCCCAAGATTCTCATTACGGTAGATGGCCCACCCACTGCCCCATCCTCTACACGCCCTTCCCTGGGAAAGGCAGCAAACTGGACAGCCAGGCAGGTCGTGTGCCCTCACCTGAGCTCCTGCCAGAAATAACGGCAGCAACAGTGGGTAAGATTTTGAGCAGCGTAGCACATGAGTTAAGAACATGCTCTGGGGATCAACTTGTCTGGGCTCCAATGCTGCCTCCACCCCTCACCTGCTCTGAACTTGAACAAGTTACCAACTATCTCAAAAAGGCTGATAAAAAAAAATAAAAGGACTACCCCAAGGGCAGTTGAGAGCACTGAATAAGTTCAACGGCAGCACATTAAAGTGCTCAGTATAGTGCAGGGTGGGCGAACTCTGGCTGCCGACCCATCCAGCCACTGCCTGCTTCTGTAAATGAGGTTTTCTACGAATAGCCATGCCCCTGGGTTCAGATCTTCTGCGGTTGCCTCCGAGTTACAGTGTCAGACTTGAGTAGCTACAACTGAGACCCTTTGGCACTCAAAGCCAAAAATATTTACTATGTGGGCCTTTAGAGGAAAAGTTTGCCACCCTCTGGCAGAGTGCCTGGCACGTGGCTGGTGCTTAATAAATATTGGATGTTATAGTGTCAGTATTTGCCAGGCTGTGTTAAACACTTCACATGTGCTATCTTATTTTTAGTCCTCACTGAATGTTAGTAATTCTTGTCACCCCATTTACAGATGAGGACAGAGGCCAGGAGTCCCTGCAGACATGCTTTGTACAGTCCTCTCCTCCTCCCCCCGCCCTGCTCTCCTTCAAGAGCACCCCACCCCATCACTGTTATTGTCAGCAGCCCCAGAATCTCAGGATGAAGCCTTGGGGTCCTTCTTGACTTCTTTCTCCCCCACAAATCCTGGAGCTCTAGCCTCACACTCCTCAGCCATAGCCACACCTTTCTTTTCACTCTTATTTCCTCTTCACTCCTCATCCCTAGACCAACATTTCTCAAAGTGGTTTCCCAAGAACACTGGTCCCCAGAAAGGGAGGGGGTTCCACAGTCATTTAATTTTAGGAAATACTGCATGCCATATGCCCTTCTCAAAGCATCACAATGAACATTAACATGGTAAAAGCTCTGAGAAGTCCTGCAATGAGATCTATTTAATTCCATGTAACCCAGCAGTTAGCAAACACACATGACTACAAAATCTTTTTCCCCCCTTAATATTTGTTTCCACACAGAACACAGATTGGGAACCACTGCCCAGGTGTCTCAGCACAGCCACCCTCTGAAATTCCTAACCCACTAGCTCACTTCCCTATCACCTGTCCTGGGAATTCACAAACTTCTATAAGGGCCAGACAGTAAATATTTTTGGTTTTGTGTGTATTACATAGGTGCTTATGTAACAAGAGAGAAAACACATTTTTATAAACTTTTATTGGCAGAATTCAAAACTTCATTTATGGGCACCAAATTTTGAATTTTGTACAATTTTCACATGTCTGGAAGTATTAATCTCCTTTTGTTTTTTTATTCAACTCTTTAAAAATGTAAGAGTTCTTTGCTCTCGCACCAAGCATTGATAAACAGGCAGTGGGCGGGATCTGAAGAGCAGACTGTAGATGCCAAGCCCTAGTCTCCCACACAGCACTGATAAATCACACCTTCTAAAATCCAGTTCTTATCACCCTGGTGTTAAAATGTGTTCAGAAACTCCCCTTTCCTTCTAAAGTAAATGCCAGCTTATTCCCCCAGCATTCAAAACCCCTTAGCCTGAACCCCACTCATCTGTTCAATTTGGCTTCCCACCGCCCCTTTCACACACCCTTTTGTCTTATGCAGTTAAATGTTCCCACTACTCCTCATACATATCCTAACCTTTCCTGCTCTTGTGTCTTTGCTCACATGGCTTCCTCCTCCTGGAATTCCTCCTCACAGTCTCTGTACATCCAAACACTGTCTGTCCTTCAAGGACAAACTCAAAGGCCATCTCCTCCAGGAAGCCTTCCCTGCTCTCTCCAAGGGGAGCTGATAGCTCCTCCCTCTCAATCTCCAGGCCTCTTTATCTCCATATTATATACTAGTGGCCCTGTGCACAAATTCGTGCACATTGAAAGGAAATTAATTAGAAGAAATATTTTAATATTGCTATTTGCCCTTTCTCTATAATAGAATTGTCAACCAAATTCACGATCAACAATGACAGATCAAAACACGTGCGTGCAATTGGTGCCAGCAAGAGCTTTACATGTATCGCACATGCACAAGTCAACTTAGCCTTTTATAGATATAGATATAGATAAATAATTAGCCCTGCTTTCTGATATAGCTAAACTTTTTCCAGCCCAGGGAAGCACCCCAAACGTGGCTATAAAGCAAGCCATGTTCCTGGGCTGAAGAAACTCCAAGGAGGCTAGTCCTAGGCCCTAGCGGCTAGGGCAGGGGTGGGCAAACTTTTTGACTCGAGGGCCACAATGGGTTCTTAAACTGGACTGGAGGGCCGGAACAAAAGCATGGATGGAATGTTTGTGTGAACTAATACATGTTAACACTGCTGCTGGTGAAGAAGCGGAGGGGAGAGCAAGAGAACCCTCTGCTCTTTCGGCTCCGCGGGCCAGATAGAACAGCCGAACGGGCCGGATCCAGCCCGCGGGCCGTAGTTTGCCCACGGCTGGGCTAGGGAGAGGAGGCCGGGCATTGCTACATGATGTCATTACCCGGCCAGACACTTAGCATATTAGCCTTTTATATATAGACTAGAAGCCCATTGTAGGAGGATTCCTGCAAGAATAGGGCTTCCTCGGGCCAATCGCACTGCCAAGCCCCTCCACCCAGGGCCGCAGACAGGGGTCCCGACTGTGGGCGGGGCTTAGGCGGCACACGGGGACCTGGATGGCAGCTCACGCTGGCCCACCCTGCCTGCAGTATGCAAATTAGCCGCCATCTTTGTTGGCAGTTAATTTGCATATCGCACTGATTAGCCAATGGGAGGCATAGCGAAAGTATGGTCAATTACCATGTTTGTCTATTATTAGATAGGATATGGCATTGGGCAATATACATCTAACGTTGTGTGTATATATCTCTCTGAACTAATAAACTGCACATAACGTCATCCCTTGAAGCTACAAAAATGGGCTCCTATGAGTTATACCAAAGCTGGGAGTCTCACGGAGTGGTGTTTTTGCTAAGAAAAACTCTTCCTCAGCCTTCTCCCCATTCCATCCAATCCCCTAGAGGCCCCCACACATTTCAGAAGTGGGGAGGGCTGGTATTAAGACATGGAAGATATTTCTTTAAACTCCAAAAAATATTTGAAGGTTGAAGTGGAAAAGGTAAGGCAGGAATCGGTCTGTGCCTGGAAATGTCCTCTACTGGCAGTTCTTCTCCCACCTTTGGAAACATAATAGAAGCCAAAGTCATACTAATACACGGGGTTTAAATAGTGAGTATAAATAAATAAATAAATAAATAAATAGTGAGTATGTCTGGACTCAAAAGTACACTGTCTTGAAAAGGTATCCTGCAGGTCAACAGGACCCAACCAAGGAATGCTCTTACTATCTTGCCTCTTTGTGAGGTAAAGTGGTTTAGCTAATGAGAGTTGACCTAGATCTTAAAGGAAAGCTATCAGATGGATACACAGCCTTGAGAGACACAACTCTATGAGAAGCCCATTCTGATCTGATTGACAGGAGAGGAGGAAGGTGACCCCATAGCTGAAAGACCTGAGCCCTACTCCCTTCTCCTGCACAGAATAGGAGAGTGGAAGCACAGAGTGATGTAGGCATCACCTCCACTGTTACACCACCTCCATTGCACACAAAAATGTGGGCCAACCTGTGGGCCACAGGTGGAGCCATCAGAGTCTTGGAGACTGGGCCATTTTGACCTTCTCTCTTTTATGTACACACCTAATAAACAGATCTCACACCCCCCTACCACCACCATCTTTTGGGGAAGAGATGGTGGCTGGTGTTAAAGATGACTTCACTTGGTTGATGCATGTGGGTAGGCTCAGGAAAAATTGATATAAGACTTCAATTTATTACAGTTAGCCCACAGAACCCATGACCCAGAGTATCATTCCAGCTAGCCCTAGATGCTGCCAATGAGCCCTCAAATCGAATATTGGCCGAACCCACGCCAAAGTCCATTTAACATGTCTTCAAAGGTGTTTCATCTCAGGACATGTTAGGCCCACTATCCTAAAAGGAAATGTCTCAAGTCAGCACCCATGTCCCACCCCCTTTTCTTTCATGAAGCCTTATCTTGACAGATGCATTCCCTTCTGAAACAGGTGCACTTGCTGTTGATTCCATTAAAAATGTGCTGGGAGGAATGCTACCTACCATGTTCCAGGTAGGAAAGAAAGCTTTCCTGGTGAGAAACCTCCCATCTCACCAACCTGCAGTGAACTCCCACTTATAATGAAGGGGATAGAAGAAGCCAGATTAAATAGCATAGAAGTTTCTTTCTCTCACATAAGAGTCTGGGCATATAGCCTGGTGGAGGGGATGTGGCACAAGAGCCCAGCTCCTCCCCATAGATCCTGATCAACCCCTTGACACATGGCCAAAATGGCTCAGTACTAAGTCTCCCTTTCATCAGAGAATATGGCAAATGAAGAAGGGCCTGGCCCACTCTCCCCATCCAAGACCTGCACACGTTTCCCTGCTCACATCCCCTTCACCAGAACTTAGTGCATGACCATACCTAGCTGCAAGGGAGGCAGATATTCATTCTCTAGGGCTGCCACAACAAAATACCAAGTCTGGAAGCATAAACAACAGAAATTTACTTTCTCACAGTACTGGAGGCTGGAAATCCTAGATCAAGGTGTCGGTAGGCATGGTTTCTTTTTTAGTCCTCTCTCCTTAGCTTGCAGGCAGCCACCTTCTCCTGTGTTCTCATGTGACCTTTCCTCTGCATGCGCATCCTTGTGTCTCTCCTTGTCCAAGTTTTCTCTTCTATGAGGATACCACCCCAGTAGCCTCAGTTTATCTTAATCATCTCTTTAAACGCCCTGTCTCCAAATCCAGTCATATTCTGAGGTAGGGCTTTCATGTGTGGATTGAGGGGGAAGGGGAACACAATTCAACATATAACAGCAGGTAATGTAGTCTTGATCATGGGGAGCCATGTGCCCATAAAATTGGATGGGAGGGTTGTTGATAAGAAGCGGGGGATTGATTAGGGGTCAGTTAGCCTTCTCTGCCCCAGGCAGTATCCTCTCCCAGTTCATGGCATCCACAGATATTCAAATATTTGAATAACCAAAGAGAGGAAAAGGAAACAGAAACCCTCAAAAGCTCTGTCTAGTCCTCATGCTCAGGGTCTCAGTCTGTTGCAGGTCTGGTTCTCCATTGCTGGGCTGTGCTAACTGGAGGCAATGCAGGTGGCCCGTCACTCAGTTCCACAGAAGTGACGGCAGAGTGTGACCCACGGGACCCAGGGAGGCCAGATCCCAGCGTGGGCAGGAGTGTGCCCAGGAGCTCCAAGCACAGGCTGAAAGCCCACAAAAAGCAGGCATTTCTGCCTCTTGTGCTCCCTGCTATATCTCTATCACATAGAACAGTGCCCAGCACATAGCAGGTACTCGGAAACTGAATGAATGCATGAAAAGAAGCCCAGAGGAGGAAACCACATCCAAGTCCAGGCCCACACGGATAGGAAGCCATTCCAAGCTGCTCCCCTGTGATCCCATCTGGGTGCTTTTCCCACATTCTCAGTCGTCCATATTTTGTTATTTAAAATGAGCTACTGAGAGCAGGACCAACTTTCCTAATTAGAAGAGCAAATAAGATATAAGCAAAGGAAAAGGATGACTTCAACCAGATGCAGTGTTCTAAGACCCACCTTTTTAAGTAGGTGGGCTCTGAAAGTACTTGTAGTTTTTTTAAAAGATCCAGAAAGTTCACCCAGCTTACTGGGGAAGACAGCTAGCCTGGTGGTTAGGAGCATGGATTCTCAGCATCAGTACTTTATAAATATATGATAAGCCCTGACTGGTTTCTCAGTGGTTAGAGCATTAGCGCACAAAATAAAGGGTCATGGATTCGATTCCTGGTCAAGCGCATGTACCTCGATTGCAGGTTCAATCCCTGGCCCCAGTTGGGGTGCCTGTAGGAGGCAACCAGTCAATGTGTCTCTCTCACATCAATGTTTCTCAGTTTCCTTTCTTGTAAAATGGGAGGATCAGAGTACACACTACAGAGAGTACTCATGGCTTTAAGAGGCCACACATGCCCGACTTTTGGTCAAAAAGGCCAAATAAGTGAAGGCTGTGCTCGCCTCCTCCCATGACCACTTTAAAATTACCACTAAGCTGCAGAACACTCCCCTTGAAGCCCCTGAGGACTAGCTGGACAGAAGTCCTGTAACTGAAGTTATACAGAAGAAGCCACATTGAGGCTGGCAGGAGGGACAGAAATGTAAAATGGGGAGGCCCCTCACCCACAGTGTGGTGGTTAAGAAACGGGAGGGGCCCTAGCTGGTTTGGCTCAGTGGATAGAGCATCAGCCTACAGACTGAAGGGTCCCAGGTTCGATTCCAGTCAAGGGCACATGCAGGGGATGCAGGCTTGATCACCAGTAGGGGGCATGCAGAAGGCATCTGGTCAATGATTCTCATCATTGATGTTTCTATTTATCTCTCCCTCTCCCTTTCTCTCTGAAATCAATAAAAATATATTTAAAAGAAAAAAAGGGGGGAAAAGAAACAGGAGGGATATCTCAGCTGCAGTGGTATGAGGGTCCCAGGCCCACACCAGGCTCCCTGGCTCAGGATTCTAGTGCCAGGAAGAGAAGTCCCCCTAACCCTGGCTGTGAAAACCAGTAGGAATTGTGGCTGAAGGAGACAGAGAGCTGATGGAGTCCCAGGTGTTCCTCTTAAAGGGTCCACACATTCACTCACTCTGAGCTCCAGCACTGGGGCAGCAGCTCAAAAGCACCAGGGACATATGGGAGGAACTGAATTGTCCAACATCAGGGCACCATAGTCCTTTGTTGAGCCCTCCCCTGACCCAGGTGGCTGGCAGGTGCAGGAGAGCACCAAGTCTCCATTAACCTGGCTAGTGCCATTCCCCCACCAAGGCGATTCTCTGAGACCCCACCCATCCAACTTTCAGCCCACCCAAGCTGCTTCCAGCAGCTTTTCAATAGAAATGGCCTGTCTTGATTCATGCTGTGGACTTTCCTAAAATATCTAAA
This sequence comes from Myotis davidii, assembly GCF_000327345.1. Lineage (NCBI taxonomy): Eukaryota > Metazoa > Chordata > Mammalia > Chiroptera > Vespertilionidae > Myotis > Myotis davidii. The sequence continues at coordinate 135,338 of NW_006297381.1, read as the reverse complement.
AAGTTCACAAACCCCAAACAAGCAGTATCTAGTCTCAGTGTGGCCCATACCTCTTGCTAAGCATCCCCAAGCCCACTACTGGTGGCAGCCAGCCTCAATTCGAAGCATAGCCTCTCCCAGGTACCTCCAAGCCCAGCATAAGTGGAAACCATCTAAAGATCACTTTGTAGCTCACATCAGGTGGCCCTGGGCCAGGCCAGAGAATGACTGACCTTGGCCTGCATCAGAGTCCCTCTCAAGAGGCCCCAGAGCCAACACACCCAGTGGCCAGCTTCAGACCTACCCAATCATTTCCAGAAATGACACACCGAAAGGGCAAACTCAGCATGCACCAGGACTACACTAAAACAAATCCTGCTCAATGGGGTCAGCCCCTGCACAAAAGCTCCTCACAGCCCGTCAGCCTGAGGGTCAATCCCTCCCACTGAGGTGCCAAGAACAATCAAGGCTCAACTACAGCAGGAAGGCACACACAACTCATCCAAAGACATACCTGAAGCACACAGCTCAGATGATCAGGAAGACTGCGCCACTGTGTAGTACTCCAGCTACTACATAAGGCCACTCTACCAAGACCAGGAGATATAGCTCTATCTAATACATAGAAACAAACATGGGGGAGGGGGGACAACTAAAATGAGGAGACAGAGAAATATATCTCAAATGAAAGAGCACAAGAAAACTCCAGAAAAAGGACTAAGCAAAATGGAGACAAGCAATCTACCAGAGGCAGAGCTCAAAACATCGGTTGTAAGAATGCTCAGTAAACTTAGGGGAAGAGTAAATAAACTCAGTAAGAATTTTAACAAAGATATAAAAAAACATAAAAAATGGAGATAGGAAACATAAAAAAGACCCAGTCAGAAATGAAGAATACAATAACTGAAATGAAGAATGCATTACGGGGAAACAACAGTAGATTGGATGAAACAGAGAATCAAATCAGTGGTTTGGAAGACAAGGTAGCGAAAAACAATCAGAACAGCACAAAGAAAAAAGAATCCAAAAAGCGAGGATAGTTTAAGGGGCCTCAGGAGAACTTCAAGAATACCAACATTCACCTCATTAGGGATACCAGAAGGGGAAGAGAGAGAGTAAGAAATTGAAAACTGTCCTGGCCCGGTGGCTCAGTTGGTTGGAACATCATCCCATACACCAAAAGGTTGCAAGTTATATTTCCTGGTTGCCAGGGCTGACCAGCAGACCCTGAGCGACGGATGAACAGATTACTCCCACACACGTTTCTGTGAAAGAAAAGGCTAAGGGACTGTTTAGCATTAGCAACTAAAACAGCTCTGAGCATCTTGAACTAAAATTAACCTCTAGATACAATCAGCAAGGTAAGCATCCTTGAGAAAGTATACACGTCTACAAGGTCGGGTCTTTAAACACAGAGATTCTAGCAAAACACCCAGGGGATTGGACTTGTTTGGAAAAGTCAAGGTAGGGGCTGCCACCTTCGGCAAGGTCCCTCTAGAGGCCCCCCGTCCTTTCAGAGAATCCTCCTTACAGACATTACAATCAAGTCCTGTGCTTTCCCACACCTGGTCAAGGCAAATATCGAGGTTGCAGGTTTGAATCCTGGTTGGGGCACATATGGGAAGCAAACAATTGCTCCTCTCTCACATCAATGTCCTCTCTCTCTCTCTCTCTCTCTTTCTCTCTCTCATTCATCTCTCTCTCTAAAAAATCAGTAAGAAAACACATCCTCAGGTGAGGATTAAAAAATTTTTTTTAAAGAAATCTTGCCATTTATGACAACATGGATGGACATAGAAGGTAGTACTCTAAGTGAAATAAGGCAGGCAGAGAAAGGCAAATGCCATATGATTTCACTTATATGTGGAATCTAAAAGACAAAATAAATGAACAAACAAAACAGAAACAAACTCTTAGATACAGATAATATTTTGATGGTTGCCAGATGAGAGGGGGTGGTTAGGGAGATGGGTGAAAATGGTGAAGGGATTCAGAAGTACAAATTGCCAGTTATAAAATCAGTCATGGGGATATAAAGTACAGCATAGGAAATATAGTCAATAATATTATAATAACTATGTGTGGTATCAGGTGGGTACTAGACTTACTAGGGCGATTACTTTGGAAGTGTCTATAAATGTCTAATCACTATGTTAGACACCTGAACCTAATATAATATCATACTTCAACTACAATTAAAAAATAAAATTTATTAAAAAAAAGAAGAGGCCATGCATAAAGGCACTTCCGTGCAGTTCCTGGCACAAAGTCAGTCCTCTGTAAATGCTAATGATCAGGGAGGCACGTTTATCTGTCAGCTGCCTGTCCCTGGTTAGTCCAAGGGTCCTAACCTCATGAGAATAAAGGCTGGAATATCAATGGAAATGTTTTAAAAATGTAAAGAAAGCCCTGTGTTCTTCTCTTCTTCAGTGCTCTTGAGAATGATGCAAGAAAAAAGGGCTGAAGTTACAGCAGTAAGAACTGAGGGAAGAAGCCAAGGACACACTCCTTGCCCATATTATGTAAAAACTGAGGTGCATTGGCCCGAGATGGCCTTTCTTGACAAGAGAGTATGTGCATGCAGGTCTAGGGATGGACAAGGAGACCCCAGGAGACCCTGGGTTAGATTTAAAGGAAAGGAATCCACGATAAGAGGTCCTGCTTACAGAGGTCACCATGGAACCATGGCACCAAGGGTCCATCTCTTCCTGCCCTTTGTGAGGGCCAGTTATTCAAAGGATGCATTTGGGGTTTTGTTTCTTTTTTCTCTTTGTTCCCCGCTCCCTTCCCCCTTCCCCATCCCGGGGTTTTGTTTCTTAAACAGAGTTCAGAAAATGTGCACAACTGATGGTGAAATTCTTTAAAAGCCACGTACCGAGGCTTATTAAATCATTGGAAATAAAAGCTAAGCGAGAGTTACTAAATTAGATTACCCAATATGAAACAAGCATACTTTCATCTAAAGTTCCTCTAAGCAGATGTTATTTCCCCTTGCTGAAAAGGTAGGCTATTTTCTTTATTGCTCTTTACTCAAGAAAAACAAACAAGGGAAGAGGGGGAGGCAAACCCACATCGCTCAGATGCCTCAGCATTGCAAAGCAATTCTTATCAGCATTAATACTGCAAACCCAAAGAGAAAAAATTGGGAGGTTTTCCTTGTACAAGAACAGAACTGAGGGATAAAAACGCAGTCACAGGGCAAAGAAAGTTATTGTGAAATCTTCTCAAGCCTCGTGTTTCTCTGATGATTCAAGATAATCACATTAGCAGCTTGAAACATTATGCATTGACATCATTCAAACAGATAGCTCCCAGAGGTTGGATATGAGACCATGGAATTAGCATTTATCACATGTTTATGACAAATCTAATGGTCTGACCTGATTTGTTACTAGTTGGAGCTCATGTGGGTCTCTCTGACTCTGGTCACCTTTATCACATAAAGGTGGGACCTGCTTGCTTAGAGGGATACCTTTTGGAATCCATAACATCTCATTAGAATAAAAAATGGGAAACTCCTGATAATTCAAGGTCAAATGGGTGAAGTGTGGATCTTCCATTGTCCAGTGTTCCATCAAAGAGCAAGTGGAAAAACCTCTCCTGTTTCAAAGATTGGTCTAAACCTCACCAGCCTGGAGGTTAAGTATTGCAGCTGTGGAAACGAACAGATCCAGGTCTGAGACCCTATTCTGCTGCTTTCCGGATGTGAGATCCTGCTCTCCTGAAATATCAAGATAATAATGGTCTCCAGCTCTTGGGGGTGGTTGTGAGAATTAAATTATATATATAAAATTGAGCACAATGTTTGGCATAGAGCAAACATTTAATAAATCGTAGCTAGGGCTATTATTATTTCTAGTATGAGTAAGATGAAATATTGCAAGTCAAGGAAGATTTGTAAGAATCTAATACTCTTAAAGACATTATTGATATCATGCCAGTTCTTTCTTCCCTATTGTCCATGTAGCAGATGCACTTGGAGTCCATACCTTCTCAGGCCAACTCGATGGTCACCGGCACCTTCAGGGGGCAGCTCCATCCACATTGATGGATTTCTTCCCCAAGCACCTGCATCTCTCTGCCTAGGAGCATCCCCCAGCCACAGGAGCCTGCTTAGCCTGTGTTCTGGGCAGGATGGGGGCTTCCAAGAGTGACACCCCCCAGAGGGACACTCAACCAGTGAGAGATGACAACTGTGGACCTCAGATGAGAAAACTCCTAGGGGTATTCTGGGCCATCCCCAAGTCCCCCTGCAGGATGGAACACCGGTTGTCCACCACAGTAAGCTGTGCACTGACCCACCCTTCACTGGCTTCCTTCCGTCTGTCTCTCTCCCCCAACCCCTCATCGTGGGATCACTCCAAATAAACCCTTCTGTTCAAATCCTCATCTCAAAGTCTGCTTTGGGAGGAACTCAAATTAAGACAATCCAAAGAAGGCTTCTTCCTCCTTGTCCTCTCCCCAGCTTCCTGTGCAATCCCGTCGGTCACTGTGGATAATGGAAGGAGCTCAGGCAGGGGCACTTGACTAACCAGGTTCAAATCCCAACTCTGCCACTGACTAGTTGTGTGAACATGTTATTCCCCTCTCAAGATCTCCACTCCGAATCTGAAAAGCAATTTCGTACCACATAGGGTTTTTGGTGAGGATTCTGGCACAGAATGGGCTCAAACTTCATAGCTCTTTATTAGCCAGATGGGGCTTCCTAAAGAGAGGTGGGGAACCAAGGTTTCCATGATGCCTGGAGAACCTGAATGCTTGGCACAAGGGAATGAGCTCAAAAGAGCAGAATGTCAAGGATTTGTTGGGGAGACATTTTTACACAGAGCAATAACCATCACATGGAGCAAAACCTTTCGAGGAACATAAAAGGCAGGTTCTATTGGCAGACCATTGGCACTAGCGGCCAAAGGAGCTGGTTCCTTGGCCCAGGCCATACTTGCCATTGGCAACCTCTAATTGGAGTTGGAATATTTCTTAGGTGTTGCCAAGAGATTGGTGACTGGTTTATTTTTCTAGAAAATGAGTGACAGTTGCACGACAACTTCTAAGTTGTCCAGAGAGGGGAAGAAACAGCTGGACCAGGGTTCTGTGCTGTCCCATTTCCTCAGGAGGCACGTCTGAAACCAGCACAAACCCAAGTTAAAACTTGGCTGGAACATCTAGAGTGAGCTGTCCCAAATAAATGTGAAGGAAACTTAAAAATTAATGAAGTTCCGGGCACCCTGAGCAGTGACATTTTTCACAACATCCTCCAACGCTTTCCTAATTAAAGGGATCTGGCTGCTGGTTTCTGATTCTGGTTCCCCGAGTGGGGAATTCCTGAGGGAGGAAGGAACAGCTACCTACCTGCTGGGGGTTGGTTTTCCCTTCTCTTGGGAAAACTGACAATTCAATTGTAATTCAGTTGTGGACTCTCTAGATCAGTGGTTCTCAACCTTCTGGTCCTTTAAATATAGTTCCTCATGCTGTGACCCAACCATAAAATTATTTTCATTGCTACTTCATAACTATAATGTTGCTACTGTTATGAATCGTAATGTAAATATCTGATATACAGGATGGTCTTAGGCGATCTCTGTGAAGGGTTTGTTCGACCGCCAAAGGGGTCACGACACACAGGTTGAGAACCGCTGCTCTAGATGAAGCTCTGGCCAGGATGACAACAGGGACGTCTGGGAGCTGAGATTCAGAGGAAAGCTCTGTCGGCATGGATGGTTCACCTTGGCAAACATATCAGCAGAAAGATGAGTGGATGGAGTCATCCAAGCAACCCAGAAATGAAGTAGCCGGGAGCCCCTGGCAGTCCAGGGCAGACACCCCTGCCTCTTCTGGTCCTGGTGAAGTAGCCATTACACCGGCAGGTTCCCTGCCCCAAGGACACAGATCTGGGAGGGAGATAGATGAGCAAATAATTGCACAAGTAACTTCCTATTTTGTACAAGAAGAACCACAGTTCTGAAATACAAGGTGCTGCCCAGTCTTGAGGGTTAGGAAGGCTCAGATTAGCAGAGACCTGAGGGTGAGATCAGCTGAGACCTGAGGGTGAGGACTTCTCCAGACGGCAGAAGAGAGAGCCTAAGGGGGAGCCCTGAGTTCCATGGCATTTCTGTTGTTGCTGTTAATCCTCACCGGAGGATACTTTTCCATTGATTTTTGAAGAAAGTGGAAGGGAGAGGGAGAGACAGAGAGAGAGAAACATTGATGTGAGAGAGACGCATCAATTGATTGCCTCCCACACGCGCCCCAACCAGGGCTGGTGATGGAGCCTGCAAACTAAGTATGTGCCCTTGACTGGAATCAAACCCTAGACCCTTCAGTCTATGGGCCAATATTCCATCCACTGATGGCTAGGGCCATGGCACTTTTGAGGGACTGAAAAAAGGCTCTTGTGATTGAAGCCAAAGAGGAGAGGGCAAAATTAACACGATAACTTATGCAATGCACCTGGCACATAGTAGGTTTTCATTAAATGAGATATTAATTGTGGTTAAGTCTTTACTAGCTCTGTGGATGAAGTGCTACTTTGGCATTATCCCCCTGCTGTTGAAACTGTTCTCAGAATGTACAGCTGATTTCTGTGATTGCCCGTGAAATGTGTGCTGTAAAGAAGTTCACTCTGCAGCCCCAGAAGTGCCTTTTCTGTGCCTCGGTGGCCTCCCAGACTCCATGCAGACTCACCTGAGTGTGGCTCACCTGTAGTGGACCAAGCAAGAAAACAACCTGGCACAGAACAGAGAAGCCCTGGAGGTAGCTAGAACCAGACTGCTCAATGGATAGCGTTGAGCAACCATTTACCTTCACTCCAACCCCAGGGCTGCCAGCTGTGTAGTCACTCAGGGCTCCACACTCGATGCTCTGCTGACTCCATCTTAAAAGTCTTCATTCTTTAAACAAGAGGTCTCACAATTTTATCCTGCACGGAACTGCAAGTTGCGCAGCTGCCCCTGCCTCTCTCCTGGCAGCTGACAGAAATGCATCCTTCCCAGTCACCCACGGACCCTTTCACAAGCAGAATGATGATCAAAAGAACAAGGCTGATTCCTTCTAATAAATACCCCCCCCCCAGCCTCCTTCATAACCTGGTCGTCTGGGCAGCTACCCAGTTGGCCCACTCCTTCACCTATTTCTGGGGCCAAAAGCTGCTCAGATCCCTGGACAGCAACTCCACTCGAGTTGACAGCTCTTCCCCCATATGGGGCACACTGGCCACATCAAAAGACAAGAGCACGTTACCAGTAAGAGCAATAATGCAGGACCCAAACAGACTTGATTCAAATCCTAACTCTGCCTTTGCCCCACCAGATGGTCTTGGGTAAGACACTTAACCTCTCCTGAGCCTCCATTTCCTCTAAATCTCTAAACCTGGAGATAACAGAACGGCAGTATTGGTGTGGAGGTTAAATGAGTCCATGGATATAGAGTGTCCCGGAGATAGTAAGCGCTCTATGTTAGCGTCCAGCCCTTTGTAGGGTTGCCATCGCCCCTCCCCACCCCACACACACACACACCCCTGCACTGTGCACAGTCCTGGTGTAGACACCAGTCAGGGTACATGCCTCCTCACCACAGAAGCCAAAGGCAGCTCTGATGCTTTTCCCACTAGACCTTCCTCCTGAGGTGCTTGAACTGCTCAGGCAACAGGCTCATGATACAAACTTCGTCATCAAACTCTTCCCTGCACTGAGTTGGAACAGCAGAGCTGTGAGACACTGTGGCTTGTTTTCAGTGATTCCATCAATGGTCCGGACAACACTGGAGGGCAATGCCAGCTGTTGAGACCACCTGGAGTTGTCTAGTTGTCCAGCCTTCATCGGACCCTGTGAGTTTATCCCTGTCCTTCTAACAAGCCCCCTTGTTATTTACACTAGTCACAGGAGTTTCTATTGTTTGCAACCAAAGATTCTAACTCAGACACCATTCTGGAGGGAGTGTGGGCACACACTCGGATTTTTTAACTAACTCAACCCGTAGTAGCGCAAAGCTGATCACTGCAAGAAAGTGGGGTGCAGTCTCTCCCAGTACCTGTGCAGGTGGGAGACTTGTGTATGCCCCCAGGAAGCCTCCTGGCAAGTGGCCAGCCCAGCACCTGTACTCCCACAGGAAAATGATGGCACACTCAGTCTCAAGCTACAGAACACAGAAAACACAGAGTTATCTGGCATTCTCCTGAGCTGAGAGCCCCCAGCACTGATCTCAGAAGGAGCTGTCCACTAATTATCCCTCACCCTCCGGTCTTCCCACAGCAGGTCAGCAGTGCACAGAGCTGGCCAGCTGAGCCCTCCCCATCCAGTGATTCTGCAGAGGGAGAAGGTGGCTGCAGGTGGAGGATGATTAGGAGGCAACGGAGCAATGTCCACAACTGCCTCTACCCCCAAAGCAGCGATCTGATCTGCAGGCCAATGATTACTCCATGCTTACAGTCTTTGAACAAGCAGGTGCCATGAGAGACCATCTTATTAAACCTTAATGTAAATTTATTTTTAGGTTGCTTTCCCACTGGAACAAAAACTCTGGAGTGGGAACAGAGAAGAAGAATCAGCAACTAACATCAAGTGGGAGCATTGGAAAGTCCCTTAGAGATCATTCCAGCATCCCTACTTTATAAGTGAGGAAACAGAGGGCCATAGAGGAAACTATTTACTCAAAATCTGTTATGGGTTGAATTGTGTCCCCACCAAAAAATAAAACATAAAAATCCATGTGTTGAAGTCCTAACCTCCTTCCCTTTGCTTCTTTCCTATTATTAATAACTAGCTAACTACAACAGTATCAATCCCCAGTTTCCCTCTCCTTTCTGAGGACACCAATCATTGGATTCAAGGCCCACCCTAAATCCAAGATGATCTCATTCTGATATCTTTAACTTCATTATATCTACAAAGACCTTATTTCTAACTAAAGTCACATTTCCAGGTACTGGGGGTTGGGACTTGAACATATCATTTGGGTGACACTATTCAATCTAGTATGGTCCCCTTCCAACTCTCCTTCCATTTTCCCAATTACATCAAGGAGAAAGTCTGTCTGTGAATGCAATGTCCTTATCTCTTCAAAGCTAGCCACTCCCCATGGGTAAGCCCAGCTTCAGCCTACCTCAGGCTTGGAGCCTTGGGATGGCAAAGGCAGCCAGTTAGCTCCATAGTCCTAACTGGGTATCTTTGCCAGCTCGCGTGCACAGCAACCCTATTGGGAGAGGTACTACTGTAACTCTACTGCACACAAGAAAACTGGGGCCTAAAAAGGTGAAAGACCCAACCCGAGGTCACACAGCCCCCCAAGTGCGCAGGCAGGGTTGCCCTGAACACACCCTCCATTTCAGCACTTATCTCTTTGTTCTGAAACTATCTATCCCGTAGCTTCTCCCTCCAGATGCCAGCTCTCATAGAGCAAAGACTGTGTATTTTTGCCTTGTACCCTGGCATGTCATGTAACCAGGCAGCAAGGGGCAGGAGTGAGTGCGCAGAATCCCCGGACGTCCCAAGGGGGTGCTCAGCAGTCCACAGATGTATAGCACAGCATTTTGTTTCTCACTCAATGGGAAGTTGGCTTCCAGCCTGAGTTTCAAGCAGAAAGTGACTCTTCTCATCAAAGTGACTTTAAAAAGTGTCTCCTTAACATCACTGATGATGGCACATGCTGACATCATGTGCCTCTTGACATAATGCATTGAGAAGGGCACAGCTTCACTTATGCAGTAATCCTGCCAAAAATGGCTCACCTCAACCTAATGAGGGGCAGTGGTCAGGTAAATAAATCCTGTACTTCCAAAGGATATCCTGCCAACATTTGACCTGGACTGTTTAAAAATATGGATAGCAGAAGTGGGGGGAAAGAGGGTCCTAATATATAGTGACAGGAGAATATTTGACTTTGGGTGGTGGGCACATGGTGCAATATACAGATCTTATAACCTGAAATCTATTTTGTTCATATTGACCAATGTCACCCCAAATTTAATTTCAAAAATAAAATAAATATATAAATTTGGATAGCATAACATGCACACAGATACACATGCATACACATATGTATGTACATAAACACAAATAAAAATATACATAGATGTGAACACATACAGACACACATACATATATATACATGCATCTACACCTATACAAACACCTACTATACTCATACACACTCACCCATACACATACACATCACATGCATACACATCTGCATACATACGCACACTCACACAAATACACAAACATATATCCACCCACTCAGACACATGCATGCACACACATGCACACATGCATATACACACTCACACACAAAGGCTGGGGAATTTCTCCAAAATAAAGAATCTTTAAAATGTAAAAACTAGAGGAGAAACCAAGATGGAGGCATAGGTAAACACCGGAGATTGCTGCCTCGCACAACCACTTCAAGAATACAACTAAAAGACAGAATGGGCATCTTCCAGAACCACAGGAAGGCTGGCTGAGTGGAAATACTACAACTAGAAGGAAAGAGAAAAGCATACCAAGACTCAGAGGAGCTGCGGTGCAGAAGTTAAGTGCATAGGTACGGAGGCGGACACGGAAAGGGCTGGCGGCTGAGGACACAGTTGGCTTTTTCAATCGGGAGGGAGTCTCAAGCTCCTGACTGCTCTGAACTCCAGTTCCGGGCGAGTCTCTGGGGACCCTGACTGATATGGGGAGAGGCTACCAGCCATGGGCAAACTATGGCCCGCAGGCCGGATCTGGCCCGTTTGAAATGAATAAAACTATTGGAAAAAAAAGACCGTACCCTTTTATGTAATGATGTTTACTTTGAATTTATATTAGTTCACACAAACACTCCATCCATGCTTTTGTTCCAGCCCTCCAGTCCAGTTTAAGAACCCATTGTGGCCCTCGAGTCAAAAAGTTTGCCCACCCCTGGGCTAGACTGTCTGGCATCATTCACATCTTGAGGGCGGCTTTCTCTCAGAGGTGCTTGCAGCAATTACCCGGACACTGAGACTTGGGGCCTCTTAGGGAAGGACTGACGATCAGCCATAGCTGTTTGCTCCGCCCTATTGATCCCCTGGGACCCCACCCAGCCCAAGCTGTGCACGAGGCTTTTGCAATCTGAAAATTACCTAACAAACTTGCAGCTGGCCCAAGGCCCCAGGGCAACCTGCATTCCTTCACAGCTGAGCTCCTGCTGAGTAGCTTTAGGCAAAGGCTAGATTAGCACCTCCTGAAAGATCCAGGAGCCAGTATACCTGGTGGTAAGAGTGGGACCATCCAGATTGAAACT
>NW_006297381.1:112991-123480 GCF_000327345.1 Myotis davidii | reverse complement strand
GATGATTTCTCAACAGAAACTCTGCAGGCCAGAAGGGAGTGGCAAGAGATATTCAAAGTGATGAATGCCAAGAACCTACAACCAAGATTACTTAACCAGCAAAGCTATCATTCAGAATTGAAGGGCAGATAAAGAGCTTCACAGATAAGGAAAAGCTAAAGGAATTCATCACCACCAAACCGGTATTATATGAAATGCTGAAAGGTATCCTTTAAGAAGAGGAAGAAGAAGAAAAAGGTAAAGATACAAATTATGAACAACAAATATGCATCTATCAACAAGTGAATCTAAGAATCAAGTGAATGAATAATCTGATGAACAGAATGAACTGTTGATTATAATAGAATCAGGGACATAGAAAGGGAATGGACTGACTATTCTTGGGGGGGGAAAGGGGTGTGGGAGATGCGGGAAGAGACTGGACAAAAATCATGCTCCTATGGATGAGGACAGTGGGTGGGGAGTGAGGGTGGAGGTTGGGGTGGGGAACTGGGTGGAGGGGAGTTATGGGGGGGAAAAGAGGAACAAATGTAATAATCTGAACAATAAAGATCTAATTTAAAAAATAAATAAATAAATAAAATGTAAAAACTAAATGCAATGTATTATCTTTGGTTGGATACTAGACTGTTTTAAAAGCAGCCATAAAGAATATTATTAGTACTTGACAATGGAATGTATATTAAGTAAGGGTATTACATCATCATTAAATTTCTTGAGTGTGATCATTGCATTGAAGTCATGTAGGAGAATGCCCTTGATCTTAGGTGATACGTGATCAAATGTTCAAGATGAAGTGTCATCATATCTACTTACTCTCGATTTAGTGTAGTGAAAAGCATATATGTGTGTGTATGGAGAGGGGATAGGAGAGAAAGAGAGAGAAGGAGAGAGAGAGAGAGAGACCCAATGAGGGGAAATATTTAATAACCAGTGAAAGTTAGAAGAAAGATATCTAAGAATGGAATTGCTGAGTTCTATGATAAATGTATGCTAAACTTTTTTTTCAAAACACCACACTGTTTTCCACAGAAACTACTATTTTACATTCCCATCCGGAATGTATGAGGGTTTCAATTTCTTCAAATCCTGACCAGCACTTGTTACTGTCCATCTTCTTCTTATAGCATCCTAGTGGTACCTCAGTGTGCTTCTGACTGGCACTTGCCTAATGGACTAATGATGTTGAGCATCTTTTCATGTGCTTATTGGTCATCTTCACGGAAATGTTCCCAAATAAAATAATGGTAATGCCCACACAATTCTGTAAATTCACTAATAATCAATGAATTGTGCGCTTTCAGTGAGTGGGTTTTATGGTATATAAAGTATACTTTGGTAAATCTATGCTTTTTTTAAGAAGGGGGAAATAAATCAGTCAATACCATTCCTATCTTGAGAGAAGACAGAACACTAATAATGGCAACATGACCCTGACTGAGTTCTCAAAGATGTCAATCATGCCACCAAGAGAAGTAATGAGTCACACAGCAGTGTCCCCGGGCCTGGGAGATACAGGTGTCCCAACTGACTTCCTCCCCTGCTGCATTAGTTAAAGGTTCTTACCAGTTCCTAAGTTCATTGGGGTAACGTAAATTGCACTCAAGTGTCCGTGGAAGGGAAAGGCTCAACTATCTTCAAAAAAATTTTTCACCATCATCCTAACACCTGAATCTATGCTATTATACCTAAGTTCAGGGACTCTGAGACCTTCCCTGAGCTTCATTACTGACAGCAGTTGGACAAGATGGTTCAAACCCTGGTATACAGCCTCAATTTCTCCTTCCCCCAGTCATGTGGCCCTAATCACCTACCTTCTCTGAGCCTTACTCTCCTTATCTCTAAAGTGGGTGTAATAAATGTGTCTACCCCCTGGGATAGTTGGAAGATGCAATGACATCATGCATGCTAAAGCTCTGGCACAGGGCTTCAGATAACAAGCATTATCATTTATTTAACTGGTACCCACAGAGTGCTTGCAGCAGTGCCTGCACACAGTAAGGTGAACTCAATCAATAAATGTTACTGATGCAGTCAGGGTCCTGATTCCAATTGTGGGCAGACACAGGGCAGTAGGGTCCCCTTAGAGACTCATTCTAACAGGACTTAGACCACCCTGGGGGTGTCCTGTCCCATGGTGGTTGCTTAATAAATGCTGGGTGGGTGAGTGATGGCTTTGGGTACACACATGAACAACAGCTACAGTTTCTATAACACGTGCCATGTTCTGTCTACTGAGCTCATTTATTCCACAACCACAATCTAGCAAGGTGGTATATTGTCCAGAAGTGGGGCTGAGGTTCCAGTGGGTGGAGTTACTTGCAGGAAGACACACACATCTAGCAAACGGCAAAGATGGCATAAGAACCAGATGGTACTGGATCCAAACCGCACCCAGAACCATCACACGGTCCTGGGAACCCCTCATCTTCTATCCCTGGAGTGGGTCAGCCTGAAGTTTCCCATATGACCCCCAGAGCTCAGAGCCATGTACCAGAACATTCCCACGGAGGAAAGAACCCACATTCTGGCCACCAGACAGCCAACAACACGCTTCATGCCCCATTTGCCTCTAAAGTTATGAGCTTCCTGTCAACACTGAGTTAGTCCGAGTTCCTCATGACAAAAGGGCTCCCAAATTATTCTCCTTCTCAGACAGCTGCTGCTTCCCAGTTCATTCCAACAGCAATACATACATTATGCACACGCAGGGAACCAAAACCCCCTGAAAAATAATTTTCCTTGAAAGTTTAAAGATCCACTTCTACCCAGGGCTTTCATTTCCTCTCACTCAAGCAGCGGTTCTATTAAAGCCAAATTACGCCACAGAAATGACTGTGGAGTGTACATCAGCAGATCAATTTATTTAATTAGTCTGGGTAATTATAGAAGAGTGAAAAATGCCTTGTGGTGGGAAGGAACACAGGTGAGAGGCGACTGGAGGAGGGGTCAGTGTGCTCCTGGCCAGGGAGAGCCCCCTATGGGGCAGGGCTGTTTCCCCAGCACCCTCTATACAGTGCTGCAGGGCATGAGCCATGGTAGCTCTAGCCCAGCTCAGGTCCCAGGGCCCTGCCAGACCCAGATAGCCACAACAGTGGTTTCCAAGCCATTCATAGGCAGGGAGGTTTTCTTTTTGTATGTGTGTGGTAAGAATACTACATAACGTGAGCTCTATTCTCTTAAATGTTTAAGTGTACTCTGTAGTATTGTTAACTGTAGGCACAATGGAGTATCTCTCTAGAACTTATTCATTTTGCATAACTGAAACTTTATGCCCACTGAACAGCAACTCCCCCCTTCCTCCTCCCCTCAGCCCCTGGCAACCACCCCTCCACTCTCTGCTTCCATGAGCTTGGCTACTTTAGATTCCACATTTAAGTGAATTGTGTGCCATTGGTCCTTCTGTGATTGGCTTACTTCATTTAGCATAACGTCTCCCAGGTTCATCCATGTTGTTGCAGATGGCAGGAATCCCTTCGTTTTTAGGGCTCAAGAATATTCCATTGTAGACATCAAGTTGGCAAGGATGTGGAGAAACTGGAACCCTTTACACCATTAGTGGGAGTGTAAAATGGTGCAGCCACTTGGAAAACAGTACGGAGGTTCCTCAAAAAATTACAAATAAAACTATTTATGATCCAACAATCATACTTCTGGGTAAATATCCAAAAGATTGACATGGGGATCTCAAAGCGATATCTGCACTCCACATTCATTGCAGGATTATTCACAACAGCCACGACATGGAATCCACCTAAGTGTCCATCGACAGCTGATTGGATAAAGAACAGGCGAAGAGATTTTCAAAAGAGCACTGAGTGTAGGAATTTTCACAAACTATCCTTCTCCCCAGAAAAGTAGTCCCCATTCTTAACTAACACTCAAAGAGCACACATCCATTAACTATATTTATTGAGTGCCTACTGTTTGTATAATTACTTGATCCATGCCTGTCTTTATGTCAGGCTATAAACTCCATGAGGGGACTAAAGGCAAGTGTGAGGGAGCCAGCCAACCTGAATTTAAAACCAAGCTCTACCACTCCCTAGATGTGTAATCTAGAGAGTGTAGAGATTAACCTCTCGGTGCCTTAGTTTCTTCACCTATACATGGAGATAAGCTAATAGTGCCTACTTCATATGACTATTGAAATAAAATATTCTTTGAAAAATGCTTAACACAGGGTGTGGCAGGTAGTAAGTTCTCAGCAAATTTTACCTATTAATAGTAGTCATTAATGTTATTCCAATGCCAAGTAATCAATATACTTCCAATGAATATTTGTTGGATGTATAGATGAATGGATGGGGGATGGGATAAAATGGAATGAAATGGGTGGATGGATGGAAGGATGACAGGGAGGGTGGGTGGATGGGTACCTGAATAGTTTTCTAGGTGTGTGGTGTCAATAGAAGACATATGGCATAATCCTTGCCTTAAATGATAATTATTACCTCTTCTATGTATCTAGTGCTTTGTCATTTATAGAGAGGCATCTTGTACTATCTCTAACATAGGCTAACAGTTCCTTTTTATAGAAGATGAAAGTATGGCTAGAGGAGGCTGAGTTCAATCATTCATTCAACAAGCATTTGTTGAGGACCTATTATGTATCAGATATGGCACCAAACAAAACAAACAAAAATCCCTGCCTCTAGGAAGCTTATACTCTAGTTGGGAAAGACATATAATAACAGACAAATAAAGAAAATATATATGAAGAAACACGAAGCAGGAAGAGGGAATACAGGTGCCAGGAGTTGAATAGAATTGCAATTTTTAATTGGGTAGCCAGGGAAGGTATCACGGAAAATGTGTCACTACTGCAAAGGCCCGAAGAGGTGAGAGAGCGAGCCAAATGGGTGTCTTGGGAAAGAGCTTTGCAGGGAGAGGGAGCAGCCAGTACAAAAACCAGATATCCACTAAAAGTGGCAGGGCACTTCACGGGCCAGGTCCTGTAGTGAGAACTGAATAGATGATCACTATTGAACCCTCAGATCAGCTCCCAAAGGAGGTGTCATCATCCCCACTGTGCAGATGGGAAAACTGAGGAGCAGAGAAACAAAGTCACTTGACGTAGGAGCTGAAACTGAAAGAACTGAGGCAGCTTAACTCCAGAGACCATGTTCTTAACCAATAGACATCCTTCAACAAGCCAGGGTCATGCCTTAGAAAACAGCAAAGCCAGGACCTGATCTAACTCCCCTCCCAGGTCGCGGTCTGCTCTATTGGGCTGCATTTAAAACCCAGAGGAGAAGGCAAGACATGCACACAGGAAAAAGCAAATGACTCAATGCAAGGGCCTAGCAGGAGCTCTGGAGAAAACATGACAGACGCACTTTATTACAGAAACGAAAGGCCCTTGCTCTTGCTATCACCTCGTTCTGCATGGCACCCTCTTCTCACCATCATGTGAAATCCTATGCATCCCTTGACACGTGGTTAAAATGTCATCACTTTCCCCTAGTTCTCTACAAAGTAATTCCTCCCTCATTTTTACTCCCATGATAATTTATATAACAATAATGATTTAAATCAGACAACCGAGTGCCAATGATGTGCCAGGCGTGTGCCTACTAATTCTCATCACAGCCCTGTAAGACAGGTGCTGTTTTCGTCCCCCATCTATGGCTGGTTATACTGAGAGCAGAGACAGGGACTTGCACAAGCCCACAGAGATAGCAAGGACCCAGTGAGGAATGGAACCCCATCTGCCTCCAGAGCCCAGGACTCCTTAGGGTAATGCAGCTTGTCAGGGTGGTCTGTATGTCTGTCTGTCTCCTTCTCTGTACTGCAGGCTACTGGAAGGCAAAGAGCCTTTGAGTTTCCAAGCCCCAGCACATATCTTGAAAGGTGCTAAACAAGCATTTGGGGGCTGTCCTCTATACCATTCTGTCCCACATGTCTCTGGGAAGCAAGTTCCCTGGGAGAGTCACACAGGCATAATTAGCAGATTTCTTCCATGCAGTATGGCTGGGGAGGTCCTGGAAGGTCCACCTATCCTAAATTATCTCCCCCACTAGCCCCCCAAAGTGCCATTAACATCATTTCTTTAATTCTAGGCATCATGTCCAAAAAGTCCCTTGTTAAAATGCAATATATTGACCCACTGGCTCCCATCACGCTCTCCACTAATTGGAAGGAAACTCCTAGGCTGAGTGAGTTGCTCCTGGGTGCACAGGAAGCCCCATAGTCAGGGCCAAACATAGACTCGGTAATTAAATCTCCTTAATGCTGCTGCTTCACATGAACAGAAATCCTCTATGAGAGACAGAGAGATATGCAGAACTGTGCCCAGTGGTTTGAGAGCTGCTAAGTCTGAGCTGAAGCTTGTAGTTGGCTGTTGGTGGGACTGGAGGGTGGAGGATCTCCCTGAGCCATGTCTGCACACAGGGACATGCACCAGGGCTGCACTCTAGGTCTAGACAGGGTGTTCTATGCTGTCTTGTTTTGAGGAGCACTTAGAGGATGAAGGAAATGAGGAGAATAGAGGGGAGGGCATGGCACCCGTTTCTCATGGGGCTCCTTGGCCCAACTTGGTCTTGGGGAGCCTCTGGGCCCAGTGGAGCTGCTGTGGGGCCTGGGTGACAAAGAGCAATGAGAACTGGGGAGGTACTGGCCCCCTTTCAGTACAGGCCTCCTCTCATTTCAAGGAGGGTCGGGAGGCAGCCCCTTTGGGCAAGGACAGGAATGTCTTCATGATGATGACTGCAATGGGCAAGAAGGAGAATGGGCATTTGTAAAGCTCAAATACTGGAACAAAGAGGAACTGTACAAAGTTGGACCTGAATGTCCTGTGCATGTAGACTGAGGCAAAACCATGAACTTGGGTTACTAATATTAACGTGAGAATCAGCAGTGACAAGAGCTGGAGATATTGTGATGACACCCCTCTCTCCTTAAAGCATGAACTGTGCATATGCTTTTTAAATAAAGTTGGGTAATTTTATTTTCTTTTTTCAGTAAAGTTGTATTCACCAACAAACAAACAAACAAAACTGTGAAATTTTAATGGATATAATCTGGAATGCAGATAAAACCCATGTTGAAGTTGAGAAATCCAACTGGGTTTCCCCAGCATGGCCTGCTGTCAGGTGTCCTCATGGCTGAGAAAAAGTCCCTACCAGGGAATAACACCTTTTGAGTATGAAATCTGCAAATCTAAATGGATAAAAAAGTATCACAGGACACTGAACTGGTAAGTCTTGAATTAGAAAACGGGTGGAGGTATTTCAAGAGGAATAAGATGGGCAAAAGCCAGGGAGCGGAGTCACATGGGCATGCATGTCTTCACTGTATGGGAAGATTATTTTTTTAGCCTGCTCTCCAAGCAGGTCACTCTTGCAGCCAAAAGGAACCAGCCTTGAAGCTCTTACCAATGACACAGATGACAGAGAGTACAGAACCGACCAAAGGACAGGGCACTTGGACAGCGAGGGGGAGCTGCAGGCATGGACACAGAGAATCCAAACTAGTGAACTAGCTGAACAGCAGTGTTCACAGAGGATGTTGGGGGAGAATACCCACAGAAATACTGAAGACAAAAGCTCAGTTCTTACTATGAACCCTTGAATAAATGAAAACAGTGATGGGGACAAGATATAACATTTGCACTCCTATTACCTCTATTTTTAGGGACTCATGGCAGAACTCTAGGGAGAATAACACTTCAAGACTACACAGTACCACCGAAACCGGTTTGGCTAAGTGGATAGAGCGTCGGCCTACGGACTGAAAGGTCCCAGGTTCGATTCCGATCAACGGCATGTACCTGGGTTGCGGGCACATCCCCAGTAGGAGATGTGCAGGAGGCAGCTGATCGATGTTTCTCTCTCATCGATGTTTCTAACTCTCTATCTCTCTCCCTTCCTCCCTGTAAAAAATCAATAAAATATAGTTTAAAAAAATAAAAATAGCATCTCAGGTACAGGTACCCAAGGGTTTCTACCATTTCCGTAAAGAGAAACAAGCATCCATCTATACCAGAAATCCACTACACAGAATACACACTATAAAAACAAGCACCTCTGAAATGTTTAGTAAAATATGTAGGTCATCACTCCACAATGTGTCATTGTTATCAAATAATCTTTTGCCATATTAGAAAGTCCTGAGTTGAATAATTCTCCAAATATTGTTAGATACAAATATAGGAACCATGTAAACCTTGTTTCACTGTTTAATTGAGGAATTGGCACCCAGAGTGCCTTTGTATCAGTGGGATGCTTCTGGATGAAAGCGATTTTAAAACCTCAGAGAAACGGAAGTGTTAAGGGGAATATAATGACTCTTTAACTGAGAAGTACAGTGGCAGGCCTTCAGGGACGTCACCAAACACTGTCTCTTTCCCTCTCTCTACCCCTCTTCTTCAGGACCAGATAGATATCAAAAGCAACTAGGGTCACATGTTTACTCATGTCTTGTAGGGAGGAACAAAAGCCCTGAACCTCACTCTGATTGGACCATTCTAGGTTGTGTGTCCACTCATCAATCAATGTGGTCATGGAGTACCTAACCCTGAGCCAATCACTGGGGTAAAGGAGGAGGAGTGCCCATATTCCTTTGGTCTAACCAGGACTCTTCACTGGATATGGAGCTAAGGTCACTCCCAACTCCACCCTCACACACAGATACACACACACACACACACACACACACACACACACACACACAAATTGCATGGCTCTGCCACATAATAGGGGAGTCATAGGTGTTGGACAAACAGCCACATGTTCACAATAAGGAAAACCAGATAAGCAGCTCGTCATGCTGGAAGTTGCTTTACCAATCCTAATTAGGGCCTGGATGTGCATCAAGGAGGCTAAAGGAGAAGAAAGAAGCTTTGAGGTGCAGATAAAGGATTGTCCAAGTCTGTCTTCATGACTTAGTCTAGGACCAGCTCTGCTTCCCAGAGCAGAAGGGACTGCTTCCAAGGGGAGTAGAAGCATTTAGCATTGTCCAGTCATTGTCCTGTTCCAAGGCCTGGGCTAAGGGGTCTACATGCACTGCCTCATTTACACCTTGCCAGAACATAATAAAGTAGGAAATGTTATCATCTCCTTTTTACAAATAGAAAGACCAAGATCTGTGGAGGTTAGATGAAGTTCTCAAGGTCTGGAGAGGAAGGGATAGGGTCTGAGCCCTCTGTATGCAGAGGCTGAGGTATAAACTACAAACCCCACGGGGACCCTCCTCTGCAGCCCCCAAGGCAAGCTCAGCCCCGTGATTTTGACAGTCACTCAAAGCCTAGACTTGTCACCATGATGGATCCAAGTTTCTAAAGCCAAGGTTGCTGAGTTTCATCAAAACTCAACAGATGGCTGCAAAGTTCACCTTTGGAGCTGGTGGTCACCCCAGGGCTTAGCAAAATAATTGTGTGAGGGGAAAGGGCAAATATTAACACATCAATCAGGAGGTGAAAAATTATGCCTGTCCAATAAGCCAACGTGTACCATCTGCCCAAGCTCTGGAATAAAAATTAAGACAAAAGCTACAATGAAGGATGTAACCAGCACCACACCCACCACTGAACCCCTTTCCATGCCAGTGAGAGGCAGAGACAGGACTTGGCGTGATCTCTTCCCCAAAGGCCAGTTCAAACCCACCTCCTTCAGAACGTTCTCCATGACTCCAATCCTAATAGGGAGCCTTCTCCTTTTGAAAACTCTATTAGACAACTTATCCAGCAGCTCCCCCATGGTGTCTAACTGACCCCTCAAATTGAACATGGTCCAAAGAGAACTCCATGACCTTTCCCCAAAACATGAATCTCTCCCAGCCTTTTCCATCTCCACAAACGGAGCCACAGCTTGTCCAAGGATCGAGCAAGGCCAGGGGCATAATGTGAGGGACCCAGTGAAAAATGAAGGCCAGGAGACCCTGTTCAAAAGTTCTTAATTTCAAGATGGCAACAACAGAGTATCACACCAAGTGCTGGCCCTTTGGAGTGCTGGGCCCTGTGCCACTTCACAGATTGCATGTTCATGGGGCTGACCCTGGGCTCAAGTCAAAACCTGAGATATCCCAAAAACCTATATCTCCACATTCAATCTATCAGCAAGTCCTGTCAGCTCCAGCTCTAAATACATCCTGCATCCAACCACTTTTCACTGGCTCCATCCTGACCTCCTCATTCTATCCATCAAGATCTCTCTCCTGGACTGTGTTGGCATGGCCTCCTGAATGAGCTTCCTGCCTCTCTCTTGTCTCCTGACAGCCTATTGTTCAAAGAGCAACCAGTATAACTGTTCAACATAAATCAGACCAGGTCCTTACCTACTCAAAGCTCTACTTTGGCTTACCTATGCAAAGCTCTACTGTGGCTTTCCATCGGGCTTAAAGCAAAATCAGAACTCCTTACCATGATATAAAAGGTCCTCCATGATCTGGCCCTTGCCACCCTGTCCAACCTCATCCCCTCCTACTCCAGCTACACTGGCCTCTGTGTTGGGCCTCAAACATGCCAAGCTTATTCCTGTCTCATGGCCTT
>NW_006297381.1:112636-112910 GCF_000327345.1 Myotis davidii | reverse complement strand
CCACGTTTATTTTAATTAGCTGGCTCCCTCGTATCATATAGGTCTCTGCTAAAATGTCCTCTCCTCAGAAAAGACTTCCTGAAACCTTTTCTAAAGTAGCCACATACCTCCCTCACTTCCTTCCCACTTACCTAGGTTTATTTATTTTCTGAGTACTTATCACTACCCGGAACTGTATGATTGCTTGTTTGCTATTTTGTCTCCTACGCCAGAGTAGGTATTTGATCAGTATTTTTTTTTTGCTTTTCTTTTTTTTTCTTTTTAATATATATTT
>NW_006297381.1:52814-111178 GCF_000327345.1 Myotis davidii | reverse complement strand
CAGCACTGCGCCTCCTGAGTCTGGATATGATATTCTCTTTACTCCTAGTTGTAGAATTTCCACTCAGCCAGCCCTCCTGTGGTTCTGGATGTTGTCCGTTCCCTTTTTCAGGTTTAATTTGAATTGGTTGTTTAAGGCAGCAATCTCCGGCGTTAACCTATGCCGCCATCTTTGGTTCTCATCTATTTGATCAGTATTATGTATTCATCACTTGTCCATAACTTTGGAAAGTGCTTAGTATATGGTGAATATTCTATAAATGAAGTCATTTAATTAATTATGTGCTACTTCAAATTACCAGTTGTTGTTCCATGTCTTGGTTTATATCAAATTTCATGGAACTTTCCTAGGGGCAAGGGCCAGTTCATATTTCTATAACCTTCAAAATACTAAACTCAGTTCCCATAAACAACATGCTTCATGAATGTGTTCATTAACTATTACCAAAAACTCCTATTCTCCTAGTTCAGGAATGACAGATGTGATCAATCCATCAATGGCAGGCATCACTAATATATCATAGAATTCTTCCCCACTAAGATAAGACATAGTCTCAGATTTGTTCTCAAAATAGCCTTCCAAGCTCTGGCTAGTGTTGTTCAGTAGTTACAGTGTCAACCCGTATACCCACCGAAGGGTCACAGGTTCGATTCCTGGTCAAGGGCATGTACTTGGGTTGCAGGTTCAATCCCCACCCCAGTCAGGGCTTGTGCAGGAGGCAACCAATGGCTGTGTCTCTCTCACATTGATGTTTTCTCTCTCTCTTCTCTCTCTCTCTCTCTCTCTCTCTCTCTCTCTCTCTCTCTCTCCCCTCTCTCTAAAAAACAAATCAATGAAAATGTCCTTGGGTGAGGATTTTTTTAAATGCCAGTTACTAGTATTTAATGTTCAGAATCAATCTATGGACAGAGAAGAGAAGATAAATGCTACAATAAACCTTGACAACATGAAAGTAATAGTAAGCAGGGTGGGGAAGTACAGGAGGGATAGAAGGAAATACAGAGATACTAATTTCCTTGTCTTGTCTATTAGAGTCGAGAAATACCACCTCACGTTGATTAATACAACGAGCATCATCTCAAGCTATAAAATGAATCATTAGAAGAGAGAGAGGTGAAAATGGGGATGGGAGGAAAGGTATAGGAAGACAGAATGAGCTAAAGTCTACACCTTTCATTCATTTATTACTTTTCATTTCATTCATTCCACAAATATTTCTCCTAAGCTGGAGGCACAAGGCCAGGAGGGCCCATAGCTCATCCCTGCCAGGTACATGTCTCTTCAGTGGCTCCATAAAGGCTGAGCTGCTGCCAGCCTGTGGTGGATTGCGGCAATAGCCCCACCTCTTCACCCCTCCTACAGGCACACCCTTTGGCCATAGGACTTTGCAATTTCACTAAGGTGAAGCCTATTTTCCTACCCCTTGACTTGCATTTGGCCACGTGACTGACTTTGCCGACGAAATGTCAACAAATTTGCTGTTACCAAAAGTTTGAAAAGAGTTTATGGGATGGGACTCCGCCATTACCTTAAGAACATGCCCAGGCTAGCCCACTGGTCCCAAAATAGATTGGGAATCAAGAAAGGGTCTTGCTCTTTCTCTTTTTGGAGTCACATGGTCTCATCTCTATGTGGGTTGCCCATCACCCCTCTGATTCCTGGATGTGAAAATCTGATTGGCCCACCTTGAATTCAGTGGCCACTCTTAGCCAATCATGCGTGCCCATGGATTGGATTTCAGTGACTGGTTGACAGCTCAGCATGACCAACCGGGACTGGGCAGAGCTGGACATTTACATATTACTGTATGTCTATCATGTGCAGACCTGAGGCTTGGTGGACCTCAAAGACTGTGTGTTTAACTGAGTAAAATAGCCTAGAAAGAGCACTGTGACCTGTGTTTGTGGGCATCAGCAATTCTTTGCCGACAAGATCGAGTTTTCTTTAAAGGCTAGGTGCTTTAAACAACAGAAATTTTTCCCCTCGCAGTTCTGGAGGCTGAAAGTCCAGGATCAGGGTGCCAGCAAAGTTGGTTTCTCATGAGGCCTCCTTGGCCTGCAGATGGCTGTCTTCTTGCTGTATCTCCACCTGTTCTTCCCTCTGTGTGTGCATTCCTGATATTCCCTGTGTCCAAATGCCCTCTTCTTTTTTTTCTTTTCTTTTTTTTATTGATTTCAGAGAGGAAGGGAGAGGAAGAGAGAGATAGAAGCATCAATGATGAGAGAAAATCATTGATCAGCTGCCTCCTGCATGCCCCCGACTGGGGATCGAGCCTGAAACCTGGGCATGTGCCCTGACCAGTCTTGAACCTGAGACCCCTCAGTCCACAGGCTGACGTTCTATTCACTGAGCCAAACTGGCTAAGGTAAAATGCCCTCTTCTTACAAGGACACCAATCAGATTGGATTAGGACCCACCCTAACGGCCTCATTTTAAATTAACTACCTTTTTGAAGGTCCTATCTCCAAATACAGACACATTCGGACTCTGGCTTAGGGGATAGAGCTTAAACATATAAATTGGGGGGAAGGGCACACACAGTTCAGCCAATCAGTTCTTAGGGGGCCTTGGAGTTAGCCTGAGTACCTGACTCCTAAGCAACATGGGGCCCTATGCGAGTTAGATTTTTCTGGCCCCCATCCAGGGCCTTCAACTCTTCAGCAGTCTCACTCCCTCTTCCTGAGGATTCTCCTCATTCTTAGAAACAACCACAATCAGAAAGATGCAAAATCGGGGAAGGATGAGACCATTTCTAAGCCTTACCTCTGAGCATTCCCATACCACAGATCCTGGGGGCTTGATGATACGGAATGTTTTAACTACGGATGAGGCTGCCAGTGGCTTTATGAGGGGTGCTAAGAAGAAAATTATCTTCTTGGATTTCATTTTCATTTTGGTTTAATGAGGTAAGAGACTCCTGTTTTGCAAAGTAGGGCAGCTGGCTGCTGAGACCAGGGATTTGGGAAGGGGGATGCTGCTCTGCTGTTTCCAAAGTTAGGAGGTGGGGAGATGGGGAGAGGGTGTTTGCAAATCAAGGTCCCAGGAACCGACGTGGAAGGCTGCGGCATTTCTCTCTGAGGACTAAAATTAAGCGGTGGCAGCTGCAAGGTTAACATTTGCAGATTTCAAAGCCAGGCAGTGTCAAGATTTGAATTAATCCAGTGAATGCTCTTTTAATTGAACCCAGCTTGAGATGATTCTATTTCATTTCCTTGGACTAAAGGACTACTCCTATTTTAAACTTGAATTCTTAAGAGAGTGGTTCTCAAACTTTAGGGTGCTTGGAAACCACCTGTGGAGCTGTGGGACATGCAGATTTGGTTTATAGATTCTGCAGCCTGAGGCAGGGTCTTGGGCAGGATCCGATTAACAGATGGGTGCGTAGGGTCTTGTTATTGCACAAGTCCCAGGGCATCCTGATACAGGAGGTCTATAACCCAGACTTTTGGAAGCTGTGAATGGAAATTTACTCCAGGATCATTCAGAAACTGCTGTTCCCAGTTCTTTCATAAGTAACAGTACTTGCCCCAATCTCCTTGTCTCATTGCACTTCATCACTTTAACACACTCCAACAACCAATACCTCCCTGAAGACGAACAGCAGTCCTACAAGGCAGGGTTTTCCACATTAGTCCACGCTGTATCCCCAGTTCCTGGCACAGGGCCTGGTACGCAGTACTTACTCAATACAGGGCAAAAGTAGGCTTACAATTGTTTGTCTCTTTTTAACAGAGACCCATCCCTCTGCTAAACAAGATGCCTGCAGGCCTTAGAGGAGTCGCAGCCACTAAAATCCAGCTAGGGAAGGTAAAGACTGTCTGCTTTCCACGGTCTTTGTCAGAAAGTCTAGAATGAGATGCAGAACAGGGACATCAGATCAGGGGTCTGTCTGGTCACAGCCCACTTGGAATGTCAGAGGATGGGGAAGTCCTTGTTGGACAAATAAAAGCAACAGAAAAGCTGGTCTCCTAAGTAGTTTCTCCTTGTAACTAACTTCCTATGTCCTTCCTGTAACTCCTCCATATTCTCAAGAATGTGGGCTGGGGCCAAAGTGGTGGGGAAGGGACTTGGAAAGTGACTTATTTTTGGTGCTAAACCATGGAAGCTTGTCTCTGAGTCTCTTCGGTGGGAGAAAGACTTGATCTACATGTATGTACCAGAGCTGATAAAATTTGATACTCTGCTTATCACATTCTCTCTCTGAATTTTCTTTACCCCAGGACCGTAGGGGCCCAGCCACAAGATCAGGGTGAGTCTTGGAAATAGAAGGTGTTAAAGGGGTTCAGAGATGCCATTACACCCCTATTAGAATGGATAAAATTTTAAAAATGCTGACAATACCGAGTGCTGACAAGGATGTAGAGCAACTGGAATTCTCATACATTGCTAATGGGAATGTAAAATGATACAACCACTCTGGAAAACAGTTTGGCATTTATTATACGGTTAAATAGACACAATATAATGTAGCAATTCCACTCATAGTTTTTATCCTAGAGCAATAAAAATGTACGTTTATATAGAAACATAAACATGAATGTTTAAAGCAACTCTCTGCATAATTGCCTAAAACTGGAAACAAACCCAATGATCTTCAGTGGGTGAATGGATAAACTGTGGTACATCCATGCAATAGAACACGACTCAGCAATAAAAAGGAGCTATTGATACATAACAACTTGTATGATTCTATGGGAAAGAAGCTATTCTGAAAGGTTTATATATAGCATATTTTCATTTATAGGGTATTCTTTGCTGGAAACCAATCCCAGCATGTCATAATTTCAAGAGTTTCATCATAAGGTTGATGGAACTTGGGGACTCAACAGAGTTGAGTCACACATGTAGTCACCTGTTGGGAATGGCTGAGGGCATTTCCCCAAACCTGAAAAGGGATGATTGCTTAGCTGCCAGACAGCTCAGAGCATCTTAATCTACATGTTATTGCCTCCTACTGGCCAAACACCTGAACAGCCGTAGGCTAATTCCCCCATTCTGACAATGGGCTCTGTATGTATACGAAAACCTGACCCTTTGAAATGTATATCTCTGCCTTGCCTCTGGACAAATTGTGTTAATAAAAAGCCTGGGGTCCTGAGACAGGGAGAACTTAGAACTTAGAACTTAGATCTTAGTTTTCTTTAAGCTAAGCTCCTCTGACACCCAAATGCCTTTCAAAATTGCATTTCATCTCTGGACTCTTATACGCACAGCCTTCTCCAGATTGCTGAACCCTTCTAGATGCTGGAACAAGAACCCCGGCAATTCTTGAAAAGACAAAACTATAGGGACAGAAAACAGGTCTATGGTTGCCAGAGGTTGGGTTGGGAAGGAGGGTGTGACTACAAGGGATGGGTGATAGAGCTGCTCTGTATCCTGATTGTGGTGGTGGATACATGGATCTATACATAGAACTGTACACCTCCCAAAAAGTCAATTTGACCATGTACTAATTTAAAAATTAAATAAAAAATGAATGTGGCAGAAAATCTGCTGGATTGGGCTAAATTTAGTTTTTACACTACTGTGCAGGAACAGGAGCTTGTCAAATAAAAGTAAGTGCAGATTCAAAGAATCAAGTGAGTCTCATTCCCACATGTCAGAACCATGACCGTAACTTGTAATTGGAGAAAGGCAACAGAGGGAAGAAGGAGGGGAGGGCATGGAGGAGGAAGAAAAAGAGACAATGTATAGGAAATCAGTGCTTTTCAAACTCCAGTGGCATGGACGCCACCTGAGAGTGCTGTTAAGGCTCAGGTTCTGATAAGGAGGTCTGGGAAGGTGCAGAGAGCCTGAATTCCTAAGGCCCTCCCATATGATGCTGCTGCCACTGGGCCAAGACCCCAGGGTGAGGAGCCAGGCACTGGGCAGAAGGACTTTGCACTTAGCAAAGAGGCTCAACCATAAAAGAGGCATGTGTGTGCACATCTGCCTGGGCTCATCTCACCTGAGACAGTATATGTGAAGGCACTTTGAAAACTGTTGAGTGCCATACAATACAGTTAAGATCCATAAAAATAATACAGTGTCTATCAGCATCACAAAACTCAGTGCCAGCTAAACCCAGCCTGAGCTCAGATCCCATTGTGCCTAGCACCCCCACCTGCTTATCCCCAATCTATGTCACAGAGACCCCAGTAACGGGCAGATTTCCACAGATCCATCGGCAAGGCTGAGTGTGAGTAGCTGTGGCAGAACAGGCTCCTGGAGGCATGCCGGAGCTCATCAGCTGGCTTCTGAAGCCCAGTTGGCTTATTAACATACAAATAACCGAGTTTTACTTTTCAGAGCTTCCAGCACAGCAATGCTAATGAAGCTATTGCTTTAAAAGTCCATCTCCTCTAAAATGTCTAATTAATCTGATGCTTGCGAAGGTGCACAGAACAAAGCGTCTGCTGGGCCCTGGGGCATAGAGAATGAGGCGAGGCTGCTGATGTGGGGCCAGATGTTTAGGATGCCAGGGGACCCAGACAATTAAGGTGAGCAAGGTGGGAGGAAAAAGCCCGTCCTGTGATGTTTTCCAAATGGCAGGCCATGACCCATTTGTGGGTCATAAAATCAATTCAGGGGAAACTTTTTTAATCAAATGGAAAAATAAGAAGGGAGGGGGGAGGAGGAAGGGAAGAATGTGCATTGCAGATAATAAAGGTATTATGTGAAGTCAAACATATATATATATATATATATATATATATATATAATCACACATGTGTATAGTTTGAGTCACAAAGAAAATGCAATCTTTAAAACACATACATACACCGCATTTTGCCATGTGCCAAGAATGCTCTGTTTTGAAATCATTAAGCCAGTTTAATCCTTATAAGGTAAATATTCCTATTACATTTTATAGTGGAAGAAACTGAGGCACAGAGAAGTAGAAAATCTTGCCCAAGGATACACAGCTAGCAAATGGGGACTTAAGTCTGTCTGACTTCAGAGCCCACAATTTCAACAAAACTCTAGGTCCCGAGGACTTCAGACTCCAAGGATAAAAATTCAGAAGAAAATCCTGGCTGGTTTTCTCAGTGGTTAGAGCATTGGCCCATAGACCAAAGGATCAAGAATTTGATTCCCGGTCAAGGGCACATACCTCTGTTGCAGGCTCTATCCCCAGCCCCAGTCAAAGCATGTGCGGGAGACAACCAATCAATGTGCCTCTCTCACATCCATGTTTCTCTCTCTCCCCCTACTTCCTCCCTCCCCTCCAGTCTCTCTAAAAAGAAAAAAATCAATGGAAAAAATATCTTCAGGTGAGGATTTTTTTTTAAAGTTCAGGAGAGAGAGGCAACCACGAGTGCTAGAATAATAAAAGCTAACAGCAATTGCTACCAACAAGTGTGATCCCTACTCTGCTAAGTGTTCCACAGGCATTATCACATCTAACCCTCAAAATAAATAAAACGAGGTGGGCACTGTGATCATCTCATGTTTCAGATCATAAACCAAGGGTCAGAGAAAGAAAATGATTCGCCCAAGGTCACAGAGCTAGTAAGTGAAGCAGTCCAGGGTGTCAGGCCCGCATGATCTGAGCCCGTCCCTGAAGGACAGAGAAGATGAGGCTCCAGCGTCCCATTGCACGTAAACTCCGAAAGGACAAATGACCGGAGCAAAGGTGTTCCCGACCACTGGGAGCCTCTTTGCTTAAGAGGGAGGGATCAGCTCAAGCTGCTTTCCAGACTAGCCTTGCTGGGGAGTAAAGGGTGCCTCCTAGGACAGAGATGATGCCCCGGTGAGAAACACTCATGTAGATGCTGAAAGTGAGCCGCTCCCCACTCCCAGGGAGCCCAGCCAGCACCCAGATGTGCGCCCGGTGAATTAGATTTGTATCTGCTGGGCAACCTGGGAGACCCGACAACCATTTACCCTCCTAGGGCTTTTTCTACTGCTCGGGCTTTGTTTTGATATTGCTTTTTTTCTAGAAAGCTCCCGGAACCGGAAAGAACCCAAAATGTGCTTTGTCAAAAGCAAAACCAGACCTGGAAATACAGATAAGAGCTTGAGCTTTGGAATCAGACATGCCTGTGCTCAGGTCCCCTTTATCCTCTGAGGCAACATGCTTCGCCTCTCTGAGCCTCAGAGTCTTCATGTACAATGGGACAGCCCAGGGCCTGCAGCTGACAGTAGATGTGGAAGGTGAGACAGGGAAAGTTTCTAAAGGGCTCAGCAGGATGGCTGGACATGGATGCTCAGTGGGCAATTAGTGACGAGAGCCAATGTCAGGAAGGGTAACAGGTGTGAGGTCCCTTCTCCTTTCCGCAGTGGCCGCCCTAAAGGAAGAGGGGCGCAGAACCCTCTCTGCTGACTCTGGTTATCACAGAACTGCAGAAGCAGCACGCCACACACGTTCTCTGCTGTGCTGTCAGTGATCCACATTTTAAGCAGTGGCCATTTTGCCTCCACCCCGCCCACCCTGGGGACACCGGGCACTGTCTATAGACATTTGTGGTTGAAGGTGCTAGTGGAATTTAGCGGGTAGAAGCCAGGGATGCTGCTCACCATCCTACAATGCACAGGACGCCCTACAACAAAGGTAATTGGACCCCAACAGTGTCAAGGTTAAAAAACTATGTCTAGTCAAAATGCATCCAGTCCCCAGTCTTGATGCAAATAAGTACAGTTTCTCTGAGAACCAAGAAAGACTCAGGGCCAACAACAGCAGTAGCAACTCTAAAAATCAAAACTTCTGCCCACAGACAGAAGGCCCCAGGATCTGTCTGACCCCTGCCAGGTAGAGGGCAGCTTGCAACGGTGCTAAGCCAGAGGCCGGGCAGCCACTGGGACAGCACCAGTGAGAAGCATATAACAGTGGGCTCAGCTGCACACACACACATACCACAGCCACATCATTCCTGGGGCTTCCTGATGAACCCCTGGAGCCTCCAGCCTCCTCTATCCAAAGCTCAGGGCATGAGGCTGTGATTCTAACATGGAGAGAGGCTAGCACACCCCCAGCAGACTCCAGGCCACTTCCCAACAATCACTCTTGGAGAGCCCACAACTGTATCTGCCTGGGAACATCATTTCTATGTCCTCTCTAGTCAGATTCTGAATGTTAGGGGCACCCCACCACCTGCCAAGACATATTTTACAGACTCTGCAGGGAAAAGGACAGCAGGTCTAGTGTCTGAGATGTGATGAGTTTTATGGGAGCCTTGAGCCCTCTAAAAGAGGATTTTAAAAAGCCTTCGCATGACTGTAGAGTCTTTGGAGTATCTTGTTCTGGACCTATTGTTTTCTATTCTGGGCTTTCTGTAAACTCTAGCAAAGCACTAAACTTGCTCAACACAATTGCTCCAGCTCTCTGCCTAAATATTGAAAGTTCCCATCTATTCCAATACACTTCCCAACTCTATCTTTGCCTAGAATGACATCCTCAATCAAATTTTTAGCTCATTAAAGCTTACTTATCCTTCAAGACACAATTCAGGCACAGAACCCCCAGAATGAGCACACCTGCAGCAGAGAAAGAACACAGCCATATATTCACCAAACCCTGTTTGATTTTCCTCCTGGGCACATAGCTAAATTACATATCCCAGCTTCCCTTGCAGTGAGGCCACGTGACTACATTCTGGCCAATGGAAGGTGGAAAGAAGTGATGTTAGCCCTTGCAGAGATGCCCCATGAAAACCTCCCTTGATATCTCTCCAGGCTCACTCGTGCCCTGTCTGCTGGATGGATACAGAGAATAAAGCAGAGACCAGCAAAGCCCAGAGGATGATTTAGGCACAGAATGGAAGGAATCTGGATCCCTACAGCGGTTGCCAACTGGTGGTCCATGGACCACTGGTGGTCCGTGAGGTCCGAAAGGTTGGAGACCGCTGTATGGGAGAAGTCGTCCAACCAACACCACCATGAACTGTCATGTGGGCAATAAACTTCTATTGCATAAGTTACCAAGATTTCAGAGTTGTTACAGAAGCTCTGTGACTTTCTCTAGCTAATACAGTACCTGTCTTTGAACATAACATATGACACTGAAATGGTCCATCTCCCCCACCAGAGTGGGAACTCATCAAGGACAAGGTCCATGTGGCCTTGGTCATCCCTCTGACCCCAGCACCCACCAAAGAGCCTGACCCAGAACTGGTGCCCAATAAGCATGTCTCTAGGAGGGTTCCTAGAACTCCCAGATGGAAGATCATAGTTTAGGGATTTTTTAAAAAGCCCTAGCATGGCTGTGGTTGGAAAAGAAGGAAATGAAAAAGCCAGTGGGGAAGCAAATGCTCAGAGCCTATTGGGACAGGGCTGGAAACCAAAGGAAATTCAAGAGCAAACTCCAGGGGTTGTGGATAATTTGGGAGTGGCCACCTGGCTCACAATGAGCCCCTTTCTCTGGAAATGATACCCCCATTCTACAGAGGTGGGCCCCTCTGTGTAAGTCCTATTTTTACATCAAGTCCACCCCCCCACCACACACACACACACACACACACACACACACACACACACACACACACTTTCCACAGCTAACTGGACCTGGGGTCCATAGTTAACCTGAGCTGTACCAATCAGTCTCTCTCCTTGGGTATCCAGAATTGGGATAGACCCATGGTCGGCAAACTGCAGCTCACGAACCACATGCGGTGCTTTGGCCCCTTGAGTATGGCTCTTCCTAAGCCTTAGGAGTACCCTAATTAAGTTAATAACAACGTACCTACCTATATAGTTTAAGTTTAAAAAATTTGGCTCTCAAAAGAAATTTCAATCGTCGTACTGTTGATATTTGGCTCTGTTGACTAATGAGGTTGCCGACCACTGGGATAGACAGACAGCCCAAACATCTGTGAGGGCAACGCAGACTGTACCCTGCACACTCAGGGGCTGTGGACACCACATTCCTTCATGTGGGCAGGAAACAGAACAGTCAGTCTGCAGAGAAGGAAGATAAAGCAGGTATCTAGAGGCAGAGATGAGAGACGAAGGGGAAGATGCCAGGACCCTGAGCATTTTCTAACCCCCAGTTCTAATCTCTTTCAGAGGCCCAGCTGCATTCTCGCCCTGGAATCCAGGAGTGTATATTTTTATTGCCACATAACAAGTTACCACAAATGCAGTGGCTCCAAACAACACCCATTTATCCGCTCTCAGTCATGTAGGTCCGAAGGCTGGCATAGCATGATGGGGGTCTCTGCTCAAGGCTGAAATCAAGGTGTCAGCCAGGCTGAGTGCCGAGCTCATTCTTGTTGCTGGCAAAATGCAGTTTCTTGTTCACTGTCCTCCCGGGGCCACGCTCGGTTCCTATAGATCACTTGCATTGTGGCCATGTGGCCATCTCTACCTCAAGCCAACAACAGTGGCCCAAGTCTTTCACGTGCTTCGAATCTTGACTACCCTTCGCAACCAGAGAAGGCTCTCTGCTTCAGAGGGTTCGTGTGGGTCGGGCCCACCTGATAACCTCCCTATCTCAAGGTCAACTGATTTGGAACTTTAGTTACATCTGCAAAATCCTTTTACTGCAGTGGCTAGATTCATGTTTGAATAACTGGGAGATGGTGCGTGTACAGCAGGGGCAGGAATCTTGAGGGAACATCTTGGAATTCTACCACATTGAGGAACTTCAGTCTCCAGAAAATAAAGTCTCCTTTTTGGCTTAAGTTAACACAAAGTGGTTTCTATTATTTCCAACTAAATAATTTCAAATGCTCCACAACGGAAAGGGGGGGGGGGGCAGGGCATGCTTACCCTGAGTGGGAAAATGTGAGGCCGAATTTAGGAGTACTGGCCATATTTACTATCAGTCAGTGAGAATAACATGGTTAAAGCATCTTAGCAGGAATCCAAACCTACAGGTATCCATGTGAATTTCCCAGAACAAGACTCTTCTCTTTTATATCAGAAGCCTGGGGCTGCCTTCACTGACCAGCCATCTCCTGCCTCTTAAAAAGCAATTTTTAGAGACAGAAAGTAGAGTAGGGGCTGCTGAGCCCTGAGGGGAGAGAGGATAGGGCAGTTATTGCTTAATGGGTATGGGGTTTCTATTTGGGGTGATGAAAAAAATTTTGGAAATAGATAGTGGTGATGGTTGCACAACTGTGTAATGTACTTAATGCTACTTTACACTTAAAATGGTTCAAATTGCAAAGTTTATGTTATATATTTTATCACAATTTTTTCAAGATTTTTTTTTAAGAAAAAAGCAATATGATGCCTGAAAAACAGGAGAGAGCGAGAGAAAGTGTCTTTAAGGAAGTTACACTTGACTTGAGATGTAAAGAATGAATAGGAGTTAACTGGGTAGAGACAGCATTCCTTGCAAAAGGTGGCATGTGCAAGGGGGTCGAGGGGGGTCAGTCTAGGAGCAGAAAGGCAGCCAGTGTGGCTGCAATAGATATAGCAAGAGGAACAGTGGGACATCTCTGGTGACTAGAGAACCTATAAAAGGGTAGGACTTGAGACCACAGGAGCCAGATAGCATCTGTCACCAAATTCTGCTGTGTCCACCCACAGATGACTCTCCAAATTCAGGTGCATGAGTATGTATGATGGGCCTTCTCTGTACTCTGTCTTCAGGATGCTTCTGAAGGTGTGATGTGAGGACACAGGCCAGTGATGGTGAACCTATGACACAAAGAAAAATCAACCAAAAAAATGAGTTCGCGTGTCACCTCTGGCACGCGAACTCATTTTTTTGGTTGATTTTTCTTTGTTAAATGGCATTTTAATATATAAAATAAATATCAAAAATATAAGTCTTTGTTTTACTATGGTTGCAAATATCAAAAAATTTCTATATGTGACACAGCACCAGAGTTAAGTTAGGGTTTTTCAAAATGCTGACACGCCGAGCTCAAAAGGTTCGCCATCACTGACATAGACTGTTGTACATCCCAGTGTGACCACCATATATGGCCTCAGGGGAAAGGCAGCAGGTCCCAGCCCTCAGCCTGTCTACCCCAAAAGGAAGAACCCAGGACTGAAATCATGGGTGTTCTTGAAGAACAAGCTCCCCGGCAAAGCAACTTTAAAAGGCCTTTTATTAACTGCAAAAAGCACTCACTGCACTTAACAAACGAAGTCCCTGCTAAACAAATGTCAGGTTCCACTGGAACTCTTGTTCCCTGCCACCATCCAGCCCCTGAGGTGGAGGGAAGTCATCGGCACAAAACACCTGCAGAGGCAGCTCGGGCCCAGCTACACAACACCACTCTCCAGGCCCTGCTCTAAGACCCCCAGTCATTTCAACTCATGGGCACTGAGAAAAATCACAGCAGTGCCATTTACCACTGTTTACATAGGTCCTGGCAGATAGGAATTCTAAGCACATCCCTCTGCCTTCATTTAATCACCAGTGATTATGCAGCCTATGGGGCAATAATGGTGGAATTAAACATGGAAATGCTAATTCTGACTTAAGACATTTCACCTGGACAGATGGTGGCCTTAGAGAAAACACATCCAAAATGTCCTATACATTTCACGGAACCTCAGACCATTATCACCTATCCCAAATCTCTAAAACCCACCCAGCCTGGGTCTTCTTGGGCCCCATGGGTCCATATTTAGCACCCCTATTGGTTCTGTAGGAAAGGGCCTGGTGGATAAGGTGAGAACCACACTAATCTCCCCCAAAACAAGAATGGCACTAAAGCTGAGATTCACAGTGCTATGGGGAGAGCCATACCCAGGCAGCCTTATCACCTGGTCCTCGTTCCCCACTTCAATTGCCACAATGTGGGGCCACCCCAGAAGACTGCAGGGAGGAGGAGGAGGCAGCCTTGTGTATTGCAGTGAATGGAGTAACAGACCCGTGTTCAAGTTATGCCAATGGCAGTGCATGATTTTGAGCAATTAGTATCGCTGCCCCTGCCTTCATTCCCTCATCTCTCAAGAGGAGACACCAGTACGTGCCTTTCAAGGTGGCTATGGAGACTAAATCAAACAGGTCGTGGAAAGCAGGCTAAGCACCTGGCATAAAATGGAAGCGCATCTCCTCACTGGGCCACCCATGCTCCCTGACACGCTTGGGGAAAAGCACTAAACATCATTAAACAAATAAATGCCTGCTGCTCCTCCAGCTGGAGCATGCTAAACAGAGTTGCTCATGCGAGAAGTGGAAAGATTGCAAATCCCATCCTGCAACTGGCAGGGTCTGCTCTTGACCTCCCTACTCTGGGCTTGTATCTGAAAACACTTTAGTTTTCTGTGTTTCACAGAACAGGACCTTACCAAGTTCAAAACATCTCTGCAGGTCCACATGGGTCCCTCCTTGAAGCTCAGTGTCAGCCAGTGTAAAGGATAGCATGTTTCTCTCTGGGGAGCGCCCAGAGCCCTCTATGTCGATCTAGTGCAGTGGTTCTCAATCTGTGGGTCGCGACCCCTTTGGCGGTCATAGGACCCTTTCACAGGGATCGCCTAAGACCATCCTGCATATCAGATATTTACATTATGATTCATATCAGTGGCAACATTACAGTTATGAAGTAGCAACGAAAATAATTTTATAGTTGGGTCACAACATGAGGAACTGTATTTAAAGGGCCAGATGGTTGAGAACCACTGATCTAGTGTATCCCATATCATTTATAATTTAAGTCAGGTCTTTCCAATTAGAAAATCCACCCTAAGTTTCATCAGCCCTGGAAGAATGCTACCTCTATATTCTGAGATGTGCCTCAAAAAACTGCTCCTCCCACTCAAAGTAAATTCCACTCATAACAGATGGCCTGTACTACTTAGTGGAATATCCTAAACATACTTTCCATGTCAGTAAAATCTACCTGGCTATATTTTATGTAATGAAATAACAAACGGACCCTTTGTGTCAATCACATGGGGTTTCATTCATGTAGTTCCTTAACACTTACTGAGTGTCTCCCAGAGGTAACAGACTATGGTCCCTGCCCTTACAGGGCTCGTGGTTTATGGGGGAGGGAAAATGTGACCACAAGTTATTACGGCACTGTGGTAAGGAGCGGGTACCCAGGGAGTCTAGAGAGGGAGCAGCATCAGAACCACCTCCTGTGAGCAATGGGTTTGCTGAAGCTGGACCGATGACAAGGAGGGGCATAGTCTCTGTAATTACTCCCTATTATTGGTATAGTTTGTCTGTGTAGGTTCCTTCTGAAAAATAATGCAAACCACCAAAGAGTATACAAAAAATTGTTTTAACAGCATCACAGCCATGGATAAGAGTTTCAGTTGCTCCACATCCTTGGTCTGGTCACTTTTTTTTATTTTCGCCATGAGGTGTATGTATAGTAGTATTTCGTGGTGGTTTCATTTGCGTTTTCCTCACAAGCAGCCATGTGGAGTGCCTTTTCAGACATACATATCTTGATTTGGTTATCTTTTCTGTGAAGTGCCTTCTTAAATCTGCACCATTTTTTCCCCCATGGATTAGCTGTCTCCTTCTAAATGATTTATGGGAATTGGTTACATATCTTAAATGTAAGTCTTCTGTCAGATAATATATATGGCAAATGCTTATCCTCTCTCTGTGTACCTGCCTTTTTTCTTCTCTTAAAGGTGTCTTTTGATAAACAGAGGATCTTAATTTCAATAAAACCCAATTTATCAATATTTCTTTATGGTTAGTATACTTTGTCCTAAGAAATTTTTGCTCATCCCAAGGTCATGAACATATTCTGTATTATCTATACGAAATGTTATTATTTTAAATTTTTACATTTAAATCTAAAATCCAGCTGGAATTAATTTTAGATTTATCATGTAATGTAAGAGTCAAGATAAACATTTTTCCAATATTAACTAGTGAACTCCTGGCATATACTGAGAAGTATCCTCTCCCATTGCTCTGTAGCACCTCTTAGATATAAATAAAATGTTTGTGTGTGTGTGTGTGTGTGTAAAAATAATAATAATAATGCAAACCCTGGATATTAAAAAAGAAAGAAAAGATAGATGATGGCACAATAAATTAACTTCTCAAGTCTAGTAAGATTGTACTATTTAGTGTCATCCAAGCTCAGCACCACCACCACCACCACCACCACCTCCCTCGAGAATTGACTTTAACCATATGTGCACTTTGTGACTGTGGTCTCTACCCACAAATCTCCAGTCCAGCCAAAACCACAGTGACAGGTGTGATTTCCTCCTCATTATACCAGTAAGGACTCAGAAACAAAAGATGCTGAATAACGTTCACTGTACCTAGAAAATGTTGATGCTGTGATTCTAACACAAGTCTGTCTAATCCCATAGTTCACATTTTTCACCTCGACATCCTGCAGCCTGGGCCTGGGCAGAGTGGAAAAGATCTAGGGAGGAGGTGATATTAGAGTTGAATTTTAAGAGAAACATAGGGACAGCATATCTATGGTTTTCAGGCTCCCTGTCTGCTCAAAGTAAGCAGAGCTCCCTCAAAGTCATAGGACCAGGAGAAGCTCTGGCTCCAGTTTAAATTCGAAAATGGCTTAAAGAAAGATGCCCATGACACATGTAAAACAGTCAGTCAGGTAAATACAGTCTTTATACACACACACACACACACACACACACACACACACACACACACGTTTTATTTATTTCAGAGAGGAAGAGATAGAAACATCAATGATGAGAGAAGATAGCACTGATAGGTGGTCTCCTGCATGCCCCCTACTGGGGAGCGAGCCTGCAACCTGGGCATGTACCCTGACAGGCACTGGAACCGTGACCTCTTGGTTCATGAGTTGATGAGTTGATGCTCAACCACTGAGCCATACTAGCCATGCTAAGCACAGTCTAGGAATCAGATGAGCTATGGTATTATGTCTGTGACTATCTACGCACATATGGTTTCATTTAATAACATTGATTTTCCTATGTTTCATCACATATATAATCATTAAAAAATACTGAATGATATTACCAAATTTTAGATGGCTCAGATACATGACAAAGCATTATGAACCCCTAGATAACTTTCAGGACGAATTAGCTCTGATGTTACTCACTATGGAGTGCAAGCACTCAGTTCTATTTAGTTCTGTCTGAGAGCACTGCCATCAATCATTACATATATCTAAGTGAAAAATAATAACAGAGAAAGAGACAGAGAAATAGAAGTTGAGGGAGACTTTTTGTGAAACCCTAAGTGGGACTTCTGATTCAAATGGAAGACCATGTACATGCATTTATCTTCTCTTAAAAACCCATTATGGTGATATAAAGGGATTTTTAAAACCATGGACAGACATGCAAGATTTAAAAGAAAAAGAGGGAATCATCTGTTAAAGACAGATTTTAATAAATCCCTGGAGTGTAGCTGAGGAAGAGATAACAGGAAGCAGGGTAGACAAAACTCCAGCGGAGACAACATGAGAAAGGAGAGGCATCGGCCAAGGAAGAAGCCAATTTGCCCTCAAGAAGCTCAGAGAGCCTTAGACCTGAAAACAAAGAGCCAGTGAAACCCCTGCATCCAGCAGGGAAGACCCACGATTATAGCTGTGCAGTGTAGATAGTACCAGTGAGGACCTGAGAGGGGTGTCTTCAGAAAAAATAAAAAAGGAAAAGTTTAACCATAAACACAATATAAGAAAAATCTTGAAAAAAATTTAAGACATAATAAAGGCAACTAGTTCAAAGGAGGGAGAGTGGGAAGGCAACTATAAACTACAGAATTAAAAAAAAAAAAGAGCTAAAATGTCATCTTAGAACTATTGACTCTGAAAAAGCACAATATTTACATAGCCAAAATCATGTAAACTCTACTCATTAATTTTACTAAATATAACAAAAAACTAAATCTGTCGAGGTTGAGGGAAGGGAAGTATGAGATGGAGATAAAGTTAAATCTCATCTATCGCAGCCAAAAATCTGAATTAATAATAACTGAAGTTGATTAATCAAGAACCATGATACATACATATTTTTGAACCACTGGGAGACTAAAGCTAAACAATTCAAAATTATTGCCTCTGGGGAGTCAACAACTATAGAAAGTGATTTTATTTTTCTATTACATGCTTTTCCATAATGCTTTCTTTTTAACCACAAGAATGATGATTTTAAATTAAATATAGTTTAAGACTCTTAGGCACATGTGTATGTGTACATGCTGCATGACTCTCTGGGTCTGAGATCAGATATGTATTATACATCCATCAACAAGCCTGGAATAGAACACTCCCCATTCCTAAGCGGGTGGGGAAGAAATGCCCTCAGAAAAGGGTGGAGTAATAAGAGAAGGGAGTATTCATTTTCTTCTATAAATTTCTCTGCTGTTTTGTTCTACCACAGGCATGTGTCATTTTTGTTATTTTTTTAAAGTGGGGGCATGGGAAAGATGGCAGGGAGGGGAATTGGGAGTATAGAAGACAGTGGGCAGGTAGATGCAAAACGGATTAAAGAGAAGAGAGAAAAGATCTGCACACCTGAGTGCCCAGAAACATATCCTGATCTGAGCACAGAAAGGGAACTTATCAAATGCTACCCTCGACCCTGCCAGGCATGAAACGCAAGCACAGTAATGACAGTGGCTAGCCTGGAGACCCACCAACTGAAATTTAATAAGTGAGTAACCAAGCCCCAGGGACAGCCAATTTTTTTCACTGAGCAGCTTATGTGGAAGTGAAAATACTAATTTCATATTTCTGCTCCAACCAGCCAACCGAAATTGCCCAGGTTTTGCTGAGATGCAGCCATGGGAGAGGCAAAATAAGCCTCACTCCCAGTGGCTGCTGCTTCTAGAAATGATTCTTCTCGCTTTATACCAAATTATTCCTGCACACCCTGATGATAGCAAAGAATATGGAGGAGATTAAATAAAGCTGGTTCCGCCCCAGCGGTGATCTGATACTTTGCCCTGAGGTCTTGCAGAGGGTAGAGCAGACAGATGGAGGCTGCAGCAGATACAGAGTATAAAGGAACGGGTGGAAAAAGGCGGGCCAGAAAAGGCATGCTCTCCCGGAAGTGACCCTTACCTTCCCTGCCAAGCATTGCTATGCATCTAACTTAATCTTTTTTTTATAAATCTCTGGTCAGCAGAAGTCTACAAGGTCCCTCCCCTTGAAAAGGAGTGTCTGGGAACCGGTCGGAGCTGCTATCTGCATCAGCAAAGGTTCTAAATCTTCTTTACTGATCCTTCTAAAACATAAGTGTAACTCCCTGGTTAAAACCTGCTGCCCATGCCCAGCTAGTGTGGCTCGGTGGTTGAGTGTCAACCTATGAACCAGGAGGTCATGGTTCAAATTCCCAATAAGGGCACATGCCCAGTTGCAGGCTTGATCCCCAGTAGGGGTTATGTAGAAGGCAGCCAATCACTGTTTCTCTATCATTGGTGTTTCTATCTCTCCATCTCCCTTCCTCACTCTCTAAAA
Source organism: Myotis davidii (assembly GCF_000327345.1). Lineage (NCBI taxonomy): Eukaryota > Metazoa > Chordata > Mammalia > Chiroptera > Vespertilionidae > Myotis > Myotis davidii. The sequence continues at coordinate 91,910 of NW_006297381.1, read as the reverse complement.
CAATCAATTAAAACATATTAATAAAAATGGCTGCCCATCCAGCAGGTGTGGCTCAGTTGGTTGAGCATTGTCCCATGCACCAAGATGTCACAAGTTGAATTCCTGGTCAGGGTACCTTCACCAGGCTGCAAGCTTGATCCCCAGTAGGGGGCATGTAGGAGGCAGCCAATGGATAATTCTCATCCATGTTTCTAACTCTTTCTCCCTTTACCTTCCTCTCTCTATAAAATCAATAAAAATATTTTTAAGTGGCTGCCCATCACCAAGACATAGAGCATGAGCCAGATTTGTATATACAGTAACAACCGCAACAGCAAACATTTAGCACTTACTGCATGCAGGGATCATTCTAGGCATCCTACATATACTAACTTAATTATACCTCCTAATAACCCTCCGAGGTAGGGACTATCATTATCTCATTTTACAGATGGAAAATAAGACACAGATAGGCTAAGTAATTTGCCCAAAGTCACTCAGCTGAAAAGTGATAGAGGTGGGATTCAAAACCAAACAGTATAACTCCTCTCAACACAGTCTGCCTCTCAACACCTCCACTTGCATATTTAACAGGAATCTCAAACTTAATATGTCGTAGATGAACTCCTAATATCCTCCCAATCCAATCCTCTTCCTCACTGCCCCAGAAAAAACCTTGTTTCTCCCTAATTCTTCCTTATCTCAAGGAAGAATTGTTCAGGCACCCTTGACACCTCTGTTATTAGCACGCCATTTCACAACCGATCTGTCAGGAAATCCCACCTCCAAAATCCATTCAGAATTGTACTACCGCTGCTCACCATCTTCACTGGCCTAAGCCACCATCATCCCCCTCCTCGATTATTGCAATAGCCTCCTCATTGAATTCTCTGTCAACCTCAAACTATTCTGAACTCTAAAGTGGAAATCAAATAATGCCATTTCTATGTTCAAACCCCGCCAAGCCAAAGATCGTTCAACAGCTAACAAGTCCCTCAGCAGCCTTCCAACGCTCCTCACCTACTACTCTCCCATCTTCTGTCCACCAAAGCCACACTAGCCCCACTGCTCTTCTTGAACACAACCAAAGTGCTCTCGTCTTGGGGCCTTTGCACCTGCTACTCTCTCTGTCCAGCACATCTTTCCCTGTTATCAACATGTCTCACTCCCTCATCTGCTCCATGTTCAGACATCATTCTTTCATCCTTGACCAGCTTACTGACATCGAAACCCCTCAACCTTGCAGCCTACTATCCACCTTCTCTGCTTTATTTTTCTCTAGAGAACCTCTCACCTAGTATAATATTTAGTGCAGAGTAGGTGCCCAATAAACATCTCTTTTATTGATGAATAAATAGAGCACCATTTCTGGTAGCAAACTCCATGTTTCTTAGGATGTGAATAGGTGCTATTTTTAAAATTCAACCAAATTCTGCACATTGCTTCACTCCAGTGACACAGAGATCCTTTACTGATGTCAGTGTATAGCACTTCCTAAATTTGTTTGACCTCAACACTCTTTTGTCAGATTAGTGTTTCTTGGAAAATTCTAGGCTAAAAAGATTCAGGGTGGGACCAGTTACAGTAAGAAAGTAAGAGGGAAAGAATTCTAGAGAGGAAAGGCAAAGATATTCCCATTTACATGCCCACTCCAGCTCTTTGACAATAATTCCTAGAGTGCTGCATGGATCCTAAGATTTCACCAGAACAGGGGCTAGGTTTGATTAGTGATGTCTGCACAGTGCACAACGGGAGGGGATGGCATCACAGGTGTTTGCTTTTCCTGCTCAGGGTATTTCTGACAAACCTAGAAGGAACAGTGAAATGGAATTTCCCATTTCTTCTTCTCTGGACTTTATTTTCACAAGAAATTTCCTGCAAGGACAAGAAATATGAAGAAGGAAGATTTAATAAAATTTCATAGATTCCCAACACCAGGCTTCTGAAAGCTGCTTTGTCCTGCTAATCATTGGAGTAAAGCGTTCTCTTTAAAGAAGTCACGGGAAACATGTAGAGATACAGAGTGGAGGAGAAAAACAGCACCCAGTGTTTACTACCAGCCTCACCATCAGTTACCCTCCATAGAAGAAAGCCCCCTTCTCCCTGCCCTGTGAAAGACAGAAGCCAGGTGTTTCAGAGACTCCAAAGGAAGAATGCCCACTAGGATTTTGCTGATCACAATAGAAGCCCATGCAGTGCACGGTTCAAAATAAGAAAACTTGATTTCTTTTCAATATGAGCCTCAGCTCTGTAATTCAGTGTAGCAGGAAAAACAGGCCCCATGCAGACTCGAAAATGCATCACACTCACTTGGTCACAGACTGATCTGACCAAACCATCATTCTGTTAGGCCAGCAATTTAGACCTCCCCACACAGGGCAGTTATCGCTCAGCCCCAGCCCCCTTGCAAGCCTACCTGGAGAACAGCACACGGGGAGCTAGGGGAGGTCAAAGGGGGGGAAAAAGGAGACATATGTATTACTATTTGTAATACCTTAAACAATAAAATAAAATAAAATTTAAATAAATAAATAAAACCTCCAGAGGGGAAAGTAAAACTCCTCCAAATCAATAAGCAAGAGACAATTCATTGAAAAACAGGGAAAAGACATGAAGAGGCCAATTTCATGAAGCCAGATCCAAGTTTCTAGTAACCCCAGGAAGAAATTTAAAATCACTGGGAATAAGGTAAATGCAAATCCCTTCTCCTGGTGAACTTGCACCCATCCTCCAGGTCTGAGCTGAAATGTGCCTTCCCCTGGGGTGCTATTTTCTTCATAGTTCTCATCACCAGCTATGATGGATTGATGTGGGTTTAATTTCTGTCTTCTCTGCTAGCCCGTGAGCAACAATGTCTGATTTATTCACCACTATGTCCCCAAGACTTAGAAGAGTGTCTGGCAATAGTAGGTGCTTAACAAATATTTGTTTGATGAATGAGTGAATGAATGAATAAATAAATGAATGAATGAAAGAAAGAATGAACAAAGCACAATTAGGTCTTTGCAGCAGCCCTGGAATGGGATTTCACATTCATGTTTACCTCGCTGAGACAAATTGATCTCCCCTTGGAAAGTGCACTGGACAGAAGGATACATGGGGCTGCCTTCCACTCACCCAATCAGATTAAAAGAGTGAGAGGAACAAGGGCTATTCAAGCCCCACACACCTACCTAGAGATAAATGCAAGGGGATTGTCTAACACCTTTCCACAGGAGTATCACTGGGGAGCCTGCTGATTTAATGTTCCTAAAAGATGTTGTGGAGAATGCTACCAATGTGTAAATTCTCCCAAAACTTAAGCCTTTAAATTCTACTGTGCAGGGACTGTCAGAAAGCAATATTTTGTGAGCTACTGATTCCAATAAAATTCACTGTGAGATGATGAAGCCTTCCTCGGTAGCCTAAGGGCTGATATATGAATAATCTGCCAGCATTATGCCGTGTCACTTAAATATTCCTTTGGAGATTTGTCAGAAGAAATTTTAAGTAAAATTAAAGTTCACATGGAAATGAAAAATTAGGTTATGATCAAATCTATAATCTCATATTGGATTTCTTTTAAACTGTAGAGAAAAGTCCCTTTTAAGTTTTCCTGTTTTGTATTTATGGATCCAAACTGAGCTATCCCCACTGTGCTTTATTTAAAAGGCTTATATGCAGGGTTTGGGCCTCCTGCCCCCCCCCTCCATTATTTAGATGCTGAACTTAGCTCAAGGGAAAAAACAGCATCTCAGTTTCTATGAGCAATCCAATTTTAATCATTTTTGCTTTATTGGAATTTTCATAGGAGTCCAAGTACTCCTATGAAATCCAGAATTAATTTAAGTCATAAACAAAATAAAAATGGAAAGAAATGGAGTGAAAGATAATTCAATACCTATAAGGCATGGCTCCTTTTTCCTAAAATATGCACCATGGTGTGGGGTAAGGGAGGGGACTAAGGCATTGTTTGGAAACAAATCCCTCAAAGTCAGAAGCATGTCTAAAGTTTATCTAAAACACTAGCGTCTGTGACTCCCACAAACAGCTTTTCTTCAGGTTTCAGAATGTTCCCTGTCACTTATCAAACTGAAAGAAGCAGCTGTGATGGAAAGAGAGGTGACAGCAAGCTGAAATCTAGCAGCCCCTGGAGAGAGACATAGCTTGACCATGGAAATGAAATGCACACTCCAAAAGACTAGCATTTACCACAGACTGAGCCCTGTCTACATGTAATCCTCTGCCAATGTGGCTCACATTCTACAGCCTGACAGCAAACCCCAGGGAGAGCAAGAATGACATCCAATGTGCCCTGTGCTGTGGAGATATATCAACACCATGATGCCTGTATTAATGAAGCATCCTCTCTGGTCTAGACCAGCAGTGTCTCTGAATCTAAGCTTGATTTAGATTTTTTTTTTTGAATCAAAAATAATAAAGATTATTTTCTAACTTGAAATTTTTTTTCTGAATCAAAAATAATAAAGATTATTTTCTAACTTGAAATTTTCTACATCAGCCAAAAGGACACTTCAAAAAGCACACAGAGAGAATAATATACATATGGCCAAAAGAAGATGGGAAAGAAGAAATGGAACAAAGGACAGAGGCTACAAATAGAAAATAAAAACCAAGGTAGTAGACTTAAACCCAACCATATCAGTAATTACACTAACTGTAAATGGCCTAAACACTCCATGTAAAAGGCACAGATTGATAGTTTGAACTAAACAGCAAGATTAAACCATATGTTATTTATAAGAAACATAAGCAAGAAAGAGAAAAAAATGATGTGCAAGATGGAAGTCAGAGTTATTTTATAACATCCCATCACTTTTTCCATATTCTGTTCATTAAAAGTGATGTACCCAAGTGGAGGGTATTACACAAGAATATGAAGATCAAGAAGCAGAGACATCCCTGGCTGGTTGCTCAGATCGTTGGAGCATTGTCCCATGCATCAAAAGGGTTGGGGTTCAATTCCCACATAATGGGAGGCAGACAATCGATGTTTCTCTCTCACATAGATCTCTCTCTCTCTCTCTCTCTCTCTCTCTCCCTTTCTCTCTCCCTCCCTCTCTCCTCTTCTCTTCCTCTCTCTCTAAAATCAATAAAAACATATTTTACAAAAAGAAGCAGAGATGATTGGAAGCCACTTTAGAGGTTATCTACCATAGACAAATCTAACAAAAGTAATCAAGGAAAAGAGAGAGAAAAAAAAACACAAATTACCAATATCAAAAATTAAGGAGGTAATATCAGTACAGATCATATAGATACTAAAAAAATATAATGAGATAAAATGAACAACATTGTGTCAATAAATTCTACAAACTAGATAGAATGGATAAATTCCTTGAAATATACAAATACCAAAATTGAAAAACAGAAGAATTAGAAAAGATGAATAACCCTATTGCTACTAAACAAATTGAATTCATAATTTAATATTTTCCACAAAGAAAAGCCCAGTCCCAGATGTCTTCACTGGTAAATTCTATCAAACATTTAAAAAAGAAAGTTTGAGATATCTTTGAGGGACTATGTCCCTGGTGGCCTCTGTAATATTGGTCTCTTTGTTCTTCACAAGAAGAGCAAGAGACAGCTTGCTCCCTTCCTGTTGAACAAGTCTGCATCTATTTTAGAACAACTCCGCATCTATTATTTCAAAATATAATAGAGAGAAACTCTTCCAACTCATTTTATGAGGCCGGGTACACACAAACAAACAAAAAAATCACATACCAATATTCTTCATGAATATTGATGCAAAAATTCCAAATAAAATATTTGCAAATTAAATCCAGTATTGTATATAAAGGATAATACAACAAGACCAAATGAGGTTTATCTCAGGAATGCAAAATTGGTTCAACATTCAAAAAGCAATTAGTGTAATTCATCACATTCAAAAAACTAAGAAAAAGCATATAATTGCTTTCAATGGACACAGGAAAAACATTTGACAAAATTTAACAACCATTCATGATTATTTTTAAAAGCCCTCATCTAACTAGAAATGAAAAGAAACTTCTTCAATCTAATAAAAAGCACCTGTTAGAAAACCTCTACCTATCATTTAATGGTGAAACAATAAATGTTTTCCCTTATGATCAGAAATAAGGCAAAAATGTCCACTATCACCATTTCTATTCAACATTTTACTAGAAATCCTAGTTAGTTCTATAATGTAAGAAAAATAAATGAAATCATAAATATCACTGGAAAAGAAGTAAAACTGTCATTATTTGCAATTACATGATTGTGTACACAGAAAAACCTATGAAAGCTCCAGAAAGCTAACCAGAATTAATGAATTTAGCAATATTTCTAGATACAAGGTTAATATATAGAAGTCAAAATTTTATATACTAGCAATAAACAATTGGAAAATAAAATTTTAAAATATATTTTCTAAAATTGTATCAAAAGACATCAAATAACTAGAAGAGATTCCTGTTAAATATGCAAGTGGAGGTGTTGAGAGGCAGACTGAGAGGTGTTGAGAGGAGTTATACTGTTTGGTTTTGAATCCCACCTCTATCACTTTTCAGCTGAGTGACTTTGGGCAAATTACTTAGCCTATCTGTGTCTTATTTTCCATCTGTAAAATGAGATAATAACTAGTTATCACCCACCCCACCCCCCCAAAAAAGAAAGATTTATAAGACCTCTATACTGAAAATTACTTAAAACCCAAATAACTGGGTTTAAGAGGGAGAATACAAAGTCTTTATGATATAGTAGCACCTGATAGAGTTTATTCTTAACATAGTCATAAAGATGAGAAAGAATCAAGAGGGGATAACTTTATCACATTGTAACTGAATTATTTTTTTAATGCTAAGTCTGTGTATCAGTTATAATCAGCATCTGATCCACCTAAAAGCTCCCTGCTTGCAACCAGCAATATTCTGTCCCAAAGTGAGAAACAGTAGCCACAAGTCTAAATTCCTCCCTTGAACTCTGAGCTCCCTGAAGTCCAGGGGATGTGTGTTATTGATTTCACATCTGCCCTGAAACCAAGCATAATATTTGGCTGAAAGCATTAACATATTTTCTCATTAAATAGACTGAGTATTGGATATGTAAACTACTCTCAAGTAGAAACTGGGATGCAGCAAAGATATAGACTTATAAAACAGGAAGGGAAGCTGTCTCTTGCTTGTCTCTCAAAGAACTAAGAGACCAATGTTACAGAGGCCACCAGGGACATAGTCCCTCAAAGGTATCTCAAACTTGGGTAAAGATGTGTGTTGTTTTTTGGTTTTTGGTTTTTGGGGTGTGTGTGTGTGTGTGTGTGTGTGTGTGTGTGTTTTACTGATTAAAATGAAATCTTTATTACATACCAAATTTCCACATAGATTTGGGTTTATGAAGTTTCTTTCCTTTTTTTATTTACCACTGCTACACTTTTAATTAGACATCATTAATATGTATTAGTACATGGTAAAGGTAGGTTCTCCCTCATTATTTTTCTTTTTTTCTTTTTTATTGATTAAGGTATTACATATGTGTCCTTATCCCCCATTGCCCCCCGACCCCATCCCACTCATACCCTCACCCCCCCACACACACCCCGACCCCTGGTGTCTGTGTCCATTGGTTATGCTTATATGCATGCACACAAGTCCTGGGTTGCGGGCTCAATCCCCAGTGGCAGGTGTGCAGGAGGTAGCCAATCAATGATTCCCTCTCATCATTGATGTTTCTATCTCTCTATCCCTCTCCCTTCCTCTCTCTGAAATCAATAAAAATATTTTTAATTGCCCCCAAAAAAGTGAAGGAAATGGAAAGCAGAACCATGCTAGAGGCTCAAAGTGAATTCAAGTCTAAGGTGAAAGGATCGATTAGGAGGAGAGTCTTAAGCAAGAGTGCTTGGCCCTGCAGCACTTTAGAATCACTTGAGAGCTTTTCAAATCCCAGGGCCTGAGCTCTACACCCCAGACGAATAGCTTCAGAACCTCTGGGGATGGAACATGGACATCAGTATTTTTATAAAGTTAAGTAAAATGTCTGTAACATAGAAGCCACCATTTTAGAGTGTACAAGAAATTCAGTATCATTTGGTATATTGGCACTCAATATATAGAGATTCCAAAACATCTCCACATGCCCACATGCCCACATGCCCACAGGAAAAAACCTCATAGTCATTAAGCAGTCACACACCCCATTCCACCTTCCCTTCAGCTCCTATAAACCACTAAGCTGCTCTCTGTCTCAATGAATTTGCCCACATTGACTATTTCATGAGTGGAATCATATCATATACAATATGCACAATAACCAAAAGGTGGAAACAACCCAAATGTCCATTAACAGGTGAAAGGATAAACAAAACGTTGTCTATCCACATGATGAAATATTATCCAGCCTTAAAAAGGGATGAAGCACCAGTGCAGGCTATAACCCGGATGAACCTTAAAAAACACTACACCAAGTGAAAGAGACATCAGGATTTTTAATCTCCCAGGGGATTCCAAGGTGCAGCCAAAGTTGGGACCCAGTGGTTTAAGCAAGGACGTGGTTCAGGCTGAACTACAGAAGGCAGTCAGGGGAGGGATGGACATTTCATTGAGGATGACCATTTGTGGGTGCCCAGCAGCTGAGCAACCCCAGTCTCAGAGCATAGGGACACTTTAGCTCCTCTTGACCCTCAGCCAGTTGATATGTTTCATGGGTGCTCCAGGAGGCCAAGGGAGCCAGTGAAAGGTCACTTGGGAAGAAAAACAGTGCTATTTTTCCCTTGAGGTACAAAGAGGTCAGCCTTGATCCCAGCCATGACCCAACCTAACTTTCCAAATTCCTTCTGAAACTTGACTTGCCACTTCTAACAAACCCCAAGTGCTGCCCCAAGATCAAAGTGGGACACCCCAGAGTCCATTTAAGAGGAATGAGCTTTCTAAAACAACTCTGGTGTGCTTAGCCAACTAGAATCACCCCGGCTTCCCTCCCAACCAGGGGAAGTGACAGTGTCCTCTCCCAGAATCCGTTGTCATCAGGTTTCAATGGAAAATATGGTCGTGTCGCCCACAGGGAAAGCAAATCACAGCCCACCCTGGACCTGAGGCTCAATAACAGGGACGAGCGTTAGTGCAGACTTTCCATGGCGATACTAAACCAGAGAAAATCAGCAGCGAGGCTCCCAGCAACATTTCTGCCAAATGATTTCGGGGAAAACCAATGGAGACGCCTCTTAACATTGCTTTCTCTGCACAAGGGGCTCGGATGGCCATGCCAAATGTGCTTATTGCTGGGGCCTTGCAAATCAAAGCAAGGTGAGCGCTGACTGTCCTTCCACCACGGGCCAGAAGTGGATTTAGACAAAAATAATAACATTGGCACAAATCTGAATGGATGTAACGCCCCCACAGCAATCCAGGTGATTTTAATATGCTTTCTTGGTGGCATTCCGTATTTCTCACAAAAGCAAATGAACATCCCTCTGCAATGAATTAAAACAAAGAATTAATAAGTTCAGGGCATGGGTGGGGGTGGGGGTTGCTGTCTTTACAAGAACATACTGCAAATGGCATTTCGAAGTCTAGACAGCTTCATCAGAAACGCCAGCAGGCCTGCTCACAGAGACCTCAAGTAATCTCAGGCTGGAGGACCACTTGGCAGTTTGACTCAAGCTTTTTGTCCCCACCTTCCCTCCCCAGACCTCCAGCCCACCCAACCCACATTCCATGGCCAAGTCCTGTTGATTTTACCTAAATCTCTCTGGAATCCATTCACTGCTCTGCCACACCTCTGACACCATTACAAACCGCTTGTTTGACTGCATACATGTTTACTGAGCATGCAATATCTCATTGCATCCTTACGACAGCCCTGTATTTCACTGCTGGGTGGTTAAGTGGGATGCCCCGGTGACACAGCTAATGTGAGGTTCCAACACCTAAAACAACACCTACAGGGCCCAACACCTCCCTTCTCCAGCCTCCTGCCTGATACTTTCACTTGTCTTCTAGGCTCCAGCCACACCAACCTCTTTGAAGTCCCTCAAATTTACTACATTCCTTTCTACCTCAGGGCCTTCACATGTGCTATTCTTCACCCCCAAATGGTGTTCTGACACTTCTTCAGTGCCATTTTATCAAGGAAGACTTTATTTTTTATATAAGTTGAAGTATAATGTACATACCTGACAATTTACCCATTTAAGGTGCACAATTCATTGGTTTTCAGTATATGCACAGAGTTGGGTAATCATAACCATAATCAATTTTAGTACATCGTTATCACCCACCCCACCCCACCCCCAAAAAAACTACCTGTCCACTAGCAAGCACTTTCCATTTTCCTCCACACAGGGCCTGGCAATGACTAATCTTTCTGTCCCTATAGACTTGCCTGTTACGGACATTACGTATAAATAGAACCATACATATGGCCTTTTGTACTGGCTTCTTTCACTCAGCATAATGGTTTTAAGGTTCTTCCATGTTGTAGTATGTATCAATAGCTCATTCCTTTTTATGGAATAAGTAATATTCCATCATATGGACAGACCACACTCTATTTACCCATTCCTCAGTGGTACACATTTGGGTTGTTTGCACTTTTTGACTATTAGGAATAGTGCTAATACATGTACCTACACGTTTTGTGCAGACACATTTTCATTCCTCTTGGGTAGATACCTAAGAGTAGAATTTCGATCAATGATAACTCTATATTTAACCTTGTGAGGAGCTGCCAGACTGTCTAAGGAAGACTTTCCCAGCCCTCTGAGACTGAGGCTCCCCCTCCTCATTTGTGTATTTTCTTCACATCCTATACTCTCCCACAGTGGTTGTGACAAACATATAATAACCTGGAGAACTCTCCACTTGATTCCCATAACCCCCTCTAGACCATCAGTGTCCAATACAAATATGATGCACTCACATATTCACTTTTACATTTTGCAGTAGTCACATTTTTTAAAAGGCAAAACAAAACATGGGGAGGTAATTTTAAGAATATAGTTTATTTAACCAAATATATCCAAATAATGTTTCAGCATGCATTCGTTTTTTAAATATTAATGAAACACTTTACATTCTTTTTTATTGATATGAGAGAGAGAGAGAAGGAGAGAGAGAGAGAGAGAGAGAGAGATTGACTTGCTGTTCAACTTATTTTTGCTTTCATTGGTTGCTCCTTGTATATGCTCTTAGTGTATTGAGACGACACTTCAACTGACTGAGCTACCTGGTCAAGGCCCATTCTTTTTTATATTAAGTCTTCAAAATCCAGTGGGTACTATACACTTCCAGCACATCTCAATTCATACTCACCACAGTTCACACACTCAGTAACTACCTGTGGCTAGTGGCTACCTTACTGGGAGGTGCAGCTCTAAACTGCTCACTCCCTGAGAGCAGGAACCCTGCTTGCTTTTGCCCATTGTTGTATTCTCAGACCCTGGTGCAGTGCCCAGGACATAACAGGCATCCCATGAATATTTTCTGAAAACAAGCTCTACTCCTTTGAAAATAATTTCAAAAACTGAACTTTCACATACATCCACCTGGTCTCTTCAGCAACTTAAATTTGTTAGAAAAGGGAACGAAATATGGGACTGCTAGGTGCAATACTGTGGGTTACAAGGGCCTTCCACTGTTCAGGCATTTAATGTCTTTGTTGATGACAGAACCAATTTAACACAAAGAGCCTTTTAAAATGTGACTGTGTTGCCAGGCTAGTGTGGCTCAATGGTTGAGCACTGACCCATGAACCAGGAAGTCATGTTTCGATTCCCCATCAGGGCACATGCCTGGGTTTCATGCTTGACCCCCAGTAGGGGGCGTGCAGGAGGCAGCCGATCAATGATTCTCATTATTGATGTTTCTATCTCTCTCTCCCTTTCCCTTCCTCTCTGAACTCAATCAAAAATAATAATAATAAAATAAAATGTGACTGTGTTTTATTTTACAATGTATGATCCACTTTGAAAGGGCAGAGTGGCTGTCTGGAGAAGCCTATTTAATTTCCACCCCTTATTTAGAAGGTTGGTTAATGCTATTATAAAGGGGAGTAGCTTCAACAAGTGGGTGTGCGCACGCCACACACACACACACACACAGCTCATGGGGCAAATAAATTTAATAGCAGCTTCCTAACAACCAGCCTTCTTTGTGGTGAGGAAACAATTACCAGCATGTGAAAGCCTATATATATTCAACCATTCTCACTCCCTGCAAAATTCAAATCTACAATTGATTTACTTCCTGGGCTCTTGAAACCAACTTTGTCAAAATTATTCAGGAATGAATTGAGGCCAAGCATTACCCCTGAGGGACTCAGGACATGGCAAATCAGCCATAGTCAGTGCAGAGTTAGCCACACACAAACATACCCAGACCTATGAAATAGGGGTCCCCTGCTATGGTCCCTCCCCAGCCAGGTCCCCCTTGCCTGGGCTGCAGCCAGGAGTATTCAGAAACAGGTGCATTAAGCATATATTTCTTAAATGTAATTGGTGGCTAGGGTGCTATAGTTGGTTATGGTGTACTGATGGACCCAATCCTTCACATGCACTATATCCATGCCATTTGCCATATGACTTTGCTGTTCTTCCCACTAAAGAGTCAGAGTATATCTCCCTAGCCCTTGATGATGGGTTTAGTCATGTATCTTGCTTTGCTAATGGAATACTGGCCCGTGCTATATGACCAAAAGCTCGAAGAGTAGATGCTCAATCCTTCTTGCTCCCTTATGCTTATGCCATCACCCCTACCCAGGCTAGCCTGCTGGTCCCAGGAGAAGATAAGAGACACTAGGAGCATAACAGAGCTTCCCGGATGTGCCCACCCTAGATCAACCAACCATCAGCTGACCTGAAGATCCAAAATGGCTGTTAAAAAAAAATAGCTGTTGTATCAAGCCACTGGTTTGGAATGACATGTTACACAGCACTATTGTGACAATAGATAACTGACACAAGGGTCACTGTCCCTTTTTCTGCTGTTTCAACAAACTTTGAACAAACAGCTAGATGGGAACCCTCCAATTGCCTTTATCTTAACAAAGTGAACTGCAGAGCTAGTTTGGCCCTGACACCATCAGTTACCTACACAGACTGGTTATTTCTTCCTTCTTCCTTGGTAACAACAGAACTCCTATTTTACTCTGGTACTTGGCTGCCTTATTTCTTAGGAAGTGTTGGCTCAGCCCCAGGGAATACATATGATTGGTTTAAGCAGGGTTTGGAAAACAACAGCCCAAGGGCCAAATCTGGCCCACTGACTGTTTTTGTAAATAAGCTTTTATTGGAACAAAGCCATGCCCATTCGTTTATGCATTGTCTATGTCTACTTTCATGCCCCAACGGCAGAGTTGAATAGTTGCAACACAGGTTGTCTGGACCAAAAAGCCTAAAATATTACCTTTTTTTACAGAAAAAGTTTGCTGTTCCCTAGTCTAAGGCTTGGATTCTAAACTAACCCTGCTAATCAAACCTCTCTTTGCTTATAATTCACTTAGGACTAGTCCTGAAATTCCATTCTGACCATTCTATTGAGGGATACCCACTCCCTGTCAGCCCAGGGCTGATGTGGCTGGGGTGTTGGAAGTCTGCTGGGATTTTCTGGGAGAGACTTTAATGTAGAAATATACAGAGACACTGTGCCCCTTCCTTCTTGCCTTTGGGTGTTGCCACATGAGGACTTCATATTTGGATTGCAACAGCCTCTGTGACCACGAGGAGAAAGGCAACATCACGGAAAGGTTGAACAAACAACTTGTTGCCTCAAGCTATTCATTTTGCAAAACCTGGAATCAGCTATCTCTAGTCTTAATAAGTGAGACTATCATAAACCCCTGTTGTTCAAAATGAGTGGCCCGTCACTGGCTGGCTGGCTCTGCTAGAGGCAGCTCCCTCATGTCCTACTTGACCCCAAAGCCTGGATCCTGTGCAAGGGAACAAAGCAGGAGCCCACCGCCACAGTTTAGACAAAGTGACCCACCACCAACACATGAACTTGGCCAGACAGAGTTAGCCTTTTCCTCATTCTGGCCAACCAGATCACAGAAACATGCAGAAAAAAGGGAAGTTCCTGCCCCAGCTCATCCCTGAAGGGACAGAAGTGACGCTGGCACTTCCTTCCTCTATAGGAAAAACAGGGGGGACTGGGGGCAGGGCCATGCACAAGACCCACAGCAATGGATGTGGTGCTTCTGGAGCTTTCGTCTGTGGACCAGTAGAAGCTGCATTTCTAGAATGGAATGAAACTTGAGTTATGTCTACAAGCATTCTCCTTCCCTCCAAACCAGAGGGAATCCATGTTATTCCACCACATCCAGGTGTAAGAAATATCACATTCCTATTTCTGGAACACCAGTTAAATCTGCTGCCAGCCCCATATGCCTGGCAGGTGGGGAATTCGATTTTGTCCTTACTGGGGCTTCTTTCTCTTCTCCATGAGCTTACATGAGAACTCTGGGCTCACAGGTCATTGTAAAGCCAGTCAGGAACTAGTCCCTGAAGGTCTTCATTATTGCAGCTGCTCCCAATCTGTTAACCTTTGAGGGCCGTCTGCTACAGAAGACCCTCGTATGATCATTCCATTGCCACTGGCCACAGACTCGGCCACAAGACGTCAGGTAACAGGTCTCCCTTATACCTGGGAACTCCAAAAAGCCTTCTCTTAATCTCAGCTTCCTCTGAGGTCAAACTACCCCACTTTCTCACCTCTAAACACAGGTGCCAGCTCGTGCCATCATCCAAACCCTGGCAATGACCCAGCTAAACCCTCCTCAACAGGCCTCAGGCACCAAAGCTCTTCCCTTTCCCTTTTAAGGGAGACAATGAAGGGGTGTCTGCAGAAGCCCAATGGTGGCTGCTCCTTTGAGAGGCTGTGAGTGGGTACGACACTCCCTTGTTCAAGTGCTGTGTCTGGTGCATGCATGGTAGGTGGTGTTAAGGCCAGCACATAGTTGTTATTAGTGTCTACTGACCTGAACTCTTGGGGTTAAAGCTATTAGCAGAAACGTGCCAAGCAACAGAATGGAAAACCAACCAAACGAAAAGAAAATTCAAGCAACCATGGCTTTGAGCTCTGAACACAAAGGCATCAGCCCAAGTTTGGGCAATTTTAATACAATAGCCATTTGCCTCCAAACAAACTGGCATCAGTTCTGGAAGCCTCTCTCGTCCTCTTAAAGAGAGCCAGTTCCTCTTTCATTAAGTGTGAAGCATTCCTCCCGGGTTACAAAGGAGCCTATCCACTCCACTGCTGCAGGCCAAGGACTGCTGCCAGCCAAGGGCTGCCGCCGGGTGCTTAGAGTTTGATAGTTAAGTAGTAGGTTTTATAAGGAAAACAAAATAACATCCACATCAATCCGTAACTACTACCACTTTCCAGAGAGCAGATCCCATCTGCGGAATCCTTTGTATGTCGAGTATTGACATGGGCTCAACTACACACCTTTGGAATTGGTTGCAGAGGAGAGTAAAGGGACTCTGCAAGATAAAGGGTCAAGAATCAGAATTCCCAGGGCAATCCAGGAGGGAGGAGCTAATTAGAAAACGGATGGGTGAAGCAAAGTTAGAGAAGTCAAGGAAGAACTCCTATTCAGGTGTGGAGTGATGTGACCCTCTCCATGGCCCCAAATCTCAACAAGTCAACAAAATCCATCAATGCTCATTGTAATTGGTTTATGCGTGTGGAAATCAAAGCAGGGGCCATGTTTCTAGTCATCAGAGTGTGGAATAGAGGCAGCAGATATAGATGAAAGTGCCCAGGAGGTTGTGGTGATTCTGGGGTATTGAGCCTCCACCCCAATCTCAGCAGAAATCACAGGCAGGACTTCAGACACCCATGGATCATGAAATCTGTGGGCTTGAGGGCATTCCCTCCCAAATAGATGCCACCAGAGTATCTTCCAATTCCGCCACTTCCTGCTGGGGCTGTGAACAAGCTACTTAAGCTCCTCTAAGACCTTAGTTCCTTATCTCTAAAGCAGAAGTCATTTCATCTACCCATAAAGAAGTTTCTGTGAGAGTAACAGGAGATGATGAGAATAAAGATATTTGGCACGTGCGGAAAATATGATGAGCTCACCATAAACATGAGCCATCATCACCATGACTCTGGACTTCAGAAGAAAGAGGATTCCCTACAAATGCAATGGGCCCCAAACCAAGCCAAACAGCGGAATCCCTTGGGATATCCAAGCCCTACCTCAGATCTTCTGAGTCAGAATCACTGAAGGCAAGTCCTAAAAATCTGTATTTTTAAGTCCATTAGAAATGATCAATAGAAAAAAATATATATACACAGACAACAGTGTGGTGATAGCCAGAGGGAAAAGGGGGGTGGAGACTAGGTGGAGGTGGGCAAAAGGGAGTCGACGAAATGGGGACAGAAAGATACTTTGTCTGGGGTGGTGGGTGCACAATGCAGTGTGCAGATGATGTTTTGTTGAGTTGTACACTTGAAACCTATATGGTTTTGCAAATCAATATCACCCCAATAAATTTAATTTAAAAATGCTAAAAGGATTTCAACTTGGGTTCTTGGGTTCTTTGGTTCTTTTTTTTTTAACATTTCAATGGTATTTGATATAGTCACAGCTATGTAAAACCATTACTACAGTCTATTTTTAGAACATTTTACCACCTCAAACAAAAATCCCATACCCTCCTCCCACTCCCTCACCAGCCCTAGACAACCACTAATTTCTGTCTCCGTAGATTTCCCTGTTATTGACTAAATCATATAATATGTGACTTTTTGTGCCTGGCTTCTTTCACTCAGCATCATGTTTTCAAGGTTCATGCATGTTGTAGCAGGTATCAGAAGTTCATGCCTTTTTATATCCATTCTGTGGGTCAACTACACTTTGTTTATCTGTTCATCTGTTGATGGATATGTGGGTTATTTTGGCTTTTGCTATTATGAATGATGCTACTATAAACATACAAATAGACGTTTTTGTGTGGATCTATGTTTTTATTTCCGAGCTAGAAATTCATGCACTCATGGGGAGGGGAGGTCCATCAGCCCAGCCTGTGCCCTCTCGCAGTCCAGGAGCCCTTGGGGGATGTCCGACGGATGGCTTAGGCCTGTTCCCCAGCAGTTGGGCATCCTTAGCGCTACCGTGGAGGCGGGAGAGGCTCCCACCACCGCCACTGTGCTCATCAGTTGTGAGCCTGGCTTCTGGCTGAGCGGCATTCCCTCTGTGGGAGTGCACTGACCACCAGGGGGCAGCTCCTGCATTGAGCATCTGCCCTCTGGTGGTCAGTGCATGTCATAGTGACTTTTTGCATATTAGCCTTTTTAGTATATAGGATAGATGTATCTCCAAGGACAATAGTATACAAATGGCCAATAAGTACATGGAAAGATGCTCAACATCATTACCCATTGGAGAAATGCAAATCAAAACCACAATGAGCCCTGGTCAGTGTGGCTCAGTTGGTTGGGTGTCATCCTGTGCACTAAACCGTTGCTGGTTCAATTCCTGGTCAGGGCACATGTCTGAGTTGTGGGCTCAATCCCTTGTAGGGGGTATGTAGGAGGCGGCCGATCATGTTCCACTCTCACATCAATGTTTCCCTTTCTCCCTCTCCCTTCCTCTCTCTCTAAAAATCAATTAAAAATCTTAAAAAAGAAAAAACACAACACAATGAGCTACCACTTCACATCCACTAGGGTAATTATAATAAAAAAGACAGACAATAACCAATGTTGGTGAGAATGTGGAGAAATTGGAACCTTCATACACTGCTACTGGGAATGTAAAATGGTACAGCCAGTTTGGAAAATAGTCTGGCAGTTCCTCAAACATTTCAATATAGAGTTACCATATGACACAGCAATTTCACTCCTCGGTATAGACCAACTTGGGCTCTTTTAATCAGTAGAAAATGAACTATCAGTACTTGGCAAGAAGAAAGAGAAAGGGGAGTTGCAAACACAGCCTTCACAACAGGCGCTCATTGCTATTTGCCTTTCCCAGCGAGAACATCTCACTTTGATGAACGATTCTCAGGTTGGAGACACAAGTCTTCATAAATCGTGGCCCCTCAATGACTTCATCAGCTGCCCACACAAGAAACCATGCTCTGTTCCAACCCTGGAGGAGGACATTCTGGGTTGGACCTGGTGAGCGGGGACTTTATGAAAGATGGAGGGAATTTTCAAGGGTAATGCTGACTACACGGAATTTTTTTTGCTTTAAACCACTGACTTTAGAACTTCCTTTTATTGGTTCTAAGTAAATTTCCAGTTCAATATATTCTAGAGATGATTTGCTCAGAAATAAATCTCTCTCAAAAAAATGCTAAGAATATGGGCATAGTTCCACCCCAGAGTTAACACAAATTGCATTAGTATATATGAAACGCAATACATTTTCATGTGTAATGAAAAAGAAAGCGTCCTTTAGTCTTATGTAGGCTGCAGGATGAGGTCTATCAAGGCACTTGCCCTGTGTTAGGGTAGAGTCACCTCTAATGGTTTCATTTCACAACCATCTTTTTAACCTCCTATCCTGGCAAGTTCTAGGCACACAGTGGTTCCATGCGTGTATGTTGACTCCAGAAACTGTGGATATCTCCAAGATACTGTGGCCAAATTCTCCAGTCTCACTGTGATTTCTCCATCTCAACTCAAACCCTCTATGTGTCCCTTGTTGCAGAACTCCTGTTTATATGGACATAGGAATTGTGCTGGAGGCCTGTGTTACATGCAAGGTTTTAGCAAATCCATTTAGAAAGTTCTGTGCTTTGGTATTTCACTTGTGTCACTGCTCTTGCCCTAAGGATCAGGTCTAACTAGCAAATCTCATTATGTGTGTGCACACAAGTGTGTACACACCCCTCCCCTTGGCCAACACTCTGAAAGGCTCATTTTGGTGGCCTCTCATGTTCATATGACAGCAGTTCAAATTCAGGTGATCAGCCTTTGTGCCAATCATTTTAATCTGCAAATCATTCCTCTTAGGACTGATTGTTTAATGCTTTGTTGAATTATAACATACCTGTAGAAATGTATATGCTCAAGAGGCCGACTCAACATATTTCCTACAAACTAAACATACTCATATGACCAACACCCAGATCCAGAAACAGAGCACTACAGCTGCTCTTAAAACCCCTACCCCACTTTCAGATGCTACTCAACCTAGACTGCCATCAGCCTCAGCTCCTTACACCTGATTTTGGGGCTTTACATTAAGTAGTAGCTCTCAACTGGGGACAATTCTGTCTTCCAGGGAACATTTAGCAAAGTCTGGAGATATTTTAAGTTGTAAGAACTTTGGGGGAAGTGTGTTACCGACAGCTACTAGGTAGACTCCGGAGATGCTGCTAACCATCCTCCAGTGCCCAGGGCAACCCCACAACAAGGAAACACCCAACTTAAAATGTCAACAGCGTCTCAGCTGAGAAACCCTGATGCAAAGAGAATTACACACTACCTACGCTTTTGTGCTTGTGATCAATTTTAACCCTATGATCTGATCACTTACTAGGAAGCAAAAATGTCATTTGGAATCCCAAACAAAGAAAATCCAGTGCTACCCACACAAGCCAGTGTCTTTAGAGCTGAGATTTTGATTTCAATTCTTTCTGTCTCTTTTTCAAGTGATTTTTCCTAAAATGGCATCCCTTGGGCTCAAGGCCCTAAGATTCCTACAAAGCTGAAGTTAGCATGGGAATTCTGCACACGCCCACACAGGTACACACTGTCGCTTACATGCAGACATCCACCCACAGACACACACACATCCAGACACACACACACAAACCGTGGAAGACAGAGAGCAAACTTCATAACAGCAATTTTCTTTTAGTTGAACTGGGAAAAAATATGATCTAATTATGCCCTTAGTTGGGAATCTGTCGCATTAAATCCAACTGGGTGTGTTTGCATGATTGAGGTGTTTAATTTGGGGGGACCACGAAGCAGAGTGTTGGCTGTACTTTAACGTAATTAGTACAGAATACCTCTGAAGGGCTGAGATGTCTCAGCAGCACAAAGCTCCTTCAAAAGCAAGAGAGCTTAAGAGTAAGACGGGGGCTTTTAACTGCCTTTAAGAAAAGAGGGGGGTGGGTTAAAGAGGATTCTACAGCTAGACCCAAGTCAGGTGGCTGTGGCTGCATGTACCATTTCAGCTGTGACATTTTCTAAACAACTCCTCAAGATCCATGGAATGTGGAGTAGGAAAGACTGGAATACTCCAAGACTTGGCTAGGCCTCCATAAAGGGAAATAACTAGCCTTGTAAATATCCCACATTGTGATTCTTTAAGCTGCTGATTCCCAGATTTTTCTATTACATAAACCAATAAGATAAATAAATGAATAGATAGATAGATAGGTAGATAGAACCCCTTTGGAGGGGGTGGTAAGAAAGGACTTCTTTAAATGACCAATTTCATCCCCCACCATAACCAAAGAAACCTGTCAAGCTAGATCAGGTTTTCCCACAATAAGTAACAATGCCTAAGTCTCCGTGACCTGAGCCAGCAGGACTTGTTTTCCTCACTCATGCTGCGTGGCATTGCATGTCAAGGAGCAGAGGGGTGAAGGAGCTCTGTTTTCACATCGAACTTACTCTGGGGCTCAGACTAATCTAGGTT
Source organism: Myotis davidii (assembly GCF_000327345.1). Taxonomy (NCBI): domain Eukaryota; kingdom Metazoa; phylum Chordata; class Mammalia; order Chiroptera; family Vespertilionidae; genus Myotis; species Myotis davidii. Next base: position 71,369 of record NW_006297381.1, on the reverse strand, counting down.
TGTCACCTGTCAGGGCAGCAGAGGGGAGAGTGCTGAAGGCCAAGTACTACAAATTCACACCTCACTTCTGCCCCCAGTGGCCCAATGCCCACATTGGCCACTGGCCAGGACCAGTCCCTCCCCCTACACTGAAATGGAGGAAATAATCCTCCCATTGCCAAGAAGGAGAGGAAAACTGGATATAAACAGTAGAAATTTCTACCCCATAGAAAAAAATCTGAAAATGTCCCCCAAAATAATAAAATAGAATACACATAATCTATAATAATATAAGTGTAGTATGCTAATTAGACCGGACAGCTGAACAACCTTCCAGACGACCTTCTGGACAAAGCCGGGGCTGCAGGGGCCAAGCTGCGGCTGCTGGGAGGGCCGAGCCCCTTGCATGAATTTCGTGCATTGGGCCTCTAGTTTAGAATAAAGGACAACCTCCAAAAAGAACAACCAGCAAGTTTTCTTTCATCAGTGTGCACATTCCCACAGCATTTTCCCAGTGGTTTTTTCCATGTCATCCTTGACCCATGGACACTATACAGAACTGTCATGGTACAAGGAACATGGAAAAGGCCTCAAGAACAAAGCAGGGTCCTCCTCGGGGAAGATCTGGCAGGGCCAGGATGCTAACCTTTCCACCACCAATTAGCAGACTTCACAGGGAGCATCTACGCATCCCATCCTTAAATAGCGGACCTTCACAGCTTTGTCCTAATGCCCTCTCCTTGATCTTCATCATCGCTGTAAAGCCATCTGGCCTCAAGATCTCAAATTCCCACTGTAGCTACATTCTCCTATCTTCTGCCTCCCATACCCACACCTCTTCCAAATCTGATCTTCACAAAGTCATGACCCCCTTCTTTTTTCAAAATTTATCTTGGCCGAAACCGGTTTGGCTCAGTGGATAGAGCGTCAGCCTGCGGACTGAAGGGTCCCAGGTTCGATTCCGGTCAAGGGCATGTACCTGGGTTGTGGGCACATCCCCAGTAGGAGATGTGCAGGAGGCAGCTGATCAATGTCTCTCTCTCATCGATGTTTCTGACTCTCTATCTCTCTCCCTTCCTCTCTGTAAAAAATCAATAAAATATATTTTTTTAAAAAATTTATCTTTATTGTTGAAAGTATTACAGATGTCCCCTTTTTTCCCATTGACTCCCTCCGCCCTGCACCCACCCCACTCCCAGGCTTTCACTGCACTATTCTCTGTGTCCATGGGTTATGCATATATGCATAAAAGTTCTTTGGTTCCTTCTGCCTGGACTCTACAGCCATCACCAGTTCCTTCCGTTTCTTTTCCTTCAGTTAAATTCATGCAACATTAAATTTGGTACTTGTTTTAAAAACCCCATTTGGTCTGATCAGAATTGTCCATCTCTCTAGCTATCCTATCTATAAACAGGCTTAGTCCGGGATGATGTTCACTTACTATTAAGTCGGTTTATTTCTGGGTGTGGTTGGATTTGAAGTGATTGTTCTTTGTCTCTTGTACTTTTCCATATTCCTTGAATTTCTTTTTAAACAATGTTTTGTTAAAAATAATCAAGGTATTATTTTATTAATCTAGTTTGCATTACACTTATTCATATATAATCTAATCTGCCTAGTTGATTACAAACTTCTTGAATTACCAGTCCATTTTGTGACCCCGGCCCCAGGTATCCTGATCCAAAGGGTGGGACCTTGGAATCTACATGTTTAGATAGTCTCGATGATAATTCTCTTACAGGTAGTCTACAGGCAGCATTCTGAAAGGCTCTGGTACAACTTCCCTCCAGGAAGTTGGCCCTACAGTTTATTTTCTTGTTGAGCACAGAAAGCAACTGAGTATAATCTGGTCTATACAAATCATGATACTGATTGTGTGCAAGAGGAACTCGGGATGATTTGAAAGGTTAAGGACCTAAAAGGAGGCTCTTCTCTCAGATGCCAAGTCCCCACCTCACACATGGTGGTAAATGATGATGATACCTATTCTTCCAGCTTCAGTATCCCAGAGTTTTTGTTCAGTAGAAGTGCCTCCATCCCCAAACCCAATCCCAGTTTCTCACACACGCTTTCACTATGGGCACTCTGCTGGTACCCACTCCACAGGAGAAATAGAAATGGCCTCCATGTGGTGCTTGATGCAAGTGAAAACGAGTTCAATTAACTGAGGATGACACTGAAGTATCCCCAGGAAAGTTTTCAGCAGCTCTGCCCATCCATAACCTCCCTCCATTTCAAGGCGAGACCTCTGCTCAGGCTGCACTGGCTTCCATTAGAGTAAATCACACTGATTCCCGGCAAATGCAGAGATTTGCTTTAAACAGATTCATGTCTCTCTCTCTCTCTCTCTCTCTCTCTCTCTCTCTCTCTCACACACACACTTGGGTGTATACGCGTCTCCTAGAGCCTGGCCCCACTCAGCAAGCAGTGCCCTTCCTTCAAGCACCCATGTAAAGCTTGGTTCACTGATGCAAACATGAGAGGTGAGCCTGACATCAAGGAACTTACATTCCAGGGGAGGAAGCTGACTTGAACACAGCAATAATAGTACGAGATGGAGTAGAAGAGCCAAACTTGACGTTTAAGCAAAATAGCACCAAGGCCCTGGCCAGTGGTTAGAGTGTCGGCCCACACAGCAAAGAGTCTTGGGTTCAATTCCCGGTCAAATGTATGTACCTGGGTTGTGGGTTCACTCCCCGTCCCCAGTTGGGGCATGTGCAGGAGGCAACCAGTTGATGTGTCTTCTCTCTCTCTCTCTCTCTCTCTCTCTCTCTCTCTCCCCACCCCCTTCCCCCCCCCCCCCCCCCCCCCCCCCAGAACTCTCTCTGATTAACAACAAAAAAGGAAGGTGGCACCGAGGACTAGTTGCCAAATAGGATCTCCAAGCCAGAGCCAGGTCAGCTACATGAGACTCACCTGGGAGCTTTGTAAACAGATTCAAGCAGAGCCCTAAGCATCAGAATTTCTGGGAGCAAGACCCAGGAATTGGCATAGTTAAATAAACACACTCCCTCATAAGATTCTGATGTTCTTAAGCGTTATGGGAATATGAAACTATGCAAAACATCAAAGAAGGCACTAAAACAAACCTGCAAATGCTGACTACGGGGCAGACACTGTGTCAACACCTCAGGTGCTTGATCCCCAATACTAAGAATAACCTGCAAGGGACACATTTGTGGGAATGACCATGGGTTTTGTTAGCACTAGAGCCAGGCACCTGAGATGCCTGAACACTGCCCTGCTGGTCACGAGCCAGGTGGGAGTCCTACAAGCTATAGTATAATGTGTCCCATTTTCCAAGGTCACTGGAGCCCACAGATCTTAAACAACCTGCTAAATTCTCAAAGCTGGTAACTGTAAAAATCTGGGTTCAATCACAAATCTGTGACTCCAAAGGTATTTCCACTTGCTTCAAGCCCAGAGCTGTCCAAGTGGTAGAAATTTCTACATCCATCCAACATCTGCTTTTGCTTTTAGATACCATCAAAGGTCCCTCTGTGAATATTAGATGAGGGCTGCTTCATACAGAGTGACCTGTAGAGAAAATCCAAAGTGGTTCCCCCAGGTTAGACCTCACATAGTCAGGGAGTCCTGCGTCCTGGATCCTGGCCCTGCTTCTGCGCCTTCCTTAGCTTTCCCTGTGTGTAAAACAATAATCTTTGAAAAATTCCCTCCCCAAGCAGAGACATAGAGGAAAGGCACATTCTGTTCACTTTTTTGGTGTAGACAATTTCAGGGTCACTGATGATTTCACAGGACAGAAAATATCACAGTCACAAAACACTTCCCCTTTAAATAGAATGTTTTGATTTTCAAAGGGCCCTCGCTTGCCATCTAATCTTATCCTCCTACCAATCCTGGAAGAGCTACAGACTTGGCATTCCTAACCCCACTCCGCAGGCAGGAGACTGGGCACAGGCTTGCCAGGTGCTACATGGGGAGGGTGATGACTGGTGATGGCCACTGTCATTGCCATCCCCCTAGCCCAGGGGTCGACAAACTGCGGCTCGCGAGCCACATGCGGCTCTTTGGCCCCTTGAGTGTCACAAAGTTTCAGTTGCACTGTAAGTGAGTGCCCGCACGTGGTATTTTGTGGAAGAGCCATATTCAAGGGGCCAAAGACAAGCCGCAGTTTGCTGAGCCGCAGTTTGCCGACCACTGCCCTAGCCCAACTAGCCACTCCCAGATAGACCTCCAGCAGAGGAGGTGGGGGCAGGGTCATTCATCTCTGCCACTGGAACCAGGACCCAACCCCACTAGGCCCTGGTTCCTTGCCACCCCTGTCTGGGATCTCCAGATGAGACGCCAACTGCTACCCACCTTGCAAGTCTCAGCTGAGGGAGCATAGAGGAGTCGCAAAGGAAATTGAGACCCTCTCTGTAAGGAGTTCCGTAAATAACTAAACAGTCATTTTTTTCTAACAACTCTTAGTGCTATTTCCCATACAGCGCGGTCATAAACTCAGAGGCCAAATCCAATGTCCTCCCTGATAGCCCCCCCAGCCTGTTGGACACAAATGCATGCTCAAGCTTGTGATGCTAGGGGCAGGGCCCTGGATGATTAAGTTGTGATCAAATATCTAGAGCCATAGGGAACCTGCACAAAGGAAAGAGGCAGCTTCCTTCCAAAACTTTGGTTGGTTTCAAATGGGTTCTCTCAGATGGAACTTAAGCAGCTCTCCACCAGCGCCTGGGAAAAGAGGCGCTCACGACCAGAGTGAGAGCAAATGAATGGGGCACACTGGTGGATCAAATTCATGTGCGCCTGAACAAGTTTATGGTAGAAATAGCGAGCTTCATTTGTTTGGCACAACACTGGGTGGTTTAATCACCGTGAGGGAGGAGTGTCTAGAGCAGCAACACCGTGGCTGTAGGCCCATGTTTTCTGGAAGGGGGAGGTGGGATGACAAGGGCTTCTGTGTCATCTGCAGGCCCCTCGCAGAGGGAGCTGGGGAAGCTTTGCAGCCATCTGTGTGCTGTTTGCATCTTGTCTGGCTGGGCAGATTTGCTCCAGACAAGGGCAGATGGGGCAGCTCTTGCCCCAGTGTTTGGAGAGAGACGGGAGAGAAGCAAGGGAGGCGGCTACAACTCCATGAGGACAACACAGAACACGGAATCCAAAGGAAATGCAGTCATTTTCCCTCCTAGGCATCACACACCTTCCAACTTAAGTTTCCAGATCACAAAGCCTTCCTTATCCAGACACACAGGATTCAAAGCCCAGAGCAAAGACCCAAGCCTTGCCAGGTTTCCCCAGGATGCAGGTCTGAGAGGCAAGGTGGGTCCGTGCACAGTCAAGGGTGGAGGGACTGGACTGGAGGGGCACAGAGGCCAGAGAGCCTACTTGAGAGGCAGCCCCTGCGATTCCAAAGACCATAGGGACCCAAAGTTGCACAGAGCCCCCGCCAGGCTGTTTCTATGACACCCAAGCACACAGTGAGAAAAGTCAGGGAGAAGGGAAACCAGCACGTTGATAACACCCAGCCACACCTGAGCGTGCTAAGGGTGTCTGCTCTTCTCTGTGTTCTTGACAATCCCAGCTTTCTCCTTTGCATCATCCAGGTCCTTGCTCTGCGTGCCAGCTCCCCTCTCTTCCTCTTTGCTGCTACCTTCCTCTTGGAACCTCCACTCCAGCAGCTTTTCCCAGGCTCTCCCCTCCCCAGAGCTGCACTCTCAGACCTGCCTGAGACCCCTGCTTCTCAGTTAGTGAGGCCCAGGCGGTCAAATACAGCCAAGACTCTGGAAAAGCAAAGGAGGATCCCTGTATGCTGTGAGTCACCTGACACCTTCCCACTGGGGTTGAAAAGAAGGCAACAGCCCCACAAATATAGGGTTCTCTGGCCTCTTGGAGTTCTGTAGTCAGAAGTCCTGTCACCTCCACGTGCAGTTGCCTGCAAGGAGGCCATGCAAGAAGCCTGGTGTTGCTCAGAGAACAAATAAAAGGAAATTAAATGCGCCATCTGCTTATTAGTGAGAGCTTCTGAGGCAGATGCTTAAATATGCATGCCCAGACATTATAAAACTTCGGGGGAAATGTTAATTTCAATAATCCAAGTTCCTGTGCTTGCAAAAACCATCTTTGTTTTCTTTCTTCTTGGTGATTTGGTATCTCAGAGTCACAGCACTGTGAAGGGTGATCTCACTGGATTTTGGTAGCTGTGTCAAGTAGAACCCCAAATCCATCTTAGGGAGATGCTGGCGGCAGGGGGCAAAAGCCACCTTTTCTTCCCTCCTTTCTATCCCCCATCCAAAAATTGATGGTGCTAGCCTGGTGCCCTGCCACAGGGGTGAGAAAAGACCCCTCAAAGCCCCAATCCTGCCCTTGACACCAAAGAACCACAAGACTGAGAGTAGGATACCTGTCACCCTCCTCTCTGTGGAGTCCTGCAAGTTAAGCACATGCTGCAACCCCACCCCAGAGCTGTGTGCATTTCAAGAGTGGCTGTACTCATGCCATGGTGGGTACAAAGCCCCTTAACCTGAGACTCTCAGGGTAAATATTTTCAGCATTGTGGGCCATACATTCTCTGTCCCAACTACTCAGCTCTTCCGTTGTAGCAGGAAAGCAATCCCAGATAAGACTACATGAATGGGTGTGGTTATGTGTCAATAAAATTTTATTTACAAACACAGGCAGGGGGGCAGCTCTGGACCTTGGACCAGAGTCTGTCTCCTCCACTAGCGCAGGGTCTCCAGGAGAACCGGGACTGATCCATCTTATAGACCAGCACCTGGCCCAACACCTGGCACATAGGAGATGCTCAAATACTTGGAGAAGGAATGAAAAAGGCAAACAGCCCTCAGTCGTGAGGTGAGGGTCTCCCAGTGGCACCATCTTGTGCTGAGGCACAAAGACAGGCAGGGCTCTCCACCAAGGCTGGGTCCTTTTCCAAGGTAATGTGGAAGTGACAGCCAAGCCTTGTGGGGAGGACAGAGGCTTTGAAGTTACACACACACAAGCTATAGTTTTGCAAGAGAGTCAAGACCATGAGCAGCCTGCGTTTCATTGCACACACCCTGGGTGGGTGCTAGAGTGCCCAGATCTAAGGTGAATCTTTGTGCCCCCCACAATTGGCCTCCATTAAAATTCCAGCAACCGCTGATGAGCATGATCTATTAAACCCAGTGGGCTCTCTTCAACACAACTGACCTCATCTTTCTCCCTCTCCTGTCTGTGGGGCCTCATAGCCTCTGCCTGCTGCTCCTATGACCCTTCTCATGGATTCTTCTCTCATCATTCAGATTCCTTGGGCTTATACCAAATCCCCCCTCTTGCCACCCTACTCTCTCCCCAGTCAATCTTGGGTGTTCCCAGGACCTCAACTACATCTACACTGATAAGTCCAGCCCCAGACCCATCTGTAATATTATACATTGCCACGTGGGTCTCAGAGCAACCTCAATCAGAGTCCAAATTCAAATTCGTGGTTTTCCCTGCCGTTCTGGATATTAACTTGATCCTGACTTCTTCTCATTCCCAATACCCAAAAGATGCTTAAGTTCTATGGAATGTATCTCATAAACTTTCCTCAGTTCAGGCACATAGCTCCACCACAGCCACCACCGCCATTCTCCAAGCCACCAGCACCCCCAACAGAGACCCCTGCCCCAGTCCCCAGATTGTCTCCTTTCTGCTCCTTGAGCACCAAGTCATGTTCCAGAGGACACAGAGGGACAACAACCATCTTACTAAAATTTTTTAAATTAGGAGGACATTAGCCTACTGTCCAGATCTACCAGGTAAAAAGTCCAAATCGAGCTCCCGTTGACCAGAAGTGGGGCTAAATATTTCTGAAATGATTAAAGCTAAGGGCAACACGGCTCAGACTCCAAAACTGCTGCAGGCGCAGAGACGCCTACCTCCCCAAAGGTGTCTGAATCACACAGTATGCAGCCTATGCCTGTCTGTTCTAGCTAAAGGGAACACTCTTCATGCCTTCTTCCTCCTGAAAGGACCCTCCACCAACCTGCACCCCACTTTTAAGGATGAGGAAACTCTCTATTGTATACCACCTGCGTACCGCAGTCCTCAGAAGCTAGCCTCACAAATTATAGGAGAGCCGAGGCAGACACACCGCGTTCCAATGGGCAGCCATGTCTGCATGTCAGTTCGAGAGATCATTGCCAGGGAAATATCTATATCTCAGCAAAGACAGCTTTAGCCCTTTGGAGTCCAGCTGTGCTCAAATGGGAATCCTGAAATCCAGATGTTGGTCCAAACACCTTGTCTCTTCAAGCCAGCTTCCGAATTCTCTGTTGTGAGAGTGAACCTCGAGAGCCACCTGTCTGCCTACCCATGCCCTAGAATCCTGGACCTGAGAAACAAGGGGGAATATGGGGGGAAACTGGTGATTCCATGAGGAAAGCAGAGGGGCTGCCAAAATCCAATGTGAGGTTCAGGTAGATGATATTCACCCTTGCACTTCACCAATAGATAGGGGATGAAGGTTGGAGTCTGGTTCACCCAAATCATTTTTCTAATGAAATTGACCACTTGTTTTGTGCTTTTTCAGTATATAAATAATATAAGCATTTTCCATTTACTATCTTGTTATTTTACTGAATGCCCTCATAACCTTGCATTGAGATTGTCTTTCATTACCTCTGTTTCACAGATGAGGAGACTGAGGCCCATCAGGTAGTGTAAATTTCCCAAGGCTGCACAGCTTACAAGTGGTACAGCAGGGACCTAAACTCAATACCCACAGTCTGAAACATTTTTGCAAGTGTAGATCAGTGGCTCTCGGCCTAGGGACATTTTTGGTTGTCACAACTGGAGGCGGGGGAGGCAGTGCTACCAGCACCCAGTGGGCAGAGGCCAGTACACAGGACAGCCCCCACAAAATATCTCACCAAATGTCACAGTGCCAACGTGGAGACACCCCGGTGCAGACCATCACCAGCAAGAAAGGAAAGACCTGCAGTCTGGATCCACCCCTCCAGGAGCCCCATGCTGACCCTTGAGTGGAGAGTTCATGTAGCAATTTCAGGGATTCTGATGAGCTGTTACCCTTAAAAGCTCAGCTCTGCCCAACACAACCCAGAAATCTATGCCAAGCTGCCTGATCTTGGGAAAAACTGAACAATGGCTGAGGATGATAACTGATTACCTCGGAGAGACTTTTCTCTGCTTCCAGGAAGAGCTGTGGGTAGAACTGTGGGTAGTGACCCCTGGGATCACTCTAAGGAACCAATAAAAGCTCTGCGAGGACTAGTTTTTTTGATACTAGCTCAACAGCACTGGTGCTGGAGAGGCTTAAGGGAATCTGTGAAACTTGTGATGCCTGGTGGAAGATCAGCGCTCACTAAAAACACGCCCTCCTTCCACTGCACCTCCTACAGGACTCAGCACTGAAAGGGCTCCTTGGGCTCCAGGTGACCAACTAAAAGCATCCCCAGCAATCATCAGAGGAGGCGACCCCCTCCTTAAAGAGGCAAGCCTGGGAGCCACTCTGAGGGCAACTGGTCACATGTGAACCTCTGCCACCCAGAGTGCGGGACCTAGTGATAGAAAAGACTATTGTATCCTTAAAAACATCTGGATACAATATGGACAGTGAGGTGATGCCCGTGCAGCTTCCTCAGAGAAAAGCCCCAAATGATCTGCATCTAAAAATAAGCTGCTATTAAAGAACAAGGATTTTTTGACATTTTAGCCAAGTAATGGTCTACCAGCACACAGACAAAAGCTCGTGAAAAAGCAGGCTGTTCTTGATCCATTTGGATGTGGTCTATGAGTGAAGAAATGGGCTCTGCTTAGAGAAATTGCTGCTGCTCCTAGCACCATCCTGAAACTGCTTCCTGGTTGCTTAAAGGAAATATTCCTACAGAATCTAAAAAGAGGGAGAGATCTCTCTGAGGGGCACTGTGGGCAGCCCACGCTGTGGCCAACCTTTAAACTTGAAAACCAAGACGCCATGTCTATGAGCTGCCAATGCCCCCAGAAGATCCAGGTGCCCCCAGACTCAGGAAACAAAGAACAGTTTCTGTCCAGTTATGACATGATCCTTCAAATGGTGGCAACCCCATTTCCCTTTGTGAACCAAAAAGTTCAATGGGGTTTCTGCCTTTTAAAAATTTCAGCGTCTACACATAATTCCTTTAACCTCCAGGAAGCATTATTCAGCTTTCTGGAGATTCTGGCCCAAGACCCTTGTCTCTTGTCATTCATCCCAAAACCAAACATGGCAGCAAGCAAGCCAAATGGAGTGAGTTTCAGTACTAAATCACATTTATTGAGTACATGCTATGTGCCAGGTGCAATGCTAAGTGTCTTCTATGGATAATCTTTGCTTAATCTCAGGATTAATAACCCCATGAAAAGAGGCCTGTTGACATATCCATTTTGCCAATAAGGACACTAAGGCTCAGAGACATTAAATAACGTGTGCCAGGTCACCCAGCTAAGAAGGGCCCGGGTTGAGATTCAAGCCCACATTCCTAAGCATGCCCTGCACTGGGTCACTTCACTCCATTCAGGGGTCCTCAGCAAAGTTCCACACAGAAGAGCGAGGTGACAGGAGGAGGGAGGGGCTGACAACAGTGAAAGTTTCACAGCACTGCACCGCCCCCGAAACCGTGTGGGCCTCTCCTCCCACCACACTGCGACACTACTCCCTTCTCATCCTTTCCACGGTGTATCCCAGAAGTCTTCCAAAGCATTCCTTCTCCTGGGATCTCAGAGAGAAATTCCCCTGGTTTTGGTGCTCAGGTGGCCCAGGATCTGAACACAGTGACAGCCACAGGGAGGCACGCCGATCGGCTGGGCTGTGCTGCAGCCCAGCCATTGGAGCCATCAGAGGAGGCTGCTGCTGCTGCCTGTGTGGATTTGGAGAAAGAAGAACTCTCCCGCATGGGGCTCACCAGTCACTAATCAAATTTTTAAGACGAGCTTAGCCAAGCAAATGGTCAAGAATAAAAACATTTGGAAGAAACAAAAAGGTCAACCCCATTATTCATGAAAACTCTCAAGGTGGCAGCCCTTGCCGTGGGGACAGCTGTTCACCAGCCCTCATCTGTCCTCCCGACACTGTGTTCCCCGACGTAAGGTCACCAGGTCACAGCTGAAAAATTCAGGAGAGAAAGCAGAAAGTGGGGACTGGTGGTCAAGCTGGCCTCAGAGACTCATCCACACGCACCTAATGACTCACATAACCATGAACATACACAGCAAATCACCTCACACATACCCTTAGCCGGCAGGACCAGGGGCAGGCAGCACCCCAGGATGTGCGCAGAACTTCGCTTCTGTCCCTCTCTGAAGGGATGGGGAGAGGAGAGTGACTTAGGGTGTGGAAGCCACCTGCCTTTTCCCTGAACTCTCACTGCCCAAGCAGAATGGGAGCAATGACAGGAAGATGCGGGCAGGAGAGGGGATTGGTGGCTGCTGCCAGCGCACACGCTGACAGGGCCAACAGGGCCAGGTTGGGCAGACTATGCCCAGGTACTTCCTACCCAAGCCCCTTGCTAGAGAGGCACACACAACCAGCAAAGTCCCAGAGAGACGCCTAAAACAGCGCTGTCCAGGATAGGGGTGCTGGGTGAGGGCTGCTCAGAACAACCCCACCTCCTTCCCCTCCTGGGGCCCCAGGACGCAGAGATCCCCCCCTTTCAATGAACCGTGGAGCCCAGAGGTCTCCCAGCCACCAAGGACGTCAAGGAGAACCAGCAAGTCCATGCTACATAAACAAGAAGGAATTTCCATCAATAACAGAATATCTAGTTTCTCGGGAGGTCCCTGCAAGCTGTCACACCGCGTCTGCCCCGCAGGAGTTGCTGCCCAATTACCAACTTGGACCTGACGGCGGAGAGATGGGGAACGTCCCAGCCACCCCCCAGCCGCATCCCTCCTGCGCCCCTGCTCACTTACACCTCTGCCTTCGACACCTGTCTGGGTGCCCGTCTCTTCCCTGCCCAGGCGTGGAGCGTCTTCTCCCTCCTCCTGAGCTGCGCTTCCTCCTTCCAGCCCCAGCCTCAACCTCTTCTCCTCCGGAGGGGCATCCTCCTCCTCCCGCCTCTGCCGGCCGTCCCTGCCTCTGAGCTTGCCCTTGTCTTCGGGGCTGCCGGAAGGGCTGGCCATGGCTCCCGGGGACTCTGCCTGCACTTGAGGAAAAAGAAAGACCCAGCAGCCTCCCGAACCCAGCGGCCTGTGGATGGGAGATGGGGCTTCTGAGCGCGGCCTCGGTGGGTTCGCACCGCGCGGCTCGGAGCTGGACTCCTCGGTGGACCACTCCTGTCTCTCTGCCGCCCCCTGCTGACTACTAGCGCGCACCGCAGCACGCGTGGAAGAGGCCTGTGCGGGTCTCACCTGCCCAGATGGACCGCTGGCTCTCCACTGCCCCGGGCCAGGCCCACTCTGGCAAAGTCCTGCCCCCAGGTTGCACCCAGGGGGCTCCCTGCCCAAGGAAGGGGGGAGAGAAGGGACAGATAGACGTCCGCTTCTCCAGCGCCCTGCAAGGATGGACACCCTGGTCTCTGGTGCTATTCTGCACAGTGAATGATTTGGATGTGGCCGGGAAAAGGAAGCTGCTCAAAATGCATTGAGAATCTGACCTGAAGGATAAAATGCTTAATGCACAGGCATCATCTTTCAAAGTTGTGCTTACCTATCAAGGATGTTTATCAAGTGTCTATGGGACAGGCATGGCTATTGCAGGAGGGGGTGATAAGGATGATCATGGCAGGCATTTTCTCTGACCCTGTGGAGCTCAGTGCCTGGTGGGAAGGTGATGATTGGTTGCCATTGTCAACAGGACAAAGGACTGCAAGGAAGTGCCAGGAACTGGGAACCTATAAGAGAAGGGCCCCCACCTCCCCAACTGCCTCTGCCTTGTTCATGGTTTTAATTTGAAAAGCTGTCACAGTGGGTGGCACATAGTAGGTACTCAAGAAACTTTTGTTGGGTGACTAAATGGATCCATCTCATCAAGGGTTCTTTGTATCCTACAGCTTCCCCTTCTTGCTCCAGCCCCTTCCTCTCTCCTCCATCTCTTCCTTTCCCACAACAAATAATTCTAATAACTACAGATAGGCTTTGGGACTCTCTTCTATTGCTTTCCACATATTAATTCCTCTAAATGCCACAATAACCCTGTTATTACCCCACTATACAGAGGAAGAGACTGAGGCATAAAAAGGTAAATGACAGGCCCAAGACACACTAAAGTGGGAACTGCTACCATTGAATTGGGAAACCTAAACGCAATGAGAATCATTGGAACCCAGGGTGACAGGAACCAAGTGGAGACACTCAGCCACCAAAGGGGGAGCACCGCTCAGCCACAAGCCGGGCTGACGGCTGGCAAGTACAGCGGCGGTGGCCGGTGGCAGTGGCAGCGCTAAGGATGTCTGACTGTGGCTTATTGGGGAGCAGGCCTAAACCATCAGTCGGACATCCCCCGAGGGCTCCCGGACTGCTAAAAGGTGCAGGCCAAGCTGAGGGACCAAGGCCTCCCCGCCCCGACCCCGACTCAAGTGCACGAATGTCGTGCATCTGGCCTCTAGTAAGTAATAAAACAGTAAACTAAAGTGATGGAAACTGAAAGAGGGTATGGGTTGTTAAAGGAAGATACACCTGCTGCATTGGCAGGGTCTTTGGACTTCCATTCTACCCACACACTCATGGAGAAGGTACACTTGACCCCCAAAGAGGGCCTTGGGTCCCCCAAAAAAGCAGAATCTAATGCAAGGATTCAAATGCAACTAGTTGATTTTGGAGATGATTTTAGGAAACTCTGTAGACAGGGGTCATGAGAGTGAGAAGGTTATAAAGAATTTGCTGTCAACCCTGTGGACACCCAAAGCTAATCCAACTGGGAGAAACTGTGGACTGTGCACCTCAGCTCAGGGCACAGAAGCTGGGGTATTCACCCACCAAATATCAGCATCTAGAGTAGACTGACAGCTGCTCCCTGGAGGACCTTAATTCCCAAGTACTTCTGGCAAAGTGGGAGTTGGTAGCCACAGAGAGCCTAAGGCAAAGGCAAGTCAGCATGCATGGAAGTGGCGAGGGCAAGGGATGTGGGCAAGGGTCCCAACAACGCCTGCTGCAGAGCTTAACCCTGCATGGCCAGGCTGGCTCCAGCAGGAAGTGAGCAGGTGCAATCGGGAGAACTTTGGGTGGTAATGGAGAAGCTGCTTTGGCAGGTCATCCTTCCACAGTGGGGCTTAGAAGGCAGGTTAGCTCAGCCACGGCTCTTGGGGCAGAGCTCGACTCGGGTTCTGGCTTCACTCTTAGCCACATAACTTCAAGAGGGAAACTGAACTTTGAGAGCTTCAGTTTCCTCTTTGGAAAATGGGCATCACAGTACCTCGTGGGATTATTGTGAGAACTAAACAAGATTGTGCATAGAAAGCTCTTAGCTTGGTATAGCATAAGGGCTCAAAAAGAAAGTGTGCTTATTTTTAAATATCGTTTAACTCATGTGTTTCCTTATAGTGAAGGCAAGTCTGGTCCTGAAGTTAGAGGGTCCTGAGGGTTCCAGGTGTGATGTGGGGAGAAGCAGAGAGACTGAACACAGATGAGACTAACAGCCAAGGGCAGGAAATCAGAGGCAAGGGCTGTGGGGTGGGGGTGACAGCTGCATCCTGCCAGATCTTGTGGAGCCAGATCTGCTACAAGAAGCTCTGGGTCTGACATCTTAAGCTGGTTGTGAATTAGAGCATGAGGAGCATAAAGTCCACAGCTTCTCTGCTGAAATCCCTCTTGCGAACTTCTAGCCACTTGGGAGATGTAGGGAGGAATCCAGCCATCAGGACTACCCTCTCCCCACTAATGCCACCTTAGACTATTAGCTGAGGGCCAGGGCCCCATTAAAATGAGATGAGCACTCTCTCCATCCCAGCTATCTTGGCACTGACCCCATAAGGAAATACCCCTGGCCCAAGGCATTGCTGCTTCCTCTCCAAAGGAAAATCACAACCCGGGGTACTGACCCTTCCAAGCCCATAACTTCTTTGGGCAACTGCCCCTACCATGTAGCATCTGGTGCCACCTGCACCCACCTACAGCATGTTCACTGGCTGCCAGCCATGACCCTCAATGTCAGTCATGACCCTCAATGTCAGCCATGACTCCCATTTTTAAAAAAAAAAAAAAATCAAGATTTGTGCTGCTCTGCACTGTTGCTGAGAATTCCATAAATCCCATCAGTGGTCACTGAGGACAGGGTAGCTGTCTCCTCCCAAACTATCCATCCAGGTGCCATGCATCTTTGCTTATGGTCTCCCTGCGTCTACTTCATGTGGAATGCATGTGTATCTATGTCCTGCACCTGTAAACTGCATGGGAACCCACAATCCTACCAGAGCCATCAACAAGCTTTCCATCAACCTTACTATAAGAACATAATCCTGCAGTTGGTTTATTTCTGATTTTAAATTTCCTTGTTATATTATCAGGATGCAAGGGACATTCCAACAAGTCACCAGATTCCAGGCTCAAAAATGTCACTTTTTGCCCATTTTGTCTTTAATTCTGGAATGTGACTAGAACCTTGTGTTTTTCTTCTTCTCCTCCCAAGTATCATTCCAATCCAGCTCTTCATCCACTTCAACAACTCAGGCACAGTGTTTCTGAGGGACTCTTCCACAACCCCTGCCCCTCCATATTTTCCCCTCCATGGCTCTGAATGAAATTGGTGAGCAGCCATCTGCCAGGACAAGAACAAAAACATCAGACATCAGCATTTACCTAAACTATTCCTGCCAGCCCTTCCTAGAGGCATCTTGGGTGCATGGGTATTTGTCTTGATTATCCAAATCTTCCCTCCTCTTGTTCTTACTAAATGGGTATGTGCTGTGTCCCATTGTTTTCTGCTACACGATGCTGATTGCTGTTAGAGCCTTTTAATACGCATACCACGCTTACAACAAAGATGAATCCCTGCCTTCACCCTGGCAAAACTGCACCATAAATTGCAGAGTTTATAGAAGACAGCATTAAAGCAGCGCCCACACAGCCTGTGTGCACAAGAGAAAGCACTGGGAAAGGAGGAGGACAGTGCCCCATCCCCAACACCATCATCATGAGCCACAAGATGGCTCCAAACAGGGCTTTGGGGCAGAAATGGGATGAGTACAGTGCGTCCTGAAGCTGGAAGAGGTCCTGAGCTCAGGAGCTTCTAGACAGACTTACAGCCAAACCATCTGGGGCCCTGAGACTCTCAACGTCTCACTATCACCAGACCTTGACGTCTAAGGGCTTGTTTTTGTGAGTCACTTTTCTCCCAGTAAAATCTATGTAATTCATTGTGTGAAGGGGAGATTAATATTATTTTTTGTGGGCAATAAGATAAAAACCCATAATAGCTCATGAACTATTGAGCCACTGAAATTATATGTGTATATTTCCTTTTTTCTCAGAAGATATGATTCTGCATTTAAATTCACAAAGAGTTCCACAAACTCCAAAAAGGAGGAAACACCAAACTGTGCATGTACTCTAATATTTAGTATACCTTGGTTTTGAACATGACCGAGGAAAGAGGACAGGGGAGATATCTTTGGATGCCTCCACTCTGTGAGGCACTTTATAAAAACTATCTCATTTCTTTCTTACCCTAACTCTGTGAAGTAATTATTATCAGCAGCCCCATTTTTCAGATAAAGAGACTGAGGACAGAGTACTAGTTACTTCTACATGCCATCCAGTTGATAAGAACCATGGTAAAAATATTAGCAAAATAATAGTAGCCGATGTTTTTGAGAGCTTATTGTGTGCCAGGCACTGTTCTAAATACTATGTGTGTTAGTTAATTAAATCTTCACTATAACTCACTGAGGTGGATATTATTATTATTATCATTAATACCTCATTTTACAAATGAGGAAGCTGACGCTCTGAAAAGTTAAACAACTGATCCAAGGTCAACAAACTGAATTGGGACTTGCAACTCAACTGTCTGCCTTGAGCCCAGACTCTTAACCCCTCAGTGACACCACCTCCCAGAACTTACTGGCAATCACTATAATATCAGACTGACTTGACTGTTCAGGACCAGCAAAGACCAGGATGTGCTCTGTAATAATTCCAGGGCTAACATTAGCAAGAGCCTCATCCTTAGTTCTCTGTTGCGTTCAAACACAACTCACCACCCAGGAGCCTCCATAGCCATACTAGTAACAAAACAAGATGTGAAGAAAGCTCACACAAGATCACAGTGAGTGATGAAAATCAGTATTAAACCCAGGTACATCTGTCTCCTGAGCCGGAGCTGATGCAGCCAACATGGAAAGCCGTGGACTTCGTGGAGAGCAGGGAGTTCCCGAAAGGTACATGAGAGGCACAGAGGGCAGATGGCAAGTGCTAGTTACCTCCAGAAGATTGTACCAGAGACAACCAAAAAGCAACCACCTTGATTTGAAGGAGGCCCTAGATTATCCAAATAGAGTAGGAAATTCCCCATCCCTTGGGCCAAGCAAGGAGTTAAAGATTCCTAAGACAGAACAGAAAGATTTCAGCTTTCCTTCCACAGAGTTGCCAGCCTCAGCAAGTCCCAATGGACAAGGGCACCAGTGTTTGTATCCCAGCTCTGCTACTACACTGCTTTAGGAACATGAGTAAAATCATTTTCCAAGCAATGGCTCCAATGCTGAGTAAAATTCATATAGTAATAATAACCCCTGTTTTTACACACCCAGGCACATGCGCGTGTGTGTGTGCGCACACACACACACACGCACACACACACACACTCCTGGGGAGGTGAATGGAAATGCCTGCCAAAAATATGTGTTGTCTCTATTGTGAGCCTGCGGCATTTGACCCCTTATCTAAGAAGTCATTCCACTGTTATCTATATACACAAACATCTTCTCTCTTAACTCTCTCTCTCTCTCCCTCCTATTTCCTCTATTACTCCTAGATTTTCTCCTATTTTGTCAATACATAATCCCTGATGACCCTAGCCACGTAGCCCCTTTCTCGCTGGCTGGGTCATTTCTTTACAATACCTTGCAGCTGGACTTGCACTTCAGCACCATGGCCAGAGCAAATCTTCCGTTTTCCTTCAGGACAGTACATGACTGGATTTCTGACTCACCCTCTTTCTCCATCCATCCCTCTCACACCCTCTAGCACCTCTTCTTTCTCCCCCTCCTTCTCTCCCTCTCTTGTCCCTCCTCCTTCTTTTCCCCTCTACCTAACGCTATTTGGTCACACCTGTGGTGATGTCAAAGTTGTGCCCAAGGAGGGAAGTTCCTATGGCAGATCCAGGGACACAACCAGCTGGCTGAGGAAACACAGCTTGCACGGGTACCAGGCACCAGCACACCTGGAGACACCTCGTCTCAGTTCTGATGTCTGAATGATTTGGGCACTGAATCCCTGTAGAAGGGACAAGGGATGAATACTTGGGTCTACACTGCACTTACTGGTTCCAGCATGCACTAACTCCAGACATGACATTTTCCATCCCAGTCCAGAGCAAGGACAAATCTTGAGGAATTAATAGGCTAAGAAGTAAGGACTCGGGTTCTTTCTTACCACCCACTCACACTTGCTACCATCTCTTACTTGCAACTAAGAAAGGTGAGTCCATGTTATGTATGGCTCGGTATGCACATAGATGCGGTG
>NW_006297381.1:37012-52785 GCF_000327345.1 Myotis davidii | reverse complement strand
AAAGAGGGAGGTGTCCCTCAACAACCCTAACAATAAGATGAGAGACAGGCCAGATCAGCCTACGAGCAGAAAAAAAACCACCTGGGAAGAGGCTCATTACCTTGTGCAAATAATTCTAAAAGAGCTAACATGTTTGAACAGTTGATACAGCAAGGCACTGCTCATTGCTTTATATGCACCATGTCATCCAATTATGACAACAACTCTATAAGGTAGGCACTATTGCCATTATACAGATGAGAACACTGGAGCTCAGAGAGGTTGAGTAACTTGATCAGAGTCACACAGCTAGTAAGCAACAGACCCAAGCATAAACATTTAAAAGGCAAGAACAACATGCTTGAAAGGTCAGAAACTAGTCCTATGCATAGGAGTTCAGTGAATTATGGTTTATCGAGCTTAGAAATTATTTTTCCCAAATATTTCGATCTTAAAGCAAAAAATATTTATAAAGACCTGAAGGGGGTAGGCTCATGACTGGCTTTAGAGGGGACCAGGGATCAACTGGCACTTGGGGCAGACTCAGTGAGCATTTTGGGGGGGTACTGAAGTTGGAGGTGGCCCCCATTGGTGGCTGGTTCACCCTGCTCCTTAAGCTCCTGGTGGGGAGAGAGGATCTAGTGCAGTGATGGCGAACCTTTTGAGCTCGGTGTGTCAGCATTCTAAAAAACCCTAACTTAACTCTGGTGCCATGTCACATATAGAAATTTTTTGATATTTGCAACCATAGTAAAACAACGACTTATATTTTGATATTTATTTTATATATTTAAATGCCATTTAACAAAGAAAAACCAACCAAAACAATGAGTTCACGTGTCACCTCTGACGCGTGTGTCATAGGTTCGCCATCACTGGTCTAGTGCTTTCTTTTTTTGGTTCTTGTGTGGAAGGAAGGCTTGTTGTGGAGCACCTTATGGGAACACAAGCTGCTGTAGCTGGAAGAATCATCAGATAGCCTGGTCGGGGCCCCACCTTTTTGGCAACTGGAGGGCAGGTGCAGTCGAGGGAGGCTAAGACCTAGAAAGTGGAAGCAGTTTTGTCAAGTTAGTGGAAGAGCCAGAATTCAAATTCAAGTCTCCCAGCAACCTTGTCCAGTGCTGTTTGCATCACAGCAGCAATGTCCGGGCAGAAAAATACCCCCTGACAGTAAGGTCTATCATTTATCCAGTTAAAAACACTTATGTTTTGATTTGAATCCATTTCCTTTCTTTTGCTACTCTATACACACAGGGAGCTTAAGGAGCAGGGTGAACCAGCCACCAATGGGAGCCACCTCCAAATTCAGTACCCCCCCAAAATGCTCACTGAGTCTGCCCCAAGTGCCAGTTGATCCCTGGTCCCCTCTAAAGCCAGTCATGAGCCTACCCCATTCAGGTGCTAATCCATCAGCTGGGTTTCCTGTGGAAACAGAACTCATTCTTAAGCTCTCTTTTATGGCTTTTACCCAGAATTTATTTGAATAAATCAATCTAATGCTGTCTCTACAGTGGAACCAATTGTAAAAGAGCTTTATTTGCTCTGCTTTCAAAGCAGGTTGGAGCTACCTTCTTCCCATTTCAGGCTGATGGGGAAGAAGAGGAACAGGCACAATGAATTCAACAAAAGAGGATTCCCCAAAAGGAGGGGACCCAAAGGCCCACCAGGATTCCCCCGCAAAAAGTCCCCTGCAGGAAAAGCACCTGGAGAAGGAAGCCAGAAGTGAGTAGATGGGATTGATGTGCTCCTAACGCTAATGCCTTGAGATGATACCCACTGTGCTCACCCAGAGGCTTGGGGAAGCAAGCTTCCCCTGAAATCTTGTTTCCCTGGCTCTTCTGCTTTCTCATCTCTCTGAAAGGACACAGCAGGAGCTAACCTCCACTGAACTCTGCCAATGTACCAGGCACTATATCAAGTCTCAAAGGCACCTGCAATTCAATAATCCCAGCTGCAGGAGCTTTCTTTACATACTGCAAATGGTCCCCAAGTCTTGCCTACCTCAGGACCTTTGCATGTGCCATTCCCTCTGCCTCTCTTTAATTCCACACACGCACAGCTCTGCAAGGCTGGTTCCTTCACTTCCTTAACATTCTTCTCTGATGCCACCTCCTCCCAGGGGTCTTTCACAGATATCCAAATATAAATTAAACCCTCAACTATTATTTTCTTATGAACCATCCAGTTCTTTTTCTCCATATCACTCTATAGCACAGAAGCAAAATGGTGTCCTATTTAGGGAGGCAGGTTTGGGAGTCAGGGACCTGTGAGTGCCTCTTCATTTGTCCTCTTATTAGACTTTGACTTTGAACATGTTACTTAATCACTCTGTGCCTCAGTTTGCTCACCTAAGAAGTGAGGGTTATAAAAGCACCCATCTCTTAGGGCCGCTGTAAAGATGAACATAGCTGATGTCAGTAAGGCACTCAGAAATATGTCTGGCATTTAGTAAGCTCGCCACAAACATTTGGTGTTATTTGTGTCATGACTATTTGACTCACGTCTGTCTCCCCACAAGCCTGGATGCTCCAAGGGCACAGAGCTTGTTCATCCTGTCCTGCTTACAACTCCAGGGCCTAGTTCAATGCCTGGCACCCTTCAGTACTAAAACTACTTGATGAAGGAATGGAAATTTTGTTTATGTGTTGTATTGTATTCACTTCATGCAGGCTTTAAAGAGACAGAGCAAAAATGGTACTGATTTTACTTTACAGATAGAAAAATTAAGGCTAAAAACCTTGATTTATCCCAGGCTGGCCAATCAAGTATCCAAGCAAGGGAAGAGCCCTTATGGCCAGCACTTTTCCCACCAGAGAACAGGAAGCATAAACCCAGGACTGTCCCCTCTCCCTCTGGGACCAGAGACCACCACACCCTAGCAATAAAGATGTCATAGCTCAGTCCAGGGACCAGGGAATGAGGCTCAGCACTGCCTGCACACTTGCCCACCCTTCCTTCCCAGAGCATCTGATGAGCTACAAGGATCAGGCCAAGGGCCCTGGCTGATGATGCAGGAAGGGGACCAAGGCATGATACTGAGGCTGAAGACCTGGGGACTCAGAGAACCCTCACTCTTGAATGAACACGTCGATCAGAATGTCTCCCACCCAAGGGAGACCACTCCTGTAGCAGTTTGAACTTCACAATCAAGTAGAGGTGGAGACCACAGATACTTTTGTTCACTGTTATCTCCAGCACTCTTGGCAAAGAGCAGCCTTTGATAATTATTTGTTGAATGAGTGAATGAATAAATTTAGTTGAATGAATGAAAGGTTAAATAAATAAATTACAGCAATAATGATAATCCTTATTTGTCCATCTTTCCCCTTCCTCTCCCTAACTCCTGATTTGGGGGAGACAGAACATTATTTTAGCTAAAAGGGCAGACTTTGAAAACAGACTGCTTTGGTTCAAATCCCAGCTCCACCACTTACTAGCTGCGTGACATTGAGCAAGTTATCTAATCCCTCTGGGCCTCAGTTTCTCCATGAGGGTGTTAGTCCTTCTCTAGTGAGACTGTGAAGATAAAATGAGTTCTTACATATACAGCACTTGGTACACTGTCTGGCTCACCGCAAGAACTCAACATAAGTGTCTGGCTCACCGCAGTACTCAACATACTGTCTTTTCTCTGTGTTTATTATTTTCAGCCTTATTTGTTTTGCCTCTCGCTATAAGCTTCCTTGAGCCCTTTGGAGAAGAGGCAAAACACAAATCAATTTAATAACAAGCTATTCAAATATAACATTTACAAGGTGGACTTAATCTAACAGCTTTTCTCCTAACAAGACACACTTGCAAATGAAACTGTCTAATTTGGTCATCTCTTTTGAAATGTTAAATGCTCATACCCTCTGCCCCAGAAACCTCACTTCTAGGGATATACTTCTAAATACACACACACAACCCAGCCCGTGTGGCTCAGTGGTTGAGTGTCGAGCTATAAACCAGGAGGTCACAGTTTGATTCCCAGTCAGGGCACATGCTCATGTTGTGGGCTTGAACCTCAGTAGGGGGTGTGCAGGAGGCAGGTGATCAATGATTCTCTCTCATCATTGAAGTTTCAATCTCTCTCTCCCTCTCCCTTCCTCTCTAAAGTCAATAAAAATATATAAGGGGGTTTTTTTTTGGGGGGGGGGGAGAGGAACATTTAAAAAACAAAACTAAGTATGACATGGATGAACCTTGAAGACATGCTCAGTGAAATAAGCCAGACACAAAAAGACAAGTCTCGTATGAATCCATTTATGTAAGGTACCTAGAGTCCTCAAGGGCATAGGCCAACAATAGAATGGTAGCTGGGTGAGAGGAGAATGGGAGTTAATGTTTAATGGGTGTGGAGTTCAGGGTGGGAAGGTGAAAAGTTGTGGAGATGGATGGTGGTGATGGTTGCACAACAATATGAACTGCTCAACGCCACTAAATACTACACTTTTAAAATGGTTTAAATGGTAAATTTTGTTACTCATATTTTATCAACAACAAAAAAGTTTTACAAATGTGCTCTTCTCCTAAACCACATGGATAAAACCTGAGGGAGATGAGTGAGATCAGAATTAAAGACAAAAGAGGTTCAGCCCTGGCCAGTTCAGCTCAGTGCTTACAGCATCAGTGACAGAAGTGTCCTGGGTTCAATTCCTGGCCAAGGGCACATACCTAGGTTGCAGGTTCGACCCCTGGCCCCAATCGAGGGCACGTGCAGGAGGCATCCAGTCACTATTATGCTATTGCTCTCTCACATCCATGTTTCATTCTTTCTCTCTCTATATCTCTCTCTCTCTCTCTCTCTCTCTCTCTCTTCTCTGTTTCTCTCAAACACCCCCCCTTCTCCCTCCCTCCCTTTCACTCTCTCTAAAAAAATCAATGGAAAAATACCCTCAGTGATGATTTTTTTTTAAAGAGGTTCATCTGTGAGTGCCACCTACCCACCCCTTACCTCAGGTGTCCCACCTTACCCCCCTGTCTTCAACATGAAGCAATTGGTCAAAATTCTTTTGTCTTAATTTTCTTTGAGGAAAAGTTTTATCCTAAATCAATGGATCCATAACAATTATAAATTACTTCCAAATCTAGTCAAAAGACCAATCAGGGGTCTCATAACAACACTCAGGTCCCAAATTCATACTCTCCTTCTCTGAGCACATTTTCCACAAATAGGAATTTCCACTTCGGCATACAATCCTGATTTGAGGTAACTTGAAGGATATATGGCTTCCCCTCATGATATCACCCTCAAAAATTTAAGATATGTCCCCCAAACCACTCAGGTTCACTCAGTGATCAATGATCCACAGATTCATTCAAATCTATCTGAACCCTGTACTGGTTAGAATGCTCCTGAAGTCAAGTAACAGAAAATCCAGACTCAAGCTGGCTCACCCAGTAAGGAAATGTGTGTGGTCTGCTCACACAAATAGCAGGTGAGTGGTGGGGTAGGGGCCTTATGCATCTGGATAATTCCATCCAGACCCTGGCCTCTTTCCATCTCTCTCCTCTGCGAACTTCATCTGCACTCTGTCCTGAGGCTGGTTCCCTGCCTAATCACAGCAAGGCTGGGACGTCATTTGGGGCTCCATGTTCCACTTTCATTCCCAGGAGGATGCAGAGAAACCTTCTCCCTCACATCCGACATGTAAGTTCCCTTCAGCATAACTGGTCAATTTTAGGACAGGTTGACCAAACAGAAAACAGTCACCAGGGTAATGACATGTACCAATCAGCTTAACTCTGAGGTCACCAAACTATATTCTGCAGGTCAAATCTGGCTCACCAGTAGGTTTTGTAAATAAAGTTTTATTGGCACATAGCTATGTTCATTCATTCATATTTTGCCCATGGCTTTCTCTCTACAATGGCAGAGAGTGGTTGCAACAGAGATATCTTATATGTGTCCATTCTCAAGCCAATCAATATGGCCAGCAGGATCAAGCCCTCTAATTGGACAAATTTGAGTCACGTTACCACCACATGAACTGAACAAGATTGCTCTGAAAGTGGGAGAGAGTTGCTCACCAAAGGAAGAGGCGCTGACCTACCCTTTGTACCCAGTAGTCAACAAGCAAATCTCAAGAACATAGAATGTATAGGGCCAGGTGGATACTAGAAATATTGGGGGACCACCCTGCAAAATACATGCTGTACATCTGCAACTAATACAGAGTTATCTAATCTAAGAGAAACATGCAAATTGACCATACCTCTGCTACACCCTCCAGCCACGCCCACCAGCCAATCAGGCATGAATATGCAAATTACTCAACTAAGATGGCGGTTAATTTGCATACTAGGTCCCAGTGGCCTGGGTCCCAGAAACATCATAGGGCACACAGGTCACTCCGAGGTAGGCCCGAGTGGGCCCTGAGCAGCCTAGGAAGTGCCTGAGCCAGGGGGCTCCTGGGCAGGGCCAGAGCCTGCAAATCAGAGCCAAGGGGGCCCCTGCCCAGGCCTATAGCTCAGCCAGAGGCTTGAGGGCAAAGCCTGTGATAAGAGCGGTCTGGGGGTCACCTACCTGGTTTGGCTCAGTAGATAGATCTTTGGCCTGTGGACTGCAGGGTCCGGGTTCGATTCTGATCAAGGACATGTACCTAGGTTGCAGGATCCTCCCTAGCCGGGGCCCAGGTCAGGGCTCATGCAGGAGGCCTCTCGCATTGATGTTTCTCTCTGTCTTTCCCTCTCTCTTCACACTCTCTAAAAATCAATGGAAAAATATCCTCAGTGAGGATAAAAAAAGAAAGAAATGTCATATCTTATGAAAGAGACATCTTGAAAATACCTAAAGAAAGTTGTTATTTTTTCATGGTGAAGGGACTGGAGTCCATGTTGATGAAAACACCTTGGTGGCTGTGGTGACTGGCAGTGGCTGCAGCAGTGGGGTGATGGGGCTAGTGCCTTCCCCTGATCAGCCCAGTCACCTCCCACAAAGGGAGGCCAGACTGCGGCTTAGGCCCGCTCCCCAAGGGGAGCAAGGAGCGGGCCTAAACAGTCAGTAGGACATCCCCTGAGGGCTCCCAGTATCTGAGAGGGGGCAGGCTGGGCTAAGGGACCACCCCCCAATCCCCCCAGTGCATGAATTTCATGTGCCGGGCCCCTAGTATTATATATAAACTGTAATTGAAAAAAAAGAACACAGGAAACCACAAAAGGCTCTAAGTAGATCACTAAGAGTGGTGCTCTAGGACCCCAAACCTTGCAGTGGAGTGACAAGTAAAAAAATATTTGATGCCTTGGGCACCCTCTCCTTGGCTTTTCTCTGCCCAGGCTTGAGAACTATAGCCATTCCCTAATTCCAAAGCGAGGTGAGCTGCTTGTTTGTTGGTTTTTATTTAGTAAAGAAAGATGTGAGCTCCAAGATCTCTTAGGAGGCTGCCAGATGTAGTTAGAATTCACTCTTGGATCCCACACTCACAACAAATGCAATCATGCTTTACACATCTGGCATCAAAAAACAGTAATCTTTCAGCAAGTTTGAAATCTCAGTTGGTCTATTTTTCTCATCCTTGTCACTGGAACTTAAAATTTCACCTGCAGATACTCTTGAATTAGTAGGAAGCTCAACAATATTTCTGCCCTGACTAATCCTTCTACTTCAGCTCCAGCTATGTCTGAGAATGTACGGTGACTGCTCATTGGGAAAATACTGCATTTGTCCCTTCCATAGTAAGGGCTGTTGTTCACCATATGTAGTCAGGTTTTTCAAAAATAAGAAAGAAATATGTCCCCTGTACACCATAATCCAAGGAGAAAATAAAACCAAATTGCACTTGTTATTCTCAGCTTCGAGGCTTCATTGATTACTTCTAGACCCAAAAGAAAGTCCCATTTCTAATATACAGTCACTCCACATCAGATTTATATGCTTGAGTTTAAAGGAAGCCAAGTAAAGTTATCTGTTCTTGTTGTACCTGATTAACCTCAATACACAATCCTACGAATCAATAGTTAATTAAAAATGTGGCACTGCCTATGCAGTTAAGTGACCTCATCCCCCTGCAAACACTACCCACCTTGTATATCATTAAGCTAAAGCCATGCGAGCCACCTTCTAGGACAATGTAGAATTATACAGACAAGAAAATAAATATTTCCAAAATATGTCTACCCAGAAACCTCAAATGTAATATTTTGTCTGTACTTACAATTCACGGCATTTCTTAGAAGCTACCTTGCTTGGTCTGCAGAGCCTCCCAAGGCTTGGAATCATTCCCCCCTATGGCCACAGCCCATATCCTCTGCATAGTCAAGATTGTGAAGATGCTCCCATGGTAACTGGAAGTACAGGGTTTCCATTTTCAAATTGTCTCCAGGCTAAGAACTTACCCTTACCCTCATCTCATATTCACCCATGCCTTCAAAACTACAAATAATAAAGAACAATAAGGCAGAACTGACTTATTTGTCATACCCTGGTTACTGATAACTCTCTGTGGGTTTCTTTGTTTTAACTTCACGCTCATTTCTGCCATAACAAAATCGTATATCTTATTGATAAATGTATTGGTGGCCTGCCTTATTCCAAAGAGGAGTTGAAATGGCTAAGAAATAGTGCATTGCGAAGAGCTTTGTCAGATCACCCATTGTGGTAGACCCACTTCACAGTGATTTCTCCTGGTGTCTCCCCACCCCCAGGTTTTTCTGGTAACAGGTGCACCCACCCCCACCCTGGACTCATGTTGGGCCAATCATAGAACCCCAAACCCCTGGTCCACATGTGAACAAGTGGCCCACAGGGCCCAGCAAAACCTTTTTCTGGGAATTTTCACATTGGAGCTGGGAAAGGGAAGTCAATTTTCTTCCTGACAACAAAGTCATAAGGATGAATGCCCAAGACACTTCTGCCAAGATTCCTACCATATATAAATATTCTATCCAAAGTAGGAGAAAAAATAGATGTAGAGGTGAGAGAGAAGGAGAAATGGGCAAGAGAGGGCTGCTCCATGGTCTGGTTATATCAACTGATACATCCCCTTTTCTGTTTCAATGAGTCAGATGCAGAACTCTGGAAGAACACCCATGAAGAGATGAAGAAAAGACACCCATCTTCTGGCCTTCATTGAAATCAATGTTTACATATTTAAATTGATCTCAACACCCAACTTAGCTGACAGGAACCAAAAGACCAAGAATCTCACTAGCCAAGAGCAAAGGCCATTGATTCCTGCCCCTCCATCCTTCTCAGTTGCAGGAGCTGGAGAAGACTCCACTCCTATCTTTAAACCAACCTCTACCCAAAAAAACAGGCAATTAGGGGTCCATATCACTCCTCTTGAACTACTTGGGATTAGGTGTCTGGGAAAATGAACTTGGCATTTGGACTTCCCAAAGAGAAGAGCATCCTGGGTGGCAGGGAAGCAAGCTGGGTATCCAAATAGTCTAGGCAGAGAGAAAAGACCTGAGGATCCCAGGGGGAGGGGAGTTCCAAAGAAGAATGGGGAGAGTGTGAGGGGACTGCCTCTGGAGATAAGATTATGTCTGCAGCCGTTTTAGAGGGAGCCTGCAGCCTTAGGCACAGGCACTGAAGATGTCAACCCAGTTGAGCAAGCAAGATAGGTGCATCAGCCATGGTTCCTAGATACCATTGTGCTGCTGTAGAATTATTTATAGTGGGATAAGCTTGGGGGAGCCACCTGCATGCCCAACAAGCCACAGACTCCCAGTCTTTATTAACAATAGCTAACAAGTTCTGAGCACTTCCTAGGTGCCAGGAACTACGATGGAAGCTTACCAGGCATCACAATTCTTACAATAACCCTTTGAGGTATGGATTCCATTTTATCTCATTATTACAGATCTAAGGAGACTAAGATTCAAAAACAGTCAGTCACTTTCACCAAGTCAGTGTCACAGCAAGGATTCCAGGTGAGTTCTTTCTGACTCCAAAGCCACTATGCACCTCTAACCAGACCCTCCCAGCTCCCCCCAAGA
The DNA here is from genome assembly GCF_000327345.1 of Myotis davidii. Classification (NCBI taxonomy): domain Eukaryota; kingdom Metazoa; phylum Chordata; class Mammalia; order Chiroptera; family Vespertilionidae; genus Myotis; species Myotis davidii. The sequence continues at coordinate 42,885 of NW_006297381.1, read as the reverse complement.
GATCGGACTCTATGTTCCACACCTTCAGGCATGGGATAGCACCATTTCCCAATTCTCAGACCACCAAAATTAGATCAAGGAGCAGCACTGGTTCAAAACTGCAGCTGGTATCCCAACTCCCATGGCTATACCACCTTGGATAGCATTGCCAGCCTACCTATATTCTCCACTCCCCTCAGTAAATGGTAATTGAGAATGCCTGGATTCACCACGCTCTCTGCTCAGTCTCCCTGCCCCTCCTTATCAGCCTACCCCAGGGAAGCCCAAAATGCCTCATGGTCAAATCCACTCACATACTGACGAAGGGTCACAATTTTCCATCTCAAGTTCAGAGCCAAGGTCCATACTGGGCACAAATGAGAGGATTCTTTGGCTTATTTCCAATAAAATGAAAGTGCAGAGCAGAGGAGAAATGAGGAAGACCAGCCCTGAGGCTACGCCACGTCCCATAAATGACAAGTGCTGTACACTCGTGTCATAAAGCCAAGGCTATAAAAGCCACAAGTGAATTAGGAATGAGTCCAAAGTGGTGATGTCATGTGAGAACATCGCTATGTAGCGCTGCTGCCTTACAATGAGGCTGGTGCTCACCTCCTCGTCAGACAAAGTTCTCAGACCCTGGTGATGCTTCCCATCAGGAGAAGAAAGTAGAAAAAGGCAGAATGAATTCTGAAGTCACTACTTCTCTCAAAGAAGCCAGGATGGACAAGTGATGAGCTACCCTCTCTTTCTCCACGAAAAACATTCCAAGAAAGGAGGGAGAGTAGACATTTGTCCGTCTGTGGCTGACAACCCCACTCATATCCAGATCTGTCTTTGGGGGTGTCAACAAAAGTTTGCTATCACAAATCTAATACCAACAGGAGTCCCCAATCTGGGTTGCAATAAAAGAGTAAATTTTATTCAGGTAAACAGTTTGCAAACCAGGGAAATGCACCCTTCGGTGGAAAATGAAAGCACACTCCCTGGAGACAACAGGAGGCCTGCTTATGTAGAAAAAGTGCCACACACACACACACACACACACACACACACACACACACACCACTTCATCCCTGATTGGTCCATTTTATGCAAATGAGGAATCCTAATTTGCTCAGTTTCATTGGTCCAAATAGCACCATCCTGAATGGTCAGAATCATTCATCCTGATTTGTCATATGGAGCTGCTCTGATTGGTCAGTAAAGATGAAAATGAGGATATAACTGCACAGCTCCAATTGGACAGGACAGGTTTTAGTCCATTGGTTAAAATACAATTCCAGGAACTCTTTTATACAGTTCGGCTAAGAAAGAGAGCAGAAACACAGCAAAGGAGGCTGAAGGTTTAGTCTTCTGCTTTTCCCTGATATGCATTGTGCATAACAGGCCTCTGCAAACAATAGCTGCTAGACTTTAGTATGAATTTGAATCCTGTTAACCACAAGGAGTCCTTTTTGGTAGGCATATTCCTTCTTCCACTGCCAACCCCCTTCCCAAACACCCATGATGCTTGCTGCTAGGGCTGTGACTTGAAGAAGAGTTGCAAAGACAGAGGTCAGTTCTTTCCCAAAGAATAGCTCTAACTGGCTGGCTCCAAACCCCCTCCCAGCCCCGCCACCACACATTCCTGCCCATTCCTCAAGCCTGACCCCACAGCTGCCTGTATATTCTGCAAACCCCCTGAAAAACTTGGAGTGAACTCCCCTTCTTGCTTCATAAATGAGGTTAGTTGCTGTTGCTTGCAGCCAAGAATCCTGACTGATGCACATTTCATTGTGTTCATTGTGTTTTGTTTTCAGAGCCAGCAACCCTGAGGACATTTCAAACTGTGCACACTGGTGAAATTCTACATAAAGGAACCAGAAACCATTTAGATGCTTGCCAGGAAGAAGTGCTTACAGATGAAAGGTACACGATCGTGATACATTGGATGAAGCCAAATTGGGGGCCCAAGTCCTCTCTTTCATACCTCAGAGCCTCCACACATGCTTTTTCCTAACATCCACCCTCATCCAAGTCTCAGCCTGTGTCACTTTCTCAGAACTGGTCATCATATGTTGACTTATTGTTTATTTGTTTAAGATCCATGTGCCCTGCCAGGGTTCTTGTCCCAGCATCAAGAAGGGTTCAGGAATCTGGAGAAGGCGCTGTGCGTAGATGACATAGGAATCCAGAGAATAATAAAGAGTCCGGAGACAAAATATAATTTTGAAAGGCATTGGGGGGTCAGAGGAGCTTAGCTAAAGGAGCTAAGATCTAAGGTCTTAAGTCTAAGGTCTTAGGTTCTCCCAGTCCCCAGGACCCCATGCTTTTTATTAACACAATTTGTCCTGAGGCAAGGCAGAGATATACACTTCAAAGGGTCAGGGTTTGGTACAGAGTCCATTGTCAGAATGGGAGAATTAGCCTACGGCTGTTCAGGTGTTTGGCCAGTAGGAGGCAATAACATGCAGATTAAGGTGCCTTTTAGCCGACTGGCAGCCACAATCAATTTAATGTAACCTATTCAGGTTTGGGGAAATGCCTTTAGCCATTCCCAACAAGTGACTACAACCCTGTTGAGTCCCCAAATCTCATCAACCTTTTGATGAAACTCTTGAAATTATGACATGCTGGAATTGGTCTCTGGCATGCCCCAATAGACTAATTTTCAGGATGGAGGGACCAGGGCTATTTTTCTCACCACTCTCTCCCCCAATGCATATAATAAGCATTCCAAAAACATTTGTGAAGGAATTCACATTCATGGGATAGAATCATCCACCCAATTGTTATTACTATTAGTACTAGAGGCCCCGTGCACGAACTCGTGCACCAGTGGGCCCCCCCTCAGCCTGGCCTGCGGGATCAGGCTGAAACCAGCTCTCTGACATCCCCCAAGGGGTCCCGGATTGCAAGAGGGCACAGGCCAGGCTGAGGAACCCCACCGGTGTACAATCAGGACTGGGGAGGGACGCAGGAGGTTGGCCAGCAGGGGAGGGACCGCAGGAAGGCTCCATGGCATGTCCGGCCCATTTTGCTCATTCCCAATCGGCTGGACCCCAGCAGCAATCTAACCTACCAGTCAGAGCATCTGCCCCCTAGTGGTCAGTGCACGACATAGCAACTGGTCAACCGATCAACTGTCTGCCCTTGGTGGTCAGTGCACATCATCGTGGAGCTGTTGAGAGGCCTTAGCATATCATTAGCATATTACACTTTAATTGGTTGAACAGGCGACCAGACAACCGGAAACTTAGCATATTAGGCTTTTATTATATAGGATTATTGCTATTATTATTAAACCCTCATAACACCCATGAGGTAGACACTATTATCATCCCTATTTTAAAGGTGAGGAATCTGATAAACAAGGAGGTTAAGGAATCTGCCATAAGTCACCTGGATGATACAAAGTGGAAAGAAAATTTGAACCCAGGCATCTAAGCCCAGAGGCCTCTTAATTGCAGGGGCTTTATGCAAAGTAGGTGTCTGATTATTGCTATATAACAAACCACCCCAAAATTGAGTGGCTTAAAAAAATTACATCATTTGTTCCCCTAACAAATCTGTGATTTGGGCAGGACTCCACAGGAAAGACCTATTTATGCTCTTCACAGTATCACCTGAGTTGTCTTGAGTTGGAGCTAAAGGAACCACTCTCAAGATGGCCCATTCCATGGCTGGAGAGTTGGTGCCAGTGTCAACTGAGAGCTGCAGAGCAGTGGGCTAGAGGGGTTCTCTCCACATGGGCCTTGCTTGGGCTTCCTCACAACATGGCTGAATTCAAAGTGTGAGCTTGTAAAGACAACCAGGAGGAAGTTGTACAACTGCATCCTAATTGTGGAAACAGTCAGATTCAAAGGGAAGGGAACATAGTCTACCTTTCCATGGGAGTGTGACAAGCTTCTAGAAGAATCCATAGCATAGGAAATATTATTGTGGCCATCTTCTCAGAGAATACAGTCTGCCACAGCAAACAGTATGTTATATGACTTCATCAAGCTGTCCTCATTTACAAACCTGACTTAAAAATAACCGCCTCCAATAAACCACCCCCAGGGATCCTCCCTGAAAGTTCAGAAGAAAAAAAAATGGCTAGACTCAAAGAAAATAAGTTAAGTAAAAGTCACTCTTGGGGCAGGCATAGGGAGAGTCTTATCTCACAATATTTGCATATTTGCATGTCATTTCCTTACAATGCCTGAAGCTCAACTAATTAGAAACTCATTTGAGATAACTAGTAACCAATTTAAAAATGCAAACACCTTAGGGCTAGCCTGAGTCCTCCCAACAGTCCTGTGATTGACTTCATCAAGGGTTTCCTCCTAGCCCCTGCTGAGGGGAGTTGCAAGGAGAGACTGAGAGAGAGCACTGGATCCTCGGTTGCTGAAAGCTCTTCTGGATAAAGACCTGGGTAAAAGTAAATGGGGCTCAGCAGAAGAAGCAGGAAGGTAAAATGATTTCTTCGGCTGAACAAACTCCCTGGTTTGGGCTCTGCAAATAAGAGCTGCAATCAGGCTATGAGATGTTGTGGCAGCAACACTGACACGCCGTCACTGATGGGCCCGGCCACTTTTCAAAACACCCTTGCACAGCCGTGCAGAGCGCAGGCTCCACTGGCAGCAGGCTGAGCCATAACTCACACTGTCACCACTCCCCTCCAACCTCTTCTGTAAGCACTTTTAATCAATGAAACAGGAATAAACATTCGCTATGCAGTGAGGAACATGGTTCTGCTCAGCTCAGAAAGCAAAACCTTCCCGGCTGTTTGCACCTAGGAGAGCCAGAAGGAAAAGCCTCCATTCTGGTGCGGCTGCCAGCCTGGGTGCATTTTCCCCAATGGGGTGAGTTTCTGTCAGAGTTAATTTGCACTCTGAGGTGCCATCCATCAACAACATGATTCTCAGTTGACTTTTCAAAGCATCGCTGCTCTCTAAGTGGTCACCAGCCCTGCCCCCGACACCCCAAGTAACTTAAATGAGCTGTGGAAAGCAGGAGGTTTCAGGGTGGATTACAGTTCAGCATCTTAGAGTCACTGTGTGGGGATGAAATCTTTTTTCCTAAGCTATGGGCTACCAGGGGAGGGCAAACTTTTTGACTCGAGGGCCACAATGGGTTCTTAAACTGGACCGGAGGGCCGGAACAAAAGCATGGATGGAGTGTTTGTGTGAACTAATATAAATTCAAAGTAAACATCATTACATAAAAGGGTACGGCCTTTTTTTTTTTTTTTTTTTTTAGTTTTATTCATTTCAAACGGGCCGGATCCAGCCCATGGGCCGTAGTTTGCCCACGGCTGGGCTAACCCCTTGTTTGTAATCTGGTTTGGTAGTTGGGAATTTGGAACTAATGGATCCAGTGGAATCAGCAAGAGCAATGCAGTGGATATGGGTCTAGCAGTTGATTAATATTAACATTAACAAGGGTTGGCGACTGTGCTGAGAATTAGCTCATTTCAATCTCCTGGGAGCCCTATGAGTTGGGCACCATTGCAATTCCTACTTTACAGAAGCAAAACAGATCTCAAATAGGTTAAGTAACTAATCCAAGGTCACATAGCTAGTGAGTAGTGGAGCTGGGACTCAAAATCATTCTTTCTTCCCCAAAGCCTGTGCTTGAAATCATTCTGCTAGTTGGATGAAGGGAGAAGCCAGCCACTCCAAGCGGGGACGTGGAGATACAGGTTGATGGCCTTAGAGGGGAAATAAAGTGGGTGAGAGAGTAAAATCGGATGTGGGAGAGGAGAGGCATTGCGGGCGCCTCTGTGAGAAGCACGTGGCTCTTCCTCCCAAAACAGACAGTGTGGACAGAAGCCCAAGGATTCGGATCAAAGCACAATTTGAGAGAATATCATTGTGAAAGCAGAGGGGAATCACAGGGATGCCTAAGGCAACTATGAGAGAGAGGGG
>NW_006297381.1:26830-36957 GCF_000327345.1 Myotis davidii | reverse complement strand
AGGGGAGGGGAGGAGAGAGAAGGAAGAATGAGGTGGTCAGATCATTTGCATCAGAATCTCTAGGCTTAAAACTACAGGTTCCTGTATATTGGTGAACCTCAAAAACATTTTGCTAAGTGAAAGAAATCAGGCACAAAAGGCCATATATGTGATTCCATTTATATGAAATGTCCAGAAGAGGGAAATCCATAGAGACAGAAAGTAGATTAGTGCTGCCAGGGGCGTGATGAGTGACTGTGAATGGTTGTGGGGTTTCTTTTTGGAGTGATGGAAAAGTTCTGGGAGAAAGTAAAAGCTGCACGATGGTTACATAACTTAGTGAATGTATTAAACTGTACACTTTCAGATTGTTAAAATGATAAAGTCTATGTTATATGTATTTGCCACAATAAAAAATGCAGATTTGTTCCACCATTCATTTAAGAAATACTTGACTGAATGCTCACTATGTGCCAAGCACTGCCCTGGGTGCTGGAGATACAGCAGTGAAGAAAACAGACAAAAATTCTGCTCTCATAGAGCTGACATTCTAGTGGGAAGAACTGAAAACAATAAGATAAATACTTTAAATGTGTATGCATTGGAGATGAAAATGAAGGAGAAAACAAAACAGGGAGAGGAACAGGAAGTGTTGGAAGAAGTATGGATATCGCCATTTTAGACAGGGAGGCTGGGAAAGGCTCACTGAAAGATGAGAGAGCTGAAGGGAGAGACCTAGCCAGCGATATGGATGTCTGGGGAAAGTGTTCCAGTTAGAGGGAATAGCAAGTACAAAGGCCCTGAAGCAAAGGCTGACCTATTATGGTCATGGAACAGAGAAGAGGCCATTGTGGCTGGACCAGAGGGAGTGATGGGGACAGTGGTAGCAGAAGAGAATAGAGAGGAGGCAACTAGGGGTCTGGTCATATGGGGCCTTGTGGGTTATAGTCAGAGCTTCAGTTTCAACTGTAAGTGTGATGGGGGTGCCAAATAGTTCTGAACAGAGAGCTCATGTGACCTGAGTTCTATTTTAAAAGGATCACTCCAGCTGCTCTAAGAGAATAGACTAGGATGACAAGGGCAGAAGCAGGAGGAGACCAGTGAGGGGATACTGCAGTGACTCAGGTGTGAGTCAAGGGTGGTTCAGTCCAGATTGCTGCTGAAGAGGGTCTGGATTCCGGGTATGTTTTTAGAGTTTCTCATTGACTCTTTAAAAGTGGGCCACAGGAGTCAGCATTTGTAACAAGCTTCCCAGGGGATTCTAATTCAGCCTGAAGTTGAAGAACTTCAGGTTTAAGTTAACCTTTTGTTTCATGTTTTGGGAAGAGCCTACTGGATTTTCTCCAAGCCAACTCAGAACGGATGCTAGGAAGGGCATTCTCCAATATCAGGACTTGTGTGCACAGCCCCCAAGGAGGCCAAATGGTATGTGGGAAACAACATAGCTCTGTCAAATGTCAGATACCAGAAGTATAGCAGTGACCCACCATGGACCCTTTCCTCAATGGGCCTTGCATTTCATGAGGGGGAAAAAAAACAGTTAAAAAATCACTTCTGAGTCAGAATGGAAAGTGCTATGATGAGGGTTCACATGGAGCACATGAAAGGGGCATCCCATCTAGTATCAGGTGGTCAGAAAGACTTCCCCCAACAAACAGCCTTTAAGTTGAAGACTAGAAGGTCATAGGAGTTATCCAAGTGAACAAGGAAGAGGGCAGAAGATTGCTCCAAGCAGAGGGAAGAGCATGTGCAAAGACTGAGAGCTGAAAGGGTGTTTGAGGAGATAAAAGAAGTTCATATAATTCTCAGAGTACAAGCTGAGAAATACAGAAGTTAGAGCCAAATCATAATAGTTCTTGTCAGCCATGTTTATCCTGTAGACAAAGGGAGCCAGGAGATGTCGTTAAGTAAGGGAGTAATGATCATCTCTGTGCTATAAAAAGAGAACTCTGGCTGGAAGATGGATGGATAGCAAGGAGACCAGGTGGGAGGCTCCACTAACCCACGTGAGACAAGATGTGGTGATGTAGATGGAGAGGAGAGGTAGATTTATGTGATTGGGGAAGGAGGAGGAATACAGGATGACATCTAAGTTTTTTGGAAGTTTGATGGATCGTGGGGTGATTTGGACCTGATAAACTCAGGAGAAGAGGAAAGGTAAGCTAAGGTCAAGTTCAAGAGGATCGTCCAAGTGGATATGACCAGTGGGTAGTTGGATATGCCAGAGCAGAGTCATACAGAGAATTCTCGAATGTAAATAAGAAAATGTAAAGACCTTGGGAGTAGGTGATTCTCCCCCCACCCAAAAAAGTGTGTGGAGGAATAAAAATAGAACCCAGGGGACAGATGAAAAGGAGAGATTCATGATTAAAACCAACCAACCATCAGATATCTTCCAAAAAAATCACTGATTGGAGGTCTTCTTAGTATGAGTTATTCAAGACCATTTCTAAAGATCACATATAAAAATAATGGCTGGAAGGTCTCAAAACATGTAATGCTGCTTTTTAAAAAAATAAATAAATAATAAAAAAACAGGAGTTCAGCTATTGCACAGACAATTTTCCAGCAAGTGTCTATCAAACAAGAAGCTGAACTCACTCAAGAAGGTGTCACATCAAGTGTAAGAATCCAATTCCATTGTCTGTAGGAACTGTTCTGCCAGGTACAAGACCCTAATACAGTTGAAGTGACTTTATTTTAATTAACAGGCTGGGAATACACAGGTTGCTGGTTTTTGAAATTCCCTTTCCTGGGTCTTGATGCCAGCTGTGAATAATTTTCAGAGTTAAAAAGCTCCCCACCATCAAAATAAAAATGACACTCGGTCACAGAAGGGGCAGATTATAGGTCAATCACCTTGATTATTTTTTAACTGTGAGAAGTCATTAATGCTACTGAATAAGCAAATCTGTTTGCATAACCAGATTTTTATAGGCTACTGGGAATAAAGGTTTTCCTAAGTGGATGATTTGTACAATGATAGCCTTTGGGTCTTCGATGGAACAGCGCTGATGAGGAAATGTTCCTTTAATTATGTGGAAGGCCAATTACCACGTTATAGCCACATTGTTTTGCAGATTGCATATAATTTCGCCATTTCCATAGCTTCAGCACTATAATTCTGGAGAAAACGCAGGCACCAAGAAGACACTTGAGGCACATTATGCTGGAGATGAAGATGTTTTAGCGAATTCAATTTAAGCTACAACATTAAAGTTATTTTGTTGAATAAAACATAATGCAATAATGAGCTTGTGTATGTCAACTCTATAGTGGAGGTAATAATAGCTCAAGAGAGAGCGTCCCCTTTCCCCTTTTTCATGCTCATTAGAGTAATAGATAATGCTATGGAGAGAGCCTTTCTCTACTATGTGCTTCATCTCAGGTTAATGTGCTTCTTGCAACTGGGCTTCAGGGGGAAAAGGGGATAGGAGGGGGTGACATGAAGGACTCATTTGGAAGCCATTCACTGAAGTGCTACTACTTGATGTTTTTTATCCACTGAGATTTCATGTTCCCAATTCCAACCTGGAAAGGACTTTCTTGAGACACTTAGATTAATCACTGTCTTTACATACTTAGTGTTAGGAGACTGTGAAAAGAAACCGAACTTATCAGTAGAGTGAAGACAGAGGAAGAACTTGATGGTCGAAAGGCAAGGCTATTGCAATGTTTGTCTCAATTCTGCCACTAATTAGTGGGACCAATGGCTTCCCTTTTCTAGGATTCAAGCTGTTCTTGTCTGTAAAACAGAGGAGTAGGAGGGTCTTCAAGGCCCCTGAAAGTTCTACCATTTCATGATCCCACCTATCTATAAAATACTTTTCATTCTAATAAGAATCATGACTACTTTGCCAAGAAGATACACTAATCATCAAGCTGAATACACCAAACAACATAGCCTGGAACTATGTAAGCAAAAACTGAGGTTACTTGGGAAGACAGACAAATCCCCAATAAGAGTAAGAAATGTTTAACTCACTCTCAGTGTGCTAGGCGCAATACCATGTTCACCACTCCATTCCTCTTCCTGCACATGCAGGAAGACATTTCCCAGCATTCCTTATGGTTACACTGGGAACATGTTAGTGCATTTCCACCAACAGAGATGTAAGAAATCACGTCACTGCTGGTCTACAATAATTAAAATCAAGTGTGGATTCCCCATGCTTCCTCTTTTTCCCATCCATGTAACTACAAGTGAAAAACTTTGAGATGGCCGAATTACAAATAGAAACCTTCCAGATCTCTGAAACACTGTTGAAGGAGGGCCACCAAGGAGCCCCTGACTTGCCCTGAACTGTGAAATGGGTGATAAATAAATGGTTGTTTTGTGAGACCTCAGCAGTTTCAGGGTTTACTAGTAACAGCAGCATTTTCTCAAGTTACCCTGACTAACCTATACGGTTCAGAGAGACCTAACAGACAGAAAAAAAGAAGTTAGACTTTAATTACATTGCTAATCTTGATTATTTATTGTGAAAATGAATAAAGGAAACCTCACTTACAATGGAGTCAGGAAGCCTAAAGGGGGGAGCTCTCATGCACTACCATTCCACATGAATTACATACTCCAACAGGAAGAAGCATCAATTACAGACCCAACAGGAAGGGACATACCTGGAAATCCCAATAAGAAGTGTCTCTACTTTATTTCCACAGCAGGAGGAAGATTTTTTTCTTGCCCAACAACAAGCTCAGCCAATGAGAACCATTGCAACTCAGCCAATGAGTAGCCATCACCACCCTAAACTCTCACTTTCCTCCAATGGACTTCTGTTCAAAACACCTTCACCCAACTTCCTCATTTGTTTTCTATAAAATAACTTTTCTCTCCTTTGTTTGCTAGACTTGCTTATAGTTTTTGCTACACCATGCTCATCCCCAATTGCAATTCTCCGCTATTCCTGAATAAACTCATTTTTTTGCTGGTGAAAATAACTATTTTAAGTTCAGTACTATTTAAAAATGAAAACACTCTCCCAAAAAAGCAGAGCATCCACTTGTTTTTAAGCATGCATGGCATGTTTGTAAACAAAAGAAAATCACATAATAGTCCATAAGGGAAATCTCAACATAATCTACTACATAGTGGGCATTGTACTGACCAGTGTATGACTGCCTATGGTCATACAGAGTAAAAAAAAAAAATTCCAGCCCCTACCTGGTTTGTCTCAGTGACTAGAGCATGAGTCTGTGGACTGAAAGGTCCCGGGTTCAATTCTGGTCACGGGCACATGCCCAGGTTGCAGGCTCAATCCCCATTAGGGGGCATGCAGGAGGCAGCTGATCAATGATTCTCATCATTGATGTTTATATCTCTCTCCCTCTCCTTTCTTCTCTGAAATCAATTAAAAATATATTTTTTTAAAAAGCTAAACACTACATACATGTGGAAAATTTTAAATATGCTTCTGAATAATTCATGAGTTACAGGAAAAATCACAATACAAATTACTAAATATTTATAACTGAATAAGAATAAAACTTTAGCCCTAATCGGCTTGGCTCAGTGGATAGAGTGTCGGCCTGTGGACTGAAGGGTCCCAGGTTCGATTCTGGTCAAGGGCATGTACCTTGGTTGCAGGCACATCCCCAGTAGGAGGTGTGTAAGAGGCAGCTGATTGATGTTTCTCTCTCATTGATGTTTCTAACTCTCTATCCCTCTCCCTTCCTCTCTGTAATAAATCAATAAAATGTATTTTTTAAAAGAGTAAAACTTTATATATATATGCCCTTTCATATGGATTCGCTCAGCTACTTGGCTATTGCTTTCATCATGTTATTCTCATAGGCGGCAGTTATTTGTTCTACCCCTACTTTCATTACAACCTGTAATTGATAATAGCATGCCTCTTTCACCTGGAGAGCAAAACACAGCTGAATTATTTGGCAACACAACCGTGGAAAATGCAACTATGCATTACTGGGGTGGAGGTGGGGGATGGCGAGCATGCACACCCTTCAAACTTGTCCAAAGACAGAGACAATCTATCAGGCAGTTCTCCTTATGCTGAGCATCCAACAGAAACTAAAAATTAATCACTGAACCATTTCAATACTTTCATTTTAACTTTTGACAGCAGGTTATGATTGAGAGAAAGAAAATAAAATGATGAGAATGTACGATAATGTACACATGTGTAAAAGAAAAATGATGAGACCGAGTTGTGTATTTATCTCTCTTTATCTCTTCAGGCCATTGATCTTATGGTATGCCAGGGGACAAAGTACAGACATGTTCCTGGAGTAGTGCCCTAGACATACAGCCACCGTGCAGGTTAGCACTGTGTGGCAAGAGTGCACTCAAGGAATCATATGCAGGAAGGAATTTTGGGCAGTGGTTCCCACTCATACCTCTTTTTTTTTTTTGTCTTTAGGAAACAGCTGAATTTCTGATGGAGTTTCTTTACAATGGTGGTGCCTGGTTCAGGGCCAGACACACACAGCAGGGGCTGGTCAGACCCTCCCCACACTGCCCAGGGCTGTGGGGGAAGGAATAGAAACAGAAAATGTAGGGCTGAGGCTTCTGCTATACCCCAGAGGCAACAACCAGGGAAATCATGTTAATCAGGGAAACAAAAATCCCTCTAAACTCTGAAATACTACAATCTTTCTTTTTGATACCACACTTTTAAAAAATCAAATGCATAAACATAAGGTGTCTAAGTCACCGCTCTCAGGATAACGACAGCCTGTCCACTTTGGGATGTGATTGCTGCATCTGGAGTTCCTTGATCAATTCTGGACCCAATCATCACTCAAAAAAAAAAAAATAGTTGAACACCTACTGTGCGCCAGGTACCACTTCAGGCACTGAAGATACAGCAATGAGCAAGACAAAAATCATGGGTCTTATGGGGCCTACAGTCTAATTGAGGAAGACAGAGACAATAAATTAATATATTAATATGCGTTATTAATAAATCATGTATGGAATGCCTTAATTAGTTATATCTAATTAAGATACAGTAATATAATATATGTCTACATAACTATATTTTAAGACATTACACATATTCATATCATAGTTAACTAGAGAGTTAGTTGGTTGGTTACTAGTAGTTATAAGCACTAAAGGGAAAGTAAAGCAAGAAAGGGAATAAGGGCTGCCGGGGTGAGTTGCAGTGTTAGCTGAGTGGCCCGGGACTCATTCTTTAAAGTATTCCCTAAAGGCCAGCGTCAAGCGTCAAGCCCTGCAGCTCTCTTAGGGGAAGAACATTCCAGGTGAAGAGAACAGCACAAGTGAGTGCCCTGAGGCTAGGTTTATTGCAGAATCACTAGGGGCAGGTGAGGGAGGGCAGAACAGCAGGTGGTGGGAGACTTTGCTTTGTCCCAGTGAGATGGAGCCACTTGAGCACTATGACCACAGGAGTGACATATTCTGAGGGCTGCATGGGAGTGGGGGAGGGAGCTTGTTATAGACGCAGAAGGACCAGTCAGAAGGTACTGTGATAACTAGCAGGGCTGTGGAGGCAAATGCAGGGAGAAGCCCTCAGAATCCCTGGTGAGAATCACTGCTACGATAGGAGGAAGGATGTGGATCTCAGGAGTGATTATTTTTCTGTTTCCTTTCACATTTCTGTGCCTTCTTTTTCCCTATCTTGAAATTGGGCCCAATGCCACCTGGCCTGCTTCCCTGGAATGTTTTGTTAGATTTGATTACCAAAACGCTTCGTCACTCAAAGGAGTTAACATTCATGGCTTTGACGGGAGAATGACTCACCATCCCAATCACACTGTCATAAATGCCACACCCTCTAGTTCCCTAAGAGAAAGTCCATCCGCTGTCTGGATATGAGTGGTGGAGAAAACCTCCTCCTCCCCACAGAGCCAGTTTCCCCAAAGCCTATCCCCACTTGGATCCTTTCTATTACTCTCTGGAACATGGTGTGAAAATTTGATAAGATACAATATCAAAGTTCTGTTATTTCGACAGAGAAACCTCTCACTTGCTGATTATGTTCAGATACAGCAGGTCAAAAGTACTTTTTTATTGCTATGGGCTCTGCTCAGTATCAGAGTTCCAAAGCAGCTGGCTGAGTCAGCTCATTCCCCACCAGTCAACCTTTCAGAACATCATCTCTGAAAATCTACAGTGTCATGCTGATTTCTGAGATCATCCACTGGGTGAAAAGGAACTATCTCCAGCCGGCAGGGTGGCTGGGCCGATGGCAGACACCCGGGCTCTCCTGGGTGGAGGGTCACTTTCTGAGGGACACAGGTGTTCCAAATGTAACATCTGGGAAGGATTCTTCTCTCAGTTCAGCCCCTAACATAAGAATCTCAACAGATGCAGCCATGTTTAAAACTGTTAATTCTCTCCTTTGGAATATATGGGTGTGAGTTTTTCTTCTAAATAACTGAGGTGCTTGGTGGGGGAGGGAGCATATGGCCAACAAGATTGGCCATGAGTTGGTAATTGTTATTGCTGAATTGTGTGATGGGTACACAGTGTGCATGAAACTATTCTATTTTTTACATATTTGAAATTTTCTATAATAAAATGTGAGTACCCTTAGAACAATTTGACAATATCTAATAAAATTACAGATGTACATACCCTTTGGCTCAGCAATTCCGCCTCTTACAACTCACCAGATATACTAGCAAAGGTGCCAAATTAAGTGTTACTCCTAGCAGCCCTGCCTGTAAGAGCAAGATGCTGGAAACAAGCTAAGTGTTCATCTGTTCATCAAGAGAGGATTGGCTATTATGGCACATCCAAACAATGGAATAGTATCTATGTAGCTGATAAAAGGAAAGGAACACTGTGCCCTAACATGGGATAATCCCCAAGATAAACTGATGGCAGAATAATGCACCCCCGCGCCCACCCAAAAGATGTCCACGTTCTTATCCCTGGAACCTAAGAAATGTTGCCTTACATGACAAAAGGGACTTTACAGTTGTGATTAAGGATTTTGAAATCAAAATCCTTAGTCTGGATTATCCAGTTGAGTCCAAAGCAGTCAAAAGAGCTCTTACAATAATAGAGAGGTATTTCAAGATGTTATGCTGCTGCCGCCTTTGAAGAGAGAGGAAGAGGCCATGAGCTCAGGAATGCAGGCAGCCTCTAAAAGCTAGTAAAGGCAAGAAACAGCTAGGGTTTTAGCCCAGTGAGACCCATTTAGGGTTTCTGGTCTCCAGAATGTACAAAAATAAATTAGCATTGTTTTAAGTACTAAATTTATGGTAATTTGTTATAGTAGCAATAGAAAACAGTATATCATTTAAATGGAAAAAGCAAGGTGCAAAACAGTACTTATAGTGAGCTATCATTTATAGGGAATGAGGAGGTATAGTTGTAGATAAGTAGAAATTTATCTGTATAAATACAGATATACTTTCTGAAAGGAGACTAGAAACTGATAATACAATTCGCCTGTGGGAAAAACTGGTGGCAAAGGAAAAAGGATGGAAGTCTGACTTTTCAATGTGTACCCGTCTTAGACCATTCATGCTGCTCTAAAAAAAAAATACCATAGACTGTGTGGCTTGTAAACAACAGGCTGGAAGTCCAGATTAAGGTGCTGCAGATTCAGTGCCTGGTGAGGACTTGCTTCCTGGTTCATAGTTGGGTCCTCCCTGTGTCCTCACATGACAAAAGGACCAGGGAGCTCTCTGGGGTCTCTTATAAGGGCATTAATGAGGGCTACACCCTCATGACCTAATCATCTCCCAGATGCTCCATCTCCTAATATCATCACATTGGGTGGTATGATTTCAACATATGAATAGGGAGTACAAACATTTAGTCTATAGCAACCCCTTTGTACCTTTTGAATGTTATGCCATTTGAATGTATTGGCTAGTGAAAACAATAACATTTCAGTTAAAATAAACCTCCCTCCATTACCAGAGCATATAGATTTTCAAGGTTCACATTATTTAAATTGTATAATTCAAGAAACATAGAAATAAGAGTGATCACTACCCAGTGGTTGGGGCTCATGAAAGACCCAGGAAATCTGGGAAGGAAAGACAAAAATACCATATTTGCCGGCGTATAAGACGATTTTTTGGCCCTGAAAAATATGCCTCCAAATGGGGGGTCGTCTTATACGCCAGGTACACTTCAGATCGACTGCCCATAGTGCTTGCCCCGTGCCATAGTGGCCTCCCGATGCCCGCCCACTTCATTC
>NW_006297381.1:21095-26484 GCF_000327345.1 Myotis davidii | reverse complement strand
CTATTTGTTATCTTACTTCTATCATTGACAGTCCCTCTAGGTTGTGGGCTGCTTGCCTGTGTTCCTGAGAAGCATCTACGGTACCAGTCTATAGAGTGTTTTTTCTTTAGTGGATTACCGGTATGTTTACCGGTAATAAACTTGCACTGTTTTATGTATATGTTTGATTACATACAGCCTTGTGACAGTTTTCCTGCATGTCATAAGCATTTGAATATAAATTAAAATGTTAAAATCAAATCTGATATTGTTTTACCTTTTATTTGGTGTGTGGAAGGTGTGCGGAAGAGGGGGTAGTCTTATACGGCGAGTATATAACAAACTCTGTATTTTGAGTGGAAATGTTAGGGGGTCGTCTTATACGCCCAGTCGTCTTATACGCCGGCAAATACGGTAGGAGGAAAATCTCACTAGGTTTCATTGGCTATCTGGCATGCCCAAACTCAAAGGGAGTCAGCCAGTGGCCCTTTTCAAGACAACCCAAAAAGGAAATTTCTCCCAAATAATATTTAAGCCCATATTACGGACCTTCTCCAGTCTCTCTGGAATCTGCCCCCTCCCAACACACCCCAAATTAGCAGGTGGAACAAGCTTCGATTCCACCTAGAGCATGTCCAGGAGCCTGGTCTGTTCTTCAATGCTCCAAGTAGGCCCAACTAGACTCTTTAACACCCCTCATTCTAACTTTAAAAAATCCTCAATTCTTCTGATTTTATATATCAGCTAGGAAAACAGTGAAAGACTGTAATAGCCCCAGGCAAAAATAGCTTCCAGACCTAAAGTGATTAGCTTTATGGAAGCCATTATGCAAATTTATGGCCATTTCAAAGCTATTCAGCCTTGAGGAGACCTACCAGAGAATGGGGAGTAGAATTGAAAAGTTTTTGATTATCCACGTTCACTCAAATTCTAATTTGAACATTAAAACTCGCTATGATTACTATGTGGCCCCTGTACCATCAGATCTTTCTAAGCTTTACTCATATTGTGCTCAAAATCAGGGCTGTGGAGAATTGAAAACAGTGATGACTCAAGGAACAAAGGTTGATCCTGGTGTTGCCAATCCCTAGGGGGTTTCTCCTCTCTCACCTTTGTACCTGGACCACAGCATCAGCCCGATATTACCACTTATCTCTTGTACATCCAGGATCAGGCAACTGCAGACACACCTAAGCTCAAAGACTATGAACCAGGGTCCAGAATGAGATCCTGACAACTGAGAAAGACAGGGAAACATTTGCTGAGCACTGTTATCAGCACACTGCAAATTGTCTCACTTGCACTAACTCCTTTTCTCATCTCAGCAGACTTAGAAGATCAGTACTGTTATTAGCAACCAGATTTGCCAAATAAGAAAACTGAGGCACAGCTGACGAGTGCAGAGCAAAGATTCCACCCAGTGATTCAACCTCTCTGCCACACAATCTTCTAGGAATTTGGGATTTCTAAGGTATGACATATCCTACTTGGATAGACAGGGTCTGGATAGGATGGGATCAGGCTTGGGCTCTGGAAGTAGACAACCTGGGTTCAACCTTGGCCCTCACAGTGCTCTCTATGTCATTGCAAATGGGTCTTTTTTTTTTTCTTTTAATTGATTTTAGGGAGAGAGGTAGAGAAAGGAAGAGGAGAGAGAGAGAGAGAGAGAGAGAGAGAGAGAGATATCAATGTGAGAGAGAAACATCAATCGGTTGCCTTCCACACACTCCCTGTCTGGGAATCGAACCCAAAACTGGGTATGTGCCCTGACAAGGAATTGAACTCCTGACTTTTTGGTGCATAGGACAACGCTCCAAACAACTTGAGCCACCTGGCCAGAACTTACTTTGTTATTATTATTATTATTATTATTATTATTACTATTATTAAGATATGATTCACATACCATAATATTCATCATCTTAAAGTGCACAGTTCAGTGATTTTTAATATATTAACAAAATTGTGCAACAGCTACCATTCATCAGTTGATGAACATTTTGGGGTATTTCTACTTTTTGGCCATTATGAATAATGTTGCTATAAACATTTATGTAGAGTTTCTGTGTGGCTCTCCAATTCCAAGGCACAACTCAGAAATGCACAAGAGTGGTCAGCACTTTCTCTCCTAAGCAGAATTCTCTAGGTGAGTGTAAACCCTGCTTGATGAGCCCTGGACTCCACACCCAGCTAAAGGCTTGAATGTGGCAGCCTCAAACTGGCCCAATCACGCCAGTCCCTTTCTTGAGAACCTTCAGTGTCTCCCCATTGCGCTAAGATGAAAATGCATGCATGACTTTCCACAATCTGGCCTTGCCTATTTCCTCAAATGATCACTAATTGTTGGAAAGATTCCAATTACTCTAGATAAGCTCCTCTGAACTCAAGCAGATGTGGTATCTCCTTATGCTGTCGGTGTGACCTTGCAAAACCACTGTATCCCTGAGCCTAAGGAATCCTCATCTTTATATGGCTCCCTTTCGGTGTTGCAGTTATTAAATGAGAATATAATTGGACAGTGCCTAGCACAGCTCCTGGCATACAGTAGACCAGGGGTCACCTATTTTTTTAAAGGGTGGATAGTAAATATATTAGGTTTTGTGGGCCATATAGCCTCTATCACAGCTACTCAAGGCTGTAGTCTTAGTGCAAAGGCAACCATACACCATATGTAAATCAATGCACATGGCTGTGTTCCAATAAAACTTTATTTATAAAACAGGTGGTAGGCCAGTTTGGGCCTGAGGGCTCTAGTTTGCCAATCGCTGCACCAGTTAACTATCTCTTGTGTTCACCCACAATGTTTTATTCCTGAGCCACACCCGATTCCTCACAGTTCTTTGCATACAACCCTGAAGCCTCACAGAATACCTCCACTCAAGCTAGTCCACTATCCCAGAATGTCAGCATGGACATCCCCGCTCCAGGAGACTTAGGCCTGGCTTCCCCATGCTCTGCTGGCTCCCAAAGCCCATACAGACCCTTATCCACTCATGTCCACACCATCTCCTGGTAAACTGTTTACAATTCTCCTTTCCAAACTGCCCAGGGTATCTATATAGTCCTTATATTCTCATGGCCCAGCTCAGCATACAGCTTACCACAGGTGATCAGTAAGTGTTCTTGGAAAAACGCAGCACTGATCTGCACAAGGAACACGATGAAGGAGTCTCACAGATGTGATGTTTGAAAGCCAGACAAAGAATTTCTACCAGATGACTTCAGCTATATGAAATTCGAGAAGAGGCAAAAATGCATCAAGGTTGTTAGAAAGCAGAACAGATGGTGACCTTGGGTGGAGAAAGAGGTTCCAATCAGGAAGGAACCCAACAGAAATTTCCAGGTGTTGAAAGGTTCTGTGTCTTCATCTCGGAGATGGTTACACAGTATATCAGTTTGCTATGCTGCCATATCAAGTGTCATAAAGTGGGTGGCTTAAGACCACAACAATTTGTTGTCTCATAGTTCTGGAGGCCAGAAGTCCAAGAGCAAGGTGTCAGCAGGGCCACACTCGCCCTCTCTGATGGCTCTAGGGGAGAAGCCCTCCATGTCTCTTCCCACTTCCAGGGGTTGCTGGCAATCTT
This sequence comes from Myotis davidii, assembly GCF_000327345.1. Taxonomy (NCBI): domain Eukaryota; kingdom Metazoa; phylum Chordata; class Mammalia; order Chiroptera; family Vespertilionidae; genus Myotis; species Myotis davidii. The sequence continues at coordinate 22,921 of NW_006297381.1, read as the reverse complement.
GACTTGATTAGCTTGCAGAGGCACCATTTTGATCTGTGCCTTCTTCCCATGGCCTTCTCCCCATGCATGTGCCTGTGTCCAAATTCCCATCCTCTTACAGGGACACCAGTCATTATGGACTAAGGGCCCACTCCAATCCAATATGATCTAACCTTAACAAATTCCATCTGCAAACAACCCTGTTTTTAAGTCAGGTCACATCCTGAGGTTTAGGGGCTTAGGACTTCAACATAACTTTTGGAGAGACACAATTCAACTCACAACAATAGGTGTATTCATGTGTAAAATATCAAAGTGTGCATTTAAGATGAGTGCACTTTACCTTATACATATTACATCTCCATAAAACAAAATGAAAGGAAAAAAATAAGCAATAACCAACAAGTCACACATCTCTGTTGGCATCTGAGAAATGCCAGTAATAATATCCTCTGCTCACGGAGAAGGTAGTTGTTTTTTTAAAAAAAATTCTTTTTTCCCCCTCATTCATGGCTTTGGACATGCACTCTCTCCCCATAAAATCTTCTGGGGCTCCTGGGATCTGCCTTTACAGAGAGACCGATGGTGAAGCAGCCGTCACTTTCACAGTGAAGCTGCCTTGAAATTAGCAGGACCAGCCAGCTGCTCACTTTCCACCCTCATGTGCCACACTTGGCAGTCGAGAAGGAATTTTTAAAGGCTGATTACACATTCTTTTTTATTGGTGCCATGTTTGTAGTATTTGCTGTCCCCAGCTGGTGCCACAGTGGGTGATGTAAGAAGATGTATGAATAATGGATACAACAGCTCCAGAGTCATCAGCCAAAACAGGAAGGCACAGCAGGCTGAGATGGATGAGAGGGGTAAGTGGGAAAAATGCACATTCCTGCCTACTTTTCCCTGAAAACTGTGGGCTGTGGTTGGCTTGAAGATGAGCAAGTGGATCTGCATCAGGCCCTAGAAAAAAGCTCAAGAACTTATGGGGTATTCAAACACAGGAAACCCATATCCAGAAATCTAACCTGCCAAGATAGTCACAGATGTATAAATATTTATGGACAAGGATGTTGATTTCAGCACTATCCTAACTGGAGAGAAAAAAAAATTAAAGCTACTGAATTAATACTGTTTCTCCATAAAGTTCCCCCCGCCCCTTGAGGCATGAGTCTTCCAAATAAAAGCTGCCTGAGACAGTCCCTGACACGAGTTGATACACAAAGGTCTTGAGTGATAAATGAGGTGATATCTTGTTGCAGTGGGGTAGGTTGAATGTAGGGAATACAAGAGCACATGGATAAGTTGGTGACTTGTTTGGAAAATTTGGAGGATTGTTTGTTCATGGGTAGAGGCCTCTTCTCAGCTCTTTCTCTCTTGCCTCTATCTACAGAGACAGAATAAAAGAGATGCTTGTTTTCCCAGCCACCCTTGCAGTTAGGTGGCCATGTGACTCAGTCTTGACCAATGAGACATAAAGGGAGATCTCCTGGGAAAGAAATCTTCTCCTTCATAGGAAGACCAATGTCTCCCTCCCACCACCTCTCTTCTTTTCTCCTGCTCTTTCTCCTCCTCTTCCTTCTCCTTCTTCTTCTCCTTTTCCTCTTCCTCCTCCGCACCCTTCTTATCCACCTCCTCCTTCTCTCCTCTTTCCTCTCTCTCTCTCTCTCTCTCTCTCTCTCAGACCCTCTCTCTCTCTCTCTCTTACACACACACACACACACACACACACACACACACACCCCTGGTCATCTCCAACCCCCTTACATTTCACACCTTTGGATGGAACTATGTAAAAATTTCCTGCTTGGGTCACAGCAGCCATCTTGCAGTCATGAGGGAAAAGGCAAGAA
>NW_006297381.1:1068-21013 GCF_000327345.1 Myotis davidii | reverse complement strand
CCCCAGGAACACCAACCTTCAGGTCTCTTGTGGATTTCCCCACTCACCTACTGAGAGTTGGTTCTCAGTTGCTTGCAGGTGAGTGCTCCCTAACTGCTCCGTACCTAGCCTATGCTGCCTGAATGCCACAGTAACGCCTATTAAGCCTCCAAAAATCCCTTGCCTTTTGCCTAAGGCAACTGAAAGTACCAAGACACTCTCTGTAGTGAGCTGAAATGTATCCCCACAAAATATCATGTCTAGCCCAAACCTTAGAATATGATCTTATTTGAAAATAGGTTCTTTGCAGATATAACTAAGGTAATAACTGAGATGAGATCATTAGGGTGGGCCCTGAATCCAATGAAAGAAAGTGTCCTTATAAGAAACAGAAAAGGACATACAAATATTCAGGGACGAAGGCCATGTAAAGACAGAGGCAGATTGTGGTGATGTAACCACAAGCCAAGAATGCCAGGTGCCACCAAAAGCTGGAAGAGGCAAGGAAGGATTCTCCCCTAGAGCATGACCCTGCCAACATCTTGATCTTAGACTTCTGAGCTCCAGAACTGTGAAAGAATAAATATATGTTGTTTTAAGCCACCCAGGTGTGATTTGTTGGGGCAGCTCCAGGAAATAATACTCAAGTCTGTTCTGAGGCCCTAATACTTGCTGGGACCCTTTGGTGACACCAATGTGTCTCCCTCACCCAGTGACCTGAGCCACACCCTTCTTGGGGCCTCTCAGGCTGTGGGGATGACCTTCCTGCCCCCACCTCATGGCCAGCAAACCTCATCCCTTCATGCCTGGCTCAGAGGTCCATCTCTTCCTTCCCACTGGGTGGAAGCAGAGGAGACAGCAAGGAAGCATACTTTTGATTTACTCAAGTCTAGAAAATCTGTGTCCTCAGTATAAGGGCCTCTTCAGAGAAGGAAAAAAACCTGTCATTTAATTCCACATTCACAACTAGAAAAAAATGTATCTTTACCTAGCTAAAACACAGCTGAAATGTCCATGAATAGGAGATTGGCTAAATAAATTATGGTATATTTATAAGAGGAGTATCACATAGCAGTTAAAAAGAAATGATGCAGCCCTAGCCGGTTTGGCTCAGTGGATAGAGCATCAACCTGCAGACTGAGAGGTCCTAGGTTCAATTCCAGTCAAGGGCACATGCCCCGTTTGCAGGCTCAATCCTCAGTAGGAGCCATGCGGGAGGCAATCTATCAATGATTCTCTCTCATCACTGATGTTTCTCTCTCTCTCTCCCTTCCTCTCTGAAATCAATAAAAATATTAGAAAAAAGGAATGACATGTGCTGGTACATTCATAAATGCAGTGCTATGATGTTTGGGATGTTCTTCAAAATAATGTGGAAAGGGGGAAGTAGATGGGAGGGGGCGTCTTCATGAAATATGTTTGGACAGGAGTTGGCAATTACTGAAGTTGGGTGAGGGGGGACTCATTTTACTATTCTCTCTACTTTTGTATATGTTTGAAAGTTTCTGTCATAATGAGTTTGTTAAACTGAGGCGGTCTTTATGCACCCTCTTGGAAAGAAGTCCATGATATATTCTAAAGTAAAAGAAATAGCTAGTTTAAAAATAATGTATATGGTATAATCCCACTGATTTGTGTGTGCATTTTATATGAATGTAAAATGGAGAATAATCCACAATTATTATTACAGATAATAACTATAAGATCTATAATGACTTCATTATGTAATCTATAAATTATATAATAATCTATACAACAAACCCAATAATGATTATAAAATCTGCCCAGCTGTCATTCCCTCTCATATCACCATTTCTTTTCCAAAACATTTCTTGTGTTTGTAGTTATGCATTCACAGGCCTGTGCATATTAATCACTCTACATCTATTTAGCCAGTGGGTGTCTGACTCCCCTTCCTCCCACCTGTGGAGTCAAGAACTTGCTGAATTCACCAAATGAACAAGGGAGAGCCTGGACCTAAGAGGCTCTGGAAGTTATTACCATTCCAGAGCAGTTTATTATTTATTCTTTTAAACAGAAATTCTACTCTTGGCAGAATAGCCTGTGGGCTCAAGTGCAAAATTATAACATGAAGGCAGTCCTTGGGAACAACCGAGGCAGCCGCAAACAAGATCATATACTTGAAATCAATCAACACAAAAGCCCTGGAAGGTTCTCCCACCAGAAAAAGCTCATTTTGAAAGAAACATTTCGCTGGGACCCAGAGGTCAGCTCACAGTGGGGTTGGGGAGTTTTGCTAAGGCCAGGGGAGTGTGGGGAGGGGCATGCCACCAGAAAGGATCTGTCGTGGTTGGGGTTCACTCTGACAAGTTCAGCTCGAGTTGTCAAAAAGTTAGTGTAACTTTATATGTATTAATTCACTTACTCCTAAGTAATACTCCTTATGAAATAGAAACTATTCTTTTTTCCGCTGTACAGGTGGGGAAACAGAGGCTAAGAGATAAGAAACTTTCTGAAGAGGCACTATGACAGAGCCATGTTTAAAAAAAAAATAAAAAAGTTAGTGTAAGCCAGGGCCAAGGTGGGCACATTGTCTCACCATAGGGTACAGCAGCCACATCTGAGGTCAGAGTTCTGTCCTTCTCTACCTGTATTGCAAATTTAAAAAGGTACACCATCAACACCCCTCTCAGCTGGAATGGGAGGAACAAAAGAAGAAGGAAAGTTCGCCCAACCCCACCACACATCACCTACCAACCACCACTTATCCATAAACTTCACAGTATAAGATACAGGCTGAGCTTGGACATTGTTGCCAACAGACCTGATTCCAAGTCCTGGCTCCGAAACTAACTTGGTCAAATAGCTTCAATTCTCTAAGCCTCAGTTTCCTCATCTGTAAGATGGAGCTGATGATGGTTCCTCCTGGACAAAGCTGATGTGAAGATTAAATGAGATGAGATATGCCTAAAGTGGTTGAAGTACATGATGTCCCAGAAGCAGACCCCCTCTGATATGGATTTGGGCATAGGTAGGGAGATGATCCTAAGAAGCATTGATAGGGGAGTGGAGACATGAGGCAGTGACAGGAAGAAGCCAATACTGGAGGTCTGATGAGCAGGTCTCTACTATGGGCATCTGAGGCTCACCTGCACTGGAAAACTCAGAAAGACTACGTAGAGCACGTTCCAGAAGCTTCTCTCCTGAAGGGGAAGGGAGCTGGGGGTTATCTACCAATGCGTGTAGTTGGCTGGGGACTGCTCCCAGTGTGGTAACTCCCTGGTATATCTGGTCTACCCCATGCACTGGCTGAGCAAGCAGGTGGTCATGAGTGCAGGAAGGAGCATTGTGCACAAAAGAGTGTGAGTACTGAGACCTGAAGCCAGGCCCCAGCAGTCTGCTACAACTGCACGCCATGTTGGCTAAGAGAGCCAACACTGAAGCCAGGATGCCAGGGTTGAATCCTAACTCTACCACCTACCATCTGCAGGGCCTTGAGGCAAGGGTCCCCAGATTATAACCAAGGCTGTTGACATGAGGAAATGAAAGTGGGCAACAAATGTCACTATGCTGGGCCACGGTGATCATTTAAAAAGTCAACCCAGTGATCCCTGAGAAACACAAGTGCTTTGTAATATAAAGCATAAGTATATTGTATACCCAAGACAACCACCTCAGATAGATGGAATGACCCAGCCGACATGCAGAAAGAACTCTGTGAGCCTCCGATCCTCCAGACCCTGTGCACCAGGGTCACCAGGGAGAGTTGATAAAAATGCAGACTCTTGGGCTCCAGCTCCAGAGAGTCTAGTGAGCAGGTCCCCAGGGCTCAGGAATCTGCATTTTAATAAGCTCCAGTCACTTTGACGCAGATGGGCAAAGGACAGTGTTTAGAGAAATTCTGTGCTGATAGAACCCAAGGCCTGTTTTTTCAAATCTCCTGGCAACACCAAATGGGTAAGAGACACCTTTGGGGAAAGGTCACTAATGGACATTTAAAACAAGTGTGCACATATGAACACCCACACCATGCACGTACACGTGCACATCAACAATACCAACAAATAGGAGCACCAACTATGTTCACTCAACAAAAGAAATGACTCTGCTCCCAACATACTCCAGAAATTATCAAAGAATAGTGCATAAGCTCTACGACCACCACAACCACCACCTCCTCCCCCACCAAAAAAGCCTCCTGAGAACAGCCAAGGTTAATGAGGCTGGTGGTTAACTGCTGAGTAAGTGCTGGCCACGCAAGTTAAGCTGCCTGAAGGCGGATTCAATTTATGGGTCCAATTTTTCCAGGAACACAAAGAAAAATGCATGAGAAGAGAGGCCAGATGCCACAGACCTGGGTGAGAGGAAGAGACAGCAGGGTTCCACCAGGCTGTACTTGGATTTGGTCCGGGGAGAGCATCTGGCTCTCCAAATGCCTTTGTTTCCTCTCTATTAGACTCACTCTTCTCCCACTCCATCTACTGAGCCAAAGGCAGCAAGAGGAACCTCTTCAAAGCTTTCTGTCACATTGAGCAAAGCTCCCTACTCCTTGCTTCTGAAGGTGAAGGTAACTATGGTTCCCACCTGTCCTGCTTAGCCCCCCATCCACCCCCAGGCAGTGGGCAGACTGGCTGGGCTCAATGAGTGTCAGCTGGGGAATTTCTCTATTGATGTGCATAGAGGTAGCACAGATCCTTCAAAACTTTACTGCTCAAAGTGAGGTTCTCAGGCCAGCAGCAGTGGCAGCGGCAGCGGCACCAACTCAGGAGCTCATCAGAAATGCTGAACCTCAGGCCCCACCCAAAATGCCCTGAATCAGAATCTGCATTTTTAATAAGATCCTTAGGCAACTTGTCGGCACACATTAAAGGTTCCCGGTGTCCTCCAAATAGGGCCTAACATGCTCTCCATGTGTAGGGACACCTGCCTTAGAAAGTGTGGGGGTGGGGGACCACAGACCTTAGCTGTCTCTGTGACAGTCATAATCTGTGACAGTCATTCTAGGTCTCCCCAGAGACAGCACTTAGCATATATTTATTCTAATACTAATGGGAAATTGGTCATTTTAGTACTGTCCTAAACCAAACATAATTGTGTGTGGCAATTTACAGTGCTGATTTTACTTAATTTAAACTTTTCTCATGAGGTCTCAGATGATTAGATCACAGTTTAAATCAGGGCTGCAGCCTTATTTGGTTTTGCCTGCATAGTGTTTTTACATTTTTTTAATTAGTTGCCAATATTTTAAAATTAGGATTTTCCACAATTTTTTTTAATTTGATTGTTCTTTGCCAGTGTAGCTCAGTTGGTTAAGTGTAGTCCCAACTGAACATACCCAGGTTGTGGGTTCAATCCCCAGTTGGGATGTGTATGAAAGGCTGATCAATGTTTCTCACATTGAAGTTTCTCTCTCTCCCTCTCCCCTCCACTCTCTAAGAATCAATGAAAACATATTTTAAGAAACACTTTAAAATAAAAATAAAAAATATGATTGCTAACTTCTAAAAAACATCAGAACGCAGGGCTCAGCAGCGGAAGCTGAGAGGTAGCTGTCCCTCTAGATGGGGCCTCTATTTACCCTAACCCCATCCAGCCCCTGAGGATAATTGAGTCGGCAACCCCAGTTATTACCACATTTCTGGTGTTTACCCAGCTTGCTGTAACTGGGGGAACATGTATGTCCCTCTCACATATTGCACCGCCCTGTGTTAATGTCCTGTGGCTGCCATAACAAATTACCACAAGCCAGCTGGCTTAAGACCACAGAAATTATCTCCCAGGTCTGGAGGCAGAAGTTCAAAACAAGGTGTCAGCAGGGATGGGCTGTCTCCAATGGCTCTAGTAGAGGACCCTTCCTCTCTTCCTCCTGCTCTGGTGACTCCCAGCAATGCTTGGCACTTCCTGGCTTGAGGCTGCATCACTCCAACCTCTGCCTCCATCGTACATGGCCGGCTCCCTGTGTCTGCTCTGTGTTTCTGTATCTAAATCTTCCTTTGCTTTGTCTTGTGAAGATACCAGTCATTGGATTAGCCCTCCCGACTACCAATCCAGTATGACCTCATCTTAACTTGATTGCATCTGCAAAGACCATATTTCCAAATAAGGTTATACTCACAGGTACAAGGGTTAGGACTTAGACATAGCTTTTGAAAGGACCCAATATAACCCACTACACCACTAACTACATGGCCCCCATGCCTTCACAGGGATGCTTTTTAGCATTTTTCCCCTGGCCCCGTCTCCTTCCTGCACATCCTTGAGTCCCACCCCAGCCATCACTTCTCTCGGGAAACCTTTTCCCTAGCCCAGTCACTCATTTAAGGGCCCTCTTCTCTTCCCAACTCATGCTCCATACCTTGAAATTGCTTTTTTAAGCATCTCTCCTACCACTGTATATAAACTCAAAGAGGGAAAATAACTGTGTCCATCTGTCCACCATTTTAACTCTAGTACTTGTACTTTGTAGATATATAGCAAGCGCTGAAATATTTGTTAAAGGAATAAAGGAATGAGCAACAGAATGAATGAAAGGGAGGAAGGAGAGAAGAGGGGGAGGAGACAGTAGCATATCTCGCACCTCAGATTTACAAGGATATATGCTGTGGCGAGAGACACTTTAAACAAAACTGGTCAGTGCATTTTATTTCCTCTCATAATCAATACTGCCCAATCTCAGTGCTGGCTCCTGTCTCATTAACATTTATCAACAATGCTTGATGACATGCGGTCTTTTGCAATTGTTTACCGACTCTGGATTTTAGTTCGTCTCACAGGCAGACCATTTAGCATCAGGCAAGGACAGAGGCTGCTTCTAATCTGTATCTCATTGAGCTCGCAGGCTTCATCAATGTCATTCCAAACCCAGGCTGGCTGAGGCTCTTCCTCCCTTTTTGGAATTATATCAGTTCTAAGAATCCTTCACAATCCAGGCTGATGCTCCATCTTACTCTATCATGTCACCTTTTTTGTTGACAGGGGAGGGCCCTTCTCTATCCTGCCTGGCAGTGATGTACAGGCAAGTGATTCCCGTCCATTCTGTGGTGCTGATGTTGACAAGTATTGAGTGCAATTTCAAAGTGCAGAATGAGGGAGAGACAGGGGTCCCCGGGCTATTTACTCCACTGCAGTCCCATTAGAGACCTGTGGGCATCTGTCACAGGCCTCTGAAAGGGGTCTCAGAATTACCATCTCAGTTCAGTCCCTGGAAATGACCTTGTCATGCACAAGGCTTTGCTGAGAGGAACCTAGATTCCTCCAGGTTAGTGGCTTTTTGTTGCTAGCCAACGCTGACTTCCATCGTGCTTGTTAGCAAGCATACCCCCTGGCCCTGTGAGCAAGAAGAGACTGTTTCCCCACACAGGTGGTTGGTAATTTGGTTCTCGGTACATCGCACCAGCTTCTCTGGACCTCCTTCTGCAGAACTGAGACAGCATTTGTTTTGCTTCAAAGAGCTTTGACATCTGGCAGATTCAAAAAAAAACAACACCATTTAAAATGTGTTTTCTCTATCGGTTTTATTCATATGAGGTTTGTTTTCCTGTGCCTTCAGTTTATGAAGCCATTGGGAAAAACTATCTTGAATATTTCTTTATTCCTGTGATCCCACTTATTACTTGCCTGCATCTCTGATCATGACACCTGGCAATTCCAGCTCACCCCTGGTGGCTCTCAGAGTGGGAGGGAAAGGGAGAGCAACTGCAGGCTCAGCCTCAGGAGGGCAAGAGAGGAATCTAAATGCCCTGGTATTACCTTGGTCTTGGCTGGTTGGGAAGGTACAGCCCCATCAAAACACAAAATGGACAAAGTTTTTCACACTTGCCTCTTAATCTCCTCCATCCTAGCCCCAACACTAGGGGGCTGTGCTCATCTGTGTTAGCTTCCCGCTCATCTCAACCTCTGGGCTGTGCTCATCTGTGTTAGCTTCCCTCTCATCTGCTCTTCTTGGAGGGAATAAGTTTCCTTAGAATTCTGAGATGGACCCCAAGATCCCCACTCCCCCAAGTGTCCATACCTATACAATCTTTCCTTGAGTGTGGGCAGAATCGGCCATTAGGTTACATAACAAAGGGGAAGGAATTTTCAAACGCCGTTAAGGTCCTTAATCAGTTGACTTGGAGTTAATCAAAAGGAGATCAGCCCAGCCAGCATGGCTCAATGACTGAATGTTGACCTATGAACCAGGAGGTCATTGTTCGATTCCTGGTCAGGGCACATGCCCAGATTGTGGGCTTGATCCCCATTGTGGAGCCTGCAGGAGGCAGCTAGTCAATAATTCTCTCTCATCATTGATGTTTCTATCTCTCTCTCCATCTCCCTTCCTCTCTGAAATCAATAAAAAAATATTTTTTTAAAAAGGGAGATCATCCTTTTAAAAAGGTGGGCCTATCCTCATCAGGTGAAGGTTTCAAAAGAAAAGAAAAAAAGCAAAAAATAAAGAAGGTGAAGTTACCAAGGAGAAGCAGGTAGCCATGCTGTGAGTTGCCCGTGGAGACAGGCAGCCTCTAGGAACTGCGAGCCTAAATCCAACAACTACAAGAACTGAATTCTGCCAACAAACTGAATAAGCTTGGATGAGGACCCTGCGCCTCAGAGAAGAAGACTCACCAACTAATACCTTAATTTCATCCTTGTGAGACCCAGGTAAGCCCTGTCCAGACTCGACCCATGGAAACCACGAAATAGTAAATGCAGGGTATTTTAAGCCACTAAGTTTGTGGTAATTTGTTACACAGCAATAGAATCTTAATATAGAAGTTAACTACCACTTTTGAACAACAGTGGAAGTTACTGCTATTCCCTCTTCCTTAATCATCTTTATCTCAGTCCTGAAAAACAAAGTGGATGCTATTAACTCCATTTGTTACAGATGAGGCTGAAGGCCAAGGAAATGCCAGAATTTAGCAAAGGCTGCCCTGCTATCTGGTGCTTAACTAGAATTCAGCTACAATCTTTAAAATACCCACTAAATTTTTCCCTTCACTCAGCCTTATTCTTCAGAAACCTGATCCTTCAATGATAGATCCCAATCAAGTGTTAAAAGTTAGTCATGATTTTGACAAAATTTAGTAACTACCTACCAAAATTAATAATAATAAATAGTATTTTTTAACCCATAAGTTTTAAGCACTGGGCTATTCCTATTGGGATAGATAGATATTATTATTATCATTATTATTACTATTATTATTGAGGAAACTGAAGCATAAAAAAATAAAGAAAGTTGCCAAAGATCACACAGTCAAAAAGCAGTAAAAAAAGCAGAGCCCTGCTTTTAATCATCACACCATACTTTCCTCTAACAAAAGTCTCAAGTCTGACATTCTGAAACAAAATGGTGCCCAATAAGAGCTTGGAAATGCACATATCTTCTGCACATTAATACATTACAATTAACTTTAGGGGAATCACAACTAAGGGGCTACATTAAATGAGTTCTGATAGGAGCATAACTGATAGGAGTAGTCAGCAAGGCTGTTCACAAACGTTTTGGTTGGCCTCCAGGTACATGGGAGTTGGGCATGACCATGTGATCTATTTTGTTCAATGAAACATGAACAAAAGTAATTTGTGTCACTTCCAGGTGTAAGAGTTAAGAGATTGCAATTTACCACATTCCTTCCCCTACAATGGTAATCAAGGATATGTACACAGATGCTTTCAACAGCCTGGATTCCTGAGTGTCTAGAATGAACAGACCACCCCCACAATGCCACATACACAGTCAACATGAAACATGACCAAGAATAAACCTTGCTGAGTTGAGCCACTGAGGTTTGGTATTGTTGTTACAACAGTATAACCCAAACCATCCTGACTAATACATTGCCCTAACTAGGGCTTCTTACCAAAAGCAAAGGCATTTTAAAATACGGTGAAGGCCTGGGGAGGAGGGGGGTTTATTGGAGGGAGAGCAAAAGGAGGGGATGGAGGACATCTGTAATAGTGTCAGCAATAAATAATGACATAAATAAAATAGCAAATGCCAATATAATCTGCCACTTTGTCAAGCTAACAAACCCAAGCAAAGCCAACAGCCATAAGTTAAAAGAAACAAATCATTAGGTTGAAAATAGAACTGTCAAAACAGGCACAACTAACTAATCTAGTGATTGGTGATGAACATCAGGCAAGACACAGATGTTGTTCTAATCATCATTTATTGTATGTCTAATTGCACATAATGTCTGACTAAGAAAAACACAGTGTTTAAGCTCATTGTCTGTAGTTCAGAGAAGTAATTCTCCATTTATTTATCCCTTCATCCTGGATTTATCTATTAAGCAACCATTATGTTTCAGGCACTGTGCTGGGTGCTAGTGATATAATGATGAACAAGACAGGCATGCCCCACCCTCAAAGACCTTATGGGATATTGGGGGAGACAAGAATAAACATATATAAGTAAATGATAAAGATTTAAAATGATAACAAAGAAATATAGAATTTTAAAAAAGAAATTCCATGAAGAGAGTAACAAGAGTCTGAAATGGAAAATAAAGAGGGTCAGGAAAGACCTCTCTGTGTAGACATTTAAGCTAAGACTTAAAGGGTATTAAGAAGCCAAGCCTTATTCTGGGGAAGAGCAAAGGAAAATCATTCCCCGCTAACAACAGGTCCTGAGATGGGAAAGAACCAAAAGAGGCCAGTGTGACTGAAGAGTTGGAAAGGTGGGCAGGAGCCAGCAGGTCTTGATTTTACTCTCTGTGCAATGGGAAGCCAAAGCATGGACCCTAAGATCACTTTAGCTCCCAGGTAGGAAATGTACTGCTAAGGATCAAGATTGGGAGCAGAAAACAGGTCAGGAGGCTGCTGCCATATCTGGCTGAGATATGGTTGGTATTCTGGACTAAGACAGTGTCAGTAAAGATGGACAGAATGGACAGCTGGGGAGAAAGTTCAGAATCACAGGACTTGCTCATGGGGAAAGAGGGCAAAGAGAGAAATGCCTGGCTTTCTGCCCTGAACAGCTGGGTAGATCGTTGTATCATTTAAGGAATGGAGAAGGCATGGATAGGGCACAAGGAGGAGGAGGACAAAAAGCAAAAGTTTGGCTTTAGTGGCTTTGGACATGCTAGGTGTGAGATGTCAACTTTGTTGGCATGTGAGGAAAAAAAAATAAAACAAGAAAAACCTTGCATGTGTAAGTCTGGTGTTCAAAGGAGAAGTCTGGTCTAGAGAAAAACATTCAGGGGTCAACAGCCAAGAAATGGCAGCTAACCATATGGGAATGGATGAGCTCATCGAGTGAGCAAGTCTAGAGAGAGCAGAGAAGAGTGTCAGGACGAGGCTGTGAGAACAACCAACATGTCAAAGGTGTGTTGGACAAGCGAACACCTGATTGTGTGCCACCGTCTATCCCTCACTCTCTGTTTTATGCCGAGAAGGGGCTCAGCCTCTGGTGACTTCCAATGAACCCCGACATGACACTTATTCTTCTGGGACCTTTTCCAAAATCCTCCTTCCATACTTAGTGAGTAGGATTCTCAACATACTTGTCTTTTCTTCCTCCATCCAGTCTAAGCAAAAACTTTTGGCTATGAGAGGAGTAAAGGAGTCTTTAGTATCTGTTCTACACTGCTAATTCCATCAACAAGTTCTCATTATTCATGCCTGATTATCTAATTTTCTTCTTTGGCCTCTTCCAGCACAGTCATAGCCTTAATTTTTGACCTTTTCACTCTCCTACCACTACCTTTTTCCCTTGTCTCAATTCTCAGGAAGTTCTTCTCACAGAATTATCTTCTGGATCCTCACCTGGAGGTAGACATTGTTTAAGTGGACATCTCCCCTTCTCATCTTTATCAAACAAGTCAGAGATCTCTGTGCATCAAATATTAAAGTCAAGCTTGATGGACCATGCTTCTCGTTTCTATCCTTCCAGCCGGTAAATTAAGAGGTTTACAACCTTTGCCAAGAAGTCTCACCAAATTTTCACAAGGTCAGGGTTTCTAAGAGTGGTGGTTGCTCCTCTCTCTTTCTCCTGCTCAGAATGTGTCATGAGAGAGTGTTACATCATCACATATGCAGAATGAGGCATCTTGTTCTAGGGGCCTCATTTTAAGAGATGGACAAATTAACAGGCTTTCAAAAAATGGTTACCACCGTAGGGAAGAAAATCAAAGCCACACCAAAAAGCATTGGTCAAAGGACTGCAGATAATTTTCTGGAGCAGCAGAGATCAGAAAACCATACCACCTGCACCCGCGTTTTTGTAAATAAAGTGTTATTGGAACTCAGTCACATTTACAGTTGTGAGTACGTGAAACACAGAGTTCATACTTGTATTATTATTTATTAATTACTGCATTACTTTTCATTAGAATAACTGTAAACCTACTTTTTCTCCACCCTGTATTTATTTACAAGTATCTATGGCTGATTTTCTTGCAATAGTGGCAGAGGTGAGTAGTTGTGACAGAGACCATATGGCCTTTGAGGACTAAAATATTTACTATCTGCTCATTATAGAAAAAGTTTGCCAACCCAACTCTAGAAAATGAAGAGAAGGAAGGAGTAAGGAGGGAGGGAGGGAAGGGGTGGAGAGTGAGAGTGGGGGGAGAGAGAGATAACAAATGTGGCTGTATGCAAGCATCTGTTGTAAGAAAGAGGGATTTGACTTCTTCAGTGTGGCCGAAAATATCTAACAAGGAGCAATAAATTGAAATTTCAAAAACATGGGGGCAGGTGCATCCACTGCTAGCCAGAACCTAAACTTGACAGTAGTCAATGGAAGAAATAAATTAGACTATCCTACATGCCAGTTCTCTTCCTGCTTAACTTCAGCCTCATCATAAGCAGAGTTTATGTCCCTTGCACATAGGAAATGTTTGGTTCATAGTTGTTGGATTTTTTTTTCCTTTCCATTTAAATCATGCTGCAACAACCATAATAAAAATTTATATTTAAAAAAAATTTAAGCCCCAGTTAACAGGGACTTAAACCTGTTAACAGGTTTAACAGGATGTATCTCCTAATCCTTTCAACACAGACATCTATAATTTTTTTCTGCCCACCCCATCTCCCTTCTATTGAGACTTATACCTCTCCCTACTCCAGTCACATGGTTCTAGTGAGGGCTACCATGTTCCCACATGACCCCACCTCCCACCCCCCAGCTACGATTGATTAGTCCAGGGATAGGCATCTGACTCAAACAGGCAAATCAGAGCTCTTCCCTTGGATTTTTTGTCCTAAGTGGAACTGGAAAAATATAATCTTTCTCTCTAATAACAGGAACTGTAGAGTGAGAAAAACAGGAGCTTTTGTGACCACATTCCTCACCCTAGAGAGAAAACCACTCCTAAGTGAGAGAAAATTAAGCTGATGTACAAAAAAAAAAAAAAAAAAAAAAAAAGACTGAGAGCGATCTGGTAGTGTATGAGTCCCTGGTCCCTGGAGCCCTGATGCATCCCTGTCTTTCTGCAAAATGATTTCAAATGCCCTGCCCATAGTCTGTTGGTACTCATCCTAGTTGCATGCGCTGAAGACTGAAGCACCTCAGGTTGGCTTACTTCCCTTCCTTGAATCACTTCCCCACTCCCCTATTGGTGCTCCCTGGGATCATCTCCCAAATAAAGTACTTGCATGCCCATCCTTATTTCAGGGTCTGGTTCGGAGGGAAACCAGACTAGAGCATGATCCCTTTTCTTACCTACACTAGTAAGATACAGCCAAGAGTTCTGACTATTACCTCCATCTGTGATGATTCCTGAAATGTTTGTGGAATGAATTTCCCCACCTCCACACCAGTGGCCATGTCATAAATAGGTAGATTTATTAACAAAATTTAATGGTATTCTTCGATCAATCTTGAATTTCACAAATTTGTTGCACTTCCATAACAGTTCCCCATGACTGATATGTCAGTCATGCAGAAGAAGGTAAGAGTCAGAGATGGCTCTACTGAACTTGCGAGGAAGAGTCTACTTCAGGGTGGCACTGTTGGGAGATGCTTTTGGAACTCTGGGACCCTCAAGCCTGCATGTCCCACAGGTGAGTCCTCAGGCAGCTTGAAAACACACTGGCAGGAAGAGATTTACTCTCCTCCATGTTTTATCCTCTGAGCTCTCCAAGGTGCTCAAGAAATATTTGCTAAGCAAGTAATGGATTTATGCCTTCCAAACCAAAACTCACCAAAGAGAAACCAAGACACACCACAGTACTGTGACCATAAGCATCACAGTGACTATAATCAGAATTCTCTCTAGACACCCACCTCCACTAAGCTCTGCTGGTTACACCAAACATTAAACTTCAGGGAACTTTCAGTGGACTTAGCGCATTGCTGAATGACTGCTGACTATTTTTTCTGTGTTTCCAGAATATAGAGATGTGTGTGGATTATCCCTAAAAGCACCTAACTGATTAATATACACTTCCCAAAGAGCCAAACTATTTAATACAAGTATTTGTATTCCTTCAGAGAATTTACACACCAGGGACTCAAAGTTCTCTCCAGACCAAAGAGTGCTTGGCTTTGGACAGTCTCAGTCCTGGTATCAACAGCAACTCTCCCCTGGGCCTGGCTGTCTCAGAGTAGATTCCATTGTTCATTGTCACCAAGGGCATCCAGGGACACAAACCAAAGATAATGATGTTATTTATTGGCCTTTAATCGTCTGTCCCTCCCACATGCTGGAAGGAGTGTCAAGTCTAATTTGTCCATCATTGACCTCATCAGATCAGATAATGAAACTATCAGTAGTAATTTATCATCATACTAAAAGTAACTAACAGTAATGCTTTAAACAAATAATTTAAATTTAAAAAATAATAATAAAAGTAACTAACATCTCTTGGGCACTTACTAGTACTAGGGATCAATGTAAGCACTTAACATGCTGCATTAGCGAGGATAGACTAGGTTATGCCACAGTAACAAATTAACCTCAAAATATCAGTGCCTTGGCAACAGAGGTTGACTTCTCACATTCCATGTCCACCATGCGTTGGCTGGAGACTATGCTCTCTATATAGTCACTCAGAGACTAAAATGATGGAAATTCTCCATCTTAACATAAAGCTTCCATAGTTACTGCAGAGAGAATAGAATGGTTATGCACCAGCCTTTGAAAGCTTTGGGCTAGAAGCTGTATAAAGATGTCACCAATAGGTTTTCTACTCACAGCACATTGGCCATAAATTACAAGGGGTCTGGAAGATAAAGGGGAGCACATGGATACCCCACCAGCAGTAAGTGTTCTTGTCAACATGCATGATCTAATCAGAACTTCCCAACTTCAGGAAACATATCAGCATCCCTTCTTACAGAGAAGGAAACAGAGGCATAGAGAGGTTGTTGGACTTTCTCCATGTGTGATACAAAGTAAGTGGCAGAGCTGAGCTGCAAACCCAGGCCTGGAAAGCTTCAAAACACTCCCAACCATGATGCTGCATACTCATCACAAAATCCTACGAAAATCCCTCATATAGCAAAACACCATGCTAATTAATTATAGCAAAACACCGTGCTAACAACCCAACTTATGCAACTACAAAATGGAGTTCCCCTGACATGCCGCCTCCTCACCCCAAAGATTCAAGCTAAGCAAGTGCCTGGAACAGAATTCTCAGGCAATTTTGCAAGAGGGAAATGGATGATCTCATCTGAGTCTGACATCCAGCTTTCAGCCCTCTATGTCAAGAGAAAAACCTTACAAAAATTGAAAAATCAGTCAACTGTTACCAGAAAACCTATTGGTGGCATCTTCAAACAACTCGAAAGTTTGCAGAACTTTCAAAAAGTGCAAAGGTAAGTATCACCCATGCACCCACAGGAAAAGGCCAGAGGCAGGGGGAGAGACTATGGTCATATCCAAATGAGTGGCTGAGTGAAGGTGCTTCCAAGAGGCAAACTTCTCCCAGCCTGCAAAACTCAAGTCTAGCACCACCTCCTCCAGGGAGCCCTCCACTGCCCAGCTTCTCAAGGTTAGGACCTGCTCCTGCATCACTTCCCACATGAACCTCCGGCAGGGCCCTTACACTACACGTAACCCTTCATTTGTCTCCTGGAGTCTGTGATATACCAGGCAACCCCTGTATCTATACCTCTGTGCCTCCTGCACAGTAAATTAGGAGTGGATGGGAACATGCTTAAACGTGTTCTCTTGGCGATTTTAAACCCCCTGTGTCCAGTAAACATGTAGCCAACTATGAAAATTATAGTTCTGGCCTCACTTGTGCTATGTGACCTTGGAGTGGTTCCATATCGTCTATAAGCTGTTTGTTCAGTAAAAAAAAAACACCCCATACATTGTAAAAATTAAGTGGAAAGCAGAATTATTCAAACCAAAGCCTATACACTAATGTTCACTGCAGCACTTCTCACAATAGCCAAAGGTAGGAATAACCCAAATGTCTATCAGCTGGTGAACAGATATATAAAATGTAAACTATCCATACAATGGAAAATTATTCAGCCATAAAAAGAAATGAAGCACTGATTCATGATACAGTTTGGATGAGTCTTGAAAGCATTACGCTCAGTGGAAGAAGCCAGTCACAAAAGAGCACATTATTGTATGAGTCCACTTATATGAAATGTCCAGAATAGGTAAATCTGAACAGATAGAAAGCAGATTAGTGGTTGCTGGGGCTAGAGGATAGAGGAATGAGGAATGACTGCCAATGGGTATAGAGTCACTTTTTGGGATGATGAGAATATTCTGGAACTAGATAGTGGTGATGGTTGCACAACACTGAATGTACTGGATATCAATAAATTTGTATACTTGCAAATAATTAAAATGGTAAATTTTATCTTATGTGTATTTTACCACAATGACTTTTTAATTCTTATAGGGAATTTTCAACTAATAACCTTCCTAAGATTTAAAAAAATAATAATGAAATGGGCATTTATGACCATGCTGGCTGTTTTCATAATCATAATGAATGATCACTTATCTTCCCTATCAAAACAGGATTTTACTGAGCAAAATAAAGCACCAATCTAATTTGTTCTCCAAATCTTACCACAGTATAGGAATTAGTATAGGAATCCAAATATTTCACACCATTTGACTTTTCTTATCGGGATAAACACACACAACATAAAATTTACCTTTTTTACCATTTTAAAGTGTACAATTCAGTGGCATTTAGCGTGTCCACAATGTTGTGCAAACGTCACATTGCATTTCCAGAACTTTTTCATCATGGAACACGTGCCACACTCCAGGCATTTTGATCCTCAGCAGAGCTGGGGCAGAATTATCAATGTGGACTTTGTTCAACCGCAGATAAAAAAAGGGAGAAAATGGGAGCGGGCCCAGGAACTCTGCGATGTGTGAGTGTAAGGTGCTCACAGCATGACGGGGCTCCGAGTCCTCGGGCTGCTGCTGCCCGTCCTACTAGATGCGGCCAGCGGCCACCCCATCTCCGGGAGGAAGAGCTTCAACAAGCTGCTGCTGATCTCGTTTGATGGCTTCCGCTGGAACTATGACCAGGATGTGGACACCCCCAACATGGACCGCCTGGCCCGGGAAGGGGTGAAGGCCAAGTACCTCACCCCACCGTTCGTGACAATGACCTCTCCATCCCACTTCACCACAATCTCAGGTAAGTTCCTCTCTGCAGCCAGTCTGCAAATGCTGGTGGAGGGCCCAGCATCTGTCATTCCCTGAGGGAGAGCCCATTCTGGCTCAGCTCTGGGGAGATGAGGCAGCTCTTGCAGCTTGGGCTCACACCCTGGAAGAAGCACCAACTTAGAAGAGCCTGAGATCTCAGGGCTATTTCTAGAACCCTGTGGGCTACATAGCCCTGACCTACAAGCAGGATCAGGACTAGGACCATAGTCTCCTGAGGGATCTCTGCACTCCCAGGCCCACCCCACCCTCCACCCTGACTTTCACACAGTGGCTGGTGATCTTTTTAAAAAGTAAGTCAATAGCCCTAGCCGGTTTGGCTCAGTAGATAGAGCGTCGGCCTGTGGACTGCAGGGTCCCGGGTTCAATTCCAATCAAGGGCACATGCCTGGGTTGCAGGCTCGATCCCCAGTAGGGGACATGCAGGAGTCAGCCAATCAATGATTCTCTCTCATCCTTTGTTTTTAGCTCTCTCTCCCTCTCCCTTCATCTCTAAAATCAATAAAAATATATTTTTAAAAATAAATAAAAAGTAAATCAATAAGTGAATTTTATAAAAATAATAAAACCTTAAAGTTTAAATAATTCAATTAGATCAGGCAACTTTCCTGCTTAATGTTGGTGAGTTAAAGGGACACCAGTGGTCTACGAGAAAATGCAAATGCTGTCTTTCTGTAGCCCAGAAGGTCCCCACAGCCTGGCCCCTGGTCTCTCCTGGCCTTTCTCATCTCTCTTCCCCTCGAGTGCTTCCCTGCATATCACAAAGGTCTCCTACCTATGCCTCCACTCAGCTCCACCTGCCTCAGGACCCTTGCCCGTGCTGGTCTCCTCAGCTCATTGGGAGCCTGTAGTCCACTGGGGCAGACAGACATCAGACAAGCACACACTCTAACAGATCTCATTACAACTTGGAGAGGCACCAGGAAGGAAGAGCAGAGTTTCTCCAGGAGAAGACGGCCAGAGTGAGTGGATTTGTAATTGGAGAGGCAGGAAAGGGTCTCTGAGATGGGGATGTTGAGCTACAAGGGAAAGATACCTCAAGTGACAGGAGGAAGGAAAAGTGTTCCAGCAGAGGGAATAGCATGTGTGGGGTCTCTGTGAGAAGAAGGAACATGGTTGTTCCAGAATCCACATTGCAAAGGACTCCACTATAATAAGAATAACCAACTCCCATTTCTCCCACACAGCCTTGATGTTGGGCACTGTACTAGGTGCTTTCCCTTCGTTATGTCTAATACAATACTGCAAAGCAGTATTGTCCCATTCCACAGATGAGAAAACTAAAGCTGAGTAACTGCCCAGTCACTGGGCTGGAAATGGGGAAGGGAGGAGCCAGGCCTGAACCCAGGGTGCCACACAGCACTGGTTCTGCCCAATTCTGAGCTAGGAATCCACAGACCTCTCTCCGAGGGCAGGAGAGGTGCCTGGCAGCAAGAGCCTCCCCGCTATCCTCAGAACCATTCCCTGGGGGTCCAAGGGCAGCTCAAGGAATCTCTGCACGACATGCAAACTGCTGGTGCCATTTTTCGGGGAGAGTGTTTTATCGCTCCCATCAGACTCTCAAAAGAGCCCTCAAATCAGAAACTTAAAAAATAAAGCTGAGGGAGATTTGCTGAGAGAGATTTTCCTACATGTAAACTCTTCAAGAAGCTCGTCATTTGGAAACTATTAGCACCAGGAAGCAGGAACTAAATAGCCCTTTTCTGGAGAAAGCAAATGCTGCTTCCTGGCAGCTTTAACTTCATTGCACTTAACAAGATCTCCCGTAGACAGATGGGGGGGTCCCTGGACATTGAGAATATGGTCGGGCACAAAATATTATAAGGCTCGTCCACGACTTATTTATTCCCAGAGGGCTTTAACGAGAAGATATAAACAGTGAGAGCAAATTTTTAAAGTTATAAAATCACCCCAACTCCTCTTATACGTTCCCTGCCAGTGGGAAATGGAAATGGAACAGCTCCAGTAGAGGGTAATTTGGCAACTTCCAACACAATCACGAATGCAGGGGCTTTCTTATTTGGCAACAGCACTTGTAGGACTTTATCCATCAGATATGTACTGGTTAATAATGCGGATTTTGTAATAAAAAAACACGATAATTTCAAGAGAAACATCAAAAGTGCTTTATTCAAAGTAATGTCCATCGCTAGCTACACATTTTCCCCACCCCCATCTTTCAGGTAATTTGTGGATACCATCCCAATAGAACTTTTCTTGTTTTGAGGCAAACCATTCAGAGACCCAATTTTCCACTTTTTTGTACGTTTTGAAGTGCTGCTCAGAAAAGACATGTGCCATCGATCGGAACAAGTGGTAATCTGAAGGAGCAAGGTCTGGTGAATACGGCAGGGTGGGTTAATACTTCCCAGGCAAGATCTTTTAACATGCCTTTAACTGGTTTTGAAGTGTGTTGTCTG
>NW_006297381.1:0-971 GCF_000327345.1 Myotis davidii | reverse complement strand
GCTCCTGCCATTCACAATTCTATGTAAAAGACTTTCTTTCGTGCCGTTGAAGCAACATTTTACTGATTTCGGTTTTCCATTTGTCTTTCATTCAGTTGATGTAGCACCCATTTTCCTTCCTTTAAAATCTTTCCCATTGCTTGTAAATGATCGGAAATTGTTTGCTGAGCAACATTTAATCTTTCTGCAAGTTGTTTTTGAGTTTGACACACATCTTCATTCAATAATGCTTGTAATTGTTGGTCTTCAAACTTTTTCAGTTGACTTAGACTTTCTTTGTCTTTCACATCGAAAGCATCTCTTTTAAAGCATTTAAAGCATTTTAAAGCATTTAAGTGTTCACAAGTATCTTGAGATGAGCTTCCTGAAGTATATGATAACTTTTTCTTCAAAATAATGAATTAAAACTTCCCGCAAATGCTCTTTTTTTGGCACGAAATTCGACATTTTTAAGTGTAAAAATACCTATGATGTTAACACCTTCAGCAAATTCGACATATGAAGTTTTGAAACTTGCTGTCAATACAACAAAATAGCTTACATATAAAATCACATATATATCAACATATGTGTAACATCTACTGAAAAAAATCTGCATTATTAACTGGTACACCTGGTATACACACACACACACACACACACACACACACACACTAAAGGCCTGATGCATGAAATCCATGTACCTTCATCCAGAAGGTCGTCCGGAAGGATGTCTGGAAGATTGTTCAGCTGTCTAATTAGCATATTATGCTTTTATTATTATACTAGAGGCCCAATGCACAAAATTCGTGAAAGAGTAGGCCTTCCTTCCCCTGGCTGCTGGCAGGCACCCAGGACCTGGGCTTCCCTTGCAGCCCTGGCTTCATCTGGAAGGTTGTCCAATCTAATTAGCATATTATGCTTTTACTAGTGGCAAAATTCGTGCACATTAAAAGGGTAAAAAAAAATCCCATTTACCGTCGCACCAAAAA
>NW_006297380.1:0-539 GCF_000327345.1 Myotis davidii | reverse complement strand
AGGGGTGGTGACACGGAGGTCAGCCTATCTGGCATTCCTTCTGGCCAAGTGGTCTTAACTTGGCTTTCTGGTCACCTGGTGTTTTCTATTTCTGCCCCAAATTACTATGCTATCTCATAACCACTCTTTTTATTACCTAGATCAGGGGTGGGCAAACTTTTTGACTCGAGGGCCACAATGGCTTCTTAAACTGGACCGGAGGGCTGGAACAAAAGCATGGATGGAGTGTTTGTGTGAACTAATATAAATTCAAAGTAAACATCATTACATAAAAGGGTACGGTCTTTTTTTAGTTTTATACATTTCAAACGGGCTGGATCCGGCCCGCGGGCCGTAGTTTGCCCACGGCTGACCTAGATGCTCTTCTCTCCTACACTCCAATAAATGGACTCTAGAAATTTTGCCTGTGTTGCCAAAAGGAACAGACATTTTTTGTCTTTACCTTAACTAAATTTCAGCTGGCCACCGCATTCCTCTCTAGCCTAATTTCCCCATAGAGCAATGGCTCTCAAAATACAGGGTGCATCACAGTCAGTAGG
>NW_006297378.1:25152-27396 GCF_000327345.1 Myotis davidii | reverse complement strand
TTTCTAACTCTATCCCTCTCCCTGCCTCTCTGTTAAAAAAATAAGATACACAGTGGGGCCTTGACCTACGAGTTTAATTTGTTCTGTGATGGAGCTCGTAACTCAAATTACTTGTATGTCAAATCTTAAAGGGAACGAGTGAGACATGTGATGCTGGCCTGACGTTGTGGCATTCACTGTGACGTTCGCTGCGCCAACTCGAAGTCCGGCAGCATGTGCTCAACATCCCCAAGTCAAACCTTCAGCTGATGGCAAATCTCATCAAATAGCACACGGCCAAGTGAGTGCCCAGCCAGTCCGACCTTCAGCTCCAGCCCAGCTGAATTTTATCTCGCAACTCAAAGCAACAAATCGGCCGAGACACGGCTCGTATCTCAAAAAACTCGTTAGTCGGGACACTCGTAAGTCAAGGCCCCACTGTATTTTTAAAAATTAAAAAAATAAAATATCTAAGTTCTCACAACGTTTTTGACCTGTCTGCTGTTGGCACGGACCTAACGAACCCCATGAACCCCAGCAGCACATGCTCTGAGAGAGCCACAGGCCTCACCTCCCCGGCCAGCAGATGGCCACATCCCTCAGTAGCCAGGTGAGATCTCTGGCCCCTGTCCCGTCTCCAGTCCCCAGTCGCAGCCTCCATGTTCCAGCCCATCACCACGGATACGCCGCAGCCTTCACACCACCTCTCCCCCGAGACTGGTTCTCCCCACCCAGGACTCCCTGTCACCATGGTCAGCTCCATAGATTGTGGACACTTGGGGAAACCCCAAACATGCAATGCTACCACAGCTGAACACCCCCACAGGAGTGCATTGCCCAGTGAGCTGTCCCTGGTCGGTGACACCACAGTAGACACCCTAGAAAAGTTTGTGTAAGTTTTGTAGCATTGTGAGAAAGCACTTTTTTGTTCAATGTTCTTGGACCATTTGTACTGAAATTCAAGAATCTAGGCTCTTTTTATTCCTAGATGGAACTGCTACTTCCAAGCCACGGAAGGGTAGATTGCTGTTCAAAGAAACAATAAAAAGTATATGTTTGTGTTAAAAACCAGTTGATTTAAATGTCTCTCTCTTTTTGCTTTCTTAAAAAATATTTTGTTCCTGGGAGGGGGTGGGGGGTAATTGCTGGTGACTCGTACTTTCTTAATAGGAAAGAAAGTTTCTTATATCCATATTTTTAAGATTTTAAACATTTATGTTTAAAAGAGAAGAAAAATAATATTCAGAAACTGATTCCTGAAATAATGCAAGCCTATAATGTATCCTGACAGCTTTCTGACATTGTCGGGAGATTTTTTTCTATTATTTACTCGGGGTGTTCTCAAATTATTGCCCCTGGATGATAGGAATTGGCTCCTGAGTACACACACCCCACATCCATCTATACATTCTGTCTTAAGCGAAACTCTTGTCAAAGATGTTGAAAATGTGTAGTTTTTCTGATAAAACTGATTTCAGACCAGAAATAGGGATGATCACTCTCTTAAACCATGCTAATGTTAATAGAGAGGAGGTTCTTCTATGTGAAAGTTGAAATAAGGAAAAGCAAGCCTAGAGTCAAGCATGCCAGTGCTATAATTGCCATAGATATGAAAACACAAGATTCAATCACTATAGAAAAGTACCAACTCATATCTTATAATGTTAAATACACTGAGTGCAACACACAAAGAAAAAGCAAATAACTTTACCTTAATGATGTACTGAGTTCGCAAAAAGAAATCCAATTTGCAATTTTCAATGGAATTGCACTGCCTCTGTAGGTTAATCATTAATTCAATTAGGTCTTAATAAAGCCATGCAAGATGAGGCATTCTATATTAGGTCATCCGGTACAAAAGCATGGAGATGCTCTACTTATTCAGATCATCTTGCATTTTTAAATTTGTATAGCAGTTTTAGGGTTAATGCCCAGATATTTTGTGATCCTTACTGCTACTGTGAATGGTTTCTTTTTAGTAATATTTTCTAGTAGGTGTTGTGGGTGGGAGAGTTGCTGTTGATTTGTGCAGGTTGATCTTGTATCTGGCAAACTTGCTGAATCTTAGTTATAATTTGCTTGAGTCTTTGTTTTATTGTAAGCTGATAACCCGTTCTCTCTCTCTCTCTCTCTCTCTCTCTTTCTCTCTCTCTCTCTCTCAGCACTCCCTCCACCCCATTTAATTTGTGTGGTGGGTGGTGGAGGTTGGGGAGATGACTCACTAGGAAGGAGGAGAAAATGTTTCTTCCTCCCCCCACCAAGGGG
>NW_006297378.1:17001-24147 GCF_000327345.1 Myotis davidii | reverse complement strand
AAGAGTTCTGCATAAGCAGAGACAGCCAGGCAGGTCTGTTCCTACAGGGACACAGTAGATGCTCACTTCCCACTCAGATGTCAGACCACTTAGTTTGGAAGTGGAGGGAGGTACGGGCCTGGCTCCCTTTGTGAGCAAGCCATGAGGAGGCCACACTTTCTTGGTAAATGTGTAACTCCAAAACAAGGAGGCTATTTGGCAGCAAAGAAAAGGGATCAATGGGATGAGAGAGTAAACTTGGTCCCGGAACATGCAGACCCTGAGCCTGTCCAGCTGCTTCTGAGAGCTGAACAGCCAGGCCGACCCCAGGCCTGTGGGTGAGGCCAGCGCTACAGGGTGTTCGGCTTGTCTCCTGTTTCTGCCTGCCTCCACAGGCTGAGTGGCTGGCAGTGACTCAGCTTTCTAAATGGGCCATTTACTGCGAAGATGATAGGAAAGCCCCAGAGTCTTCTGCCTGGGAGTTACCCACGTGAAGTCCCAGTCACCCTCCTCCAGCCTCCCTCCCTCCAGCATCGTTGGGCCTCCAATTTGCAAGGATCTCTTCTGTTCTGCGACCAGAAACCTCCCCAGGGGAGGGCTGAGCGGCACCAGGAGAGGAGGCTCTCCTGGAGAGAGCAGCTGACACGTCCCCAGCCCTCACACGCCCCGCTCTGTGCCCAGCTCCTATCCTGAGCTGACTCACTGACTTCCACTTCCTCCCAGGAGGCACTATTACTCCTATTTGGTGGATGGAGAAACTGAATCCAAATCCATGCCTGACTCACTCTGGATCTCAGGGATAGACACAGGCTCAACTTCCCCTGAATAAGAAGGGAAAGGACCAGAGCAAGTAAAGGAGCCCTGTGTGTCCAGAGAGGAAGCTAGGAGAAGGGGCCAGTCCCCGGGGCCTTTGGCTATATTTCCCTTCCCCCAGCGACACACTTCTTGGCGGGAGCTGTCTGTGGAAAGCCAGGCCCGAGCTCTGAGTGGCTCTATGGCTCCTGCGGTAGCTGGGCTTGAAGGAGAAGCTGAGAGGGCTGCCTACTCTGGCAGGAGGCTCTGAAACTGGGGGGTGTTAGGTTAGATGGCTTAGAGGCGGCGTAGGAAATAAAGAGAGTCCAGTGAATCAGAAAAAGAAAGAAAAGGAAAAGGTTTATTCTGTCCCCGGGAGACCCACGTACCCCAAAGACAAGGCACGTGGCTTCCCGCCAACAGGGAGGGGGGCGCTTATTTTTATACTGCAGTTGGATGAGGGGCGGGGTCATGAGCTGAGGTATTCAGCTGAGGAAGTTTCCGCTGCAGGGGGTCAGCAGGGCTATTCAGGAAGGAGTCAGTATCTGTGTGGGGGTCGTGTTGATTCAGGGAGTAGCCAGTATCTGTGTCTTGCATGCTGATCTGTTAGAAATGCCAGGGGGAGTCCATTATCTCATCACACGTCTGCGTGGGTCCGATCCTGGGCTCTATCAGACCTAACAGGAGGCTCAGGCCACTGCAGGTTTAGGAACTAAATGCTGTTCAAACACTCGCCAGCACCGCCCAGGAGCAGCCCTGGCTGGGCCGGGAAAGCTGAAGCACTGAACAGAAATGTGGATGCAATGACTCTCCATGGCTCCGGCCTCTGCCCTCTTGCGATTAGTCAGGTCTCCCTTGCCCAGGGCCCCAACACAGGGACAGGCTCTGCTGCTAGGCTGAAACCCGTAACATTAAAACAGAATCTGATTATCAGTAGTTTTTGAAACTCCTCAGGTGATTTCATATGCAATCAAATCCAAAGCCAGTGCCTTAGAGGGCCTCCTCCCTCCCCGGCAGCCAGACCAGGAGAAGCCGGAAGGGAGGAAGCTAGGGGCCCCTCCCTTGCAGCCAGACCTGGTGCCTCTGGGAGTGGGCGGAGAAGAAATCAGAAACTGGATTCGGAGGAGCATTACCTCTATGTGGACAGGCCTAAGGGCTCTACCTGGAGGGTGAGGCTGCAGCTGGGATATCAAAGGCCCAGGTACAAATCCCTCTTTCTGGGACTTGTTTTATGAATTTGACCAAGTCACCTAACTTCCCTTTGCTCTCCTTTTCTTATCTATAAAGTGGGGATAGTAGAAACACCTAGCCCAGTGGTCGGCAAACTCATTAGTCAACAGAGCCAAATATCAACAGTACTTCTTCAAAATAGACTCCCACAGGCCGAAAACCGACTTCTGCGCATGGGCCACGAAGTTTAATCACACTGTACGTGCGTGCCAGCACGTGGTATTTTGTGGAAGAGCCACACCCAAGGGGCCAAAGAGCCACATGTGGCTCTCGAGCCGCAGTTTGCCGACCACGGACCTAGCTCAAAGTGAAGCTGAGAAGGATTAAAGGAGAAAATGAATGTGAGGGGCTGGCTCAGGTGCTGTTAATGGCAGACACCCAGGAAATGCTCATTGACCTTCTGCACCTCCCCAGCCACCTATCTGCTTCCTCCCTACTTTCTAGTCTGAACCTGGGGGAGAAGCAGGCAGGCAGTTTTGCCCCTTTCTTTCTAGTTTCACACCAGAGTTTGAGACCTCACAATCACACTATTTTGGCTATTAAGTCTTAGGACTTCTTTTTTGTTTGTCCATTTTTTCTGAGATTTCTTTTAAGTATACATATCTCCCCTCCCTTTCTAAATAGCATAGTTTTATACCTCGTTATCCACTTTGCTTCTTTCCCTTGACTATTGTCAGAACACAGCTAGAGCACAGCTGCTCTGAGTGTGCATATTTTTCTGATTCCTACTAATGACTACGGCAAGTGTCAGAGCAGGTTCCTTCTCAAACACTGCTTGCTACACTAATTATTGGTTCTGAGCCCCTCTGCCAGGGGCTGGACCTTCTTGGACACCAGTCTTAGAGACAGAGAAGCCATGAGAAGTTGTGCGTGAATAAGAATGAGTCTTGCCGAAACCGGTTTGGCTCAGTGGATAGAGCGTTGGCCTGCGGACTCGGGGGTCCCAGGTTCGATTCCGGTCAAGGGCATGTACCTGGGTTGCAGGCGCATCCCCAGTGGGGGATGTGCAGGAGGCGGCTGATCGATGTTTCTCTCTCATCGATGTTTCTGGCTCTCTATCT
Source organism: Myotis davidii (assembly GCF_000327345.1). NCBI lineage: Eukaryota > Metazoa > Chordata > Mammalia > Chiroptera > Vespertilionidae > Myotis > Myotis davidii. The sequence goes on along the minus strand of NW_006297378.1, from coordinate 21,085 downwards.
CTCTCCCTTCCTCTCTGTAAAAAATCAATAAAATATTTTTTTAAAAAAAAGAATGAGTATTGTAAAAGCCAGTGGCCATTTAGCCATCAGACAAATCAGTTCTTCATAGCAAAATCCCATAAAGGCAGCTGCACACCCGCTGGTGAACAAATACATAGTTCTCACCAAGCAGCATTAGCCTTTGTACCCACAGCTGTTATCTGAACAGGCGCACGCTGCCCCTAGACTCCCCGCCTCACATAGTAGTGGCACCTGAGCACTCTACTCCTGCCTCTCTAGCTTCTTCCCTCTCTCCAGGCTGTCCTGCACTCCTGCACTCCTAGCTGGTCAGGAACGCATTAATACCACTTAGACAAAAGAGGCCAGTTGCCAACAGTGACATCAATCATTTGGGTTATGGAGGAGCAGTGTACCGTGAGATCACTGTGGTCATGAAGCTGAGTAGTCATTGGACATTGTGATTAAGATTCCCAAGTTCAGCCCTAGCCGGTTTGGCTCAGTGGATAGAGCATCGGCCTGTGGACTGAATGGTCCCGGGTTTGATTCCGGTCTAGGGCACATGCCTGGGTTGCTGGCTTGACCCCCAGTAGGGGGCGTGCAGGAGGCAGCCAATCAATGATTCTCTCTTATCATTGATGTGTCTATCTCTCTCTCCCTCTCCCTTCCTCTCCAACATCAATAAAAATTTAAATAAAGTTCTACTTAAAAAAAAAAAAAAGATTCCCAAGTTCAAGTGGCCGTGGCTGTCAGGTGTAATATCAACAAGGCCTCCACACTCTAATTATCTGGTGACTCAGGCATGGTTCCCACAACTATGTATCTTGAAAACTAAGGGCAATATACAGAAATATTATTTTTATTCCATTATAGAACACTAGAGGCCCGGTGCATGCAAATTCATGCACTTGGGGGTCTTTCAGCCCAGCTGGTGCCCTCTTGCAGTCTGGGACCTCTTGGAGGATGTCTGACTGATGGCTTAGACCAGGGGTGGGCAAACTTTTTGACTCGAGGGCCACAATGGGTTCTTAAACTGGCGGGCCGGATCTGGCCCGCGGGCCATAGTTTGACCATAGCTGGCTTAGACCCACACACTGGAGATTGGGCCTAAGCTGGCAGCTGGACATTTCTCTGACAGCCTGGGAGCCCTTGGGGGATGTCCGACTAATAGCTTAGGCCCACTCCCCTTGGTTAGTTGGACATCCTTAGTGCTGCTGCGGAGGCAGGAAAGGCTCCCGCCACCACAGATGCACTGGCCAGCCATGAGCCAGGTTCTGACTGAGCGGCACTCCTCCTGTGGGAGCACACTGACTACCAGGGGGCAGCTCCTGTGTTGAGTGTCTGCCCCCTGGTGGTCAGTGCACATTATAGTTTGTTACGGTTGTTCAGCCATTAAGGTCAATTTGCATATTCCCCTTTATTATATGGGATTCCACTGTGTGTGTGTGCATATGCCACTGCTTATTCAGCCAGGCCCCTATTGACAGGCATTGGAATTGTTATTACAGCAGTGCAGCTAGGCACTTTTTCACATTTTGCAGCATGTCTTAAGGAAGGGTTCCCAGGGCACTGCTCTGCTGCTACTCCCTCACAGCGACTGCTCTGCAAGACCCTCAGCCTGGTTATGAGACCCTAGAACCCTAACTCCAGCCTCCTCCTTCCTTTTATGTGATTCACCTGCACAGAGAAATGGCAACACAAAAATAGCCTTGCCTTCATTGCTGTCCTTCCATCCCACACAATGCATCGTGCTGGGGGATGGAATTCAGAACCAGAATGGAGGTGTCAGCTTTCTTGTTTCTGCCCCTGGGAAAGCTCACAGAAGCAAGTTGGAGAGCCAATCATTACATCCAGTCAGGACCTGATTCCTGTGTTTCACAGATAAGGAAACTGAGCCTTGGCTGAGGGTCCCATGCCTGGTCCACGGCCAACTGCCCTGGCTTTTGCCCCCTCACTGTCCCAGCAGTTTGGCAACAGGAGTTCTTGTTGGAGTTTCAGGAAATCAAACAGCTTAAAAGGCAGAAGCTACCCCAGCACATCTCCTACTATGGATGTGCCCACAACCAAGGTACATGCCCTTGACCGGAATCGAACCTGGGACCTTTCAGTCCACAGGCTGATGCTCTATCCACTGAGCCAAACCGGTTTCGGCTCAGCCTCCCTTTTTGATGTATTATAATCATCTAGTGACTGTGATGGGCTAAAATGTGTGTGTCCCCCACTGCCCAAATTTATATGCTGAAGTCCCAACTCCCAGTACCTTAGTAGGTGAGTGACTTGGAGATAAGGCCTTCAGTGCGCTGATTAAGTTTAACAGGAGCTCCTGAGGGTCGGCCCTACTCCAAAGAGAGGGTGTCCTTTGAAGAAGATGAGATGTGGGTACAGCCAGCCCTGAGGAAAGACGCGTGAAGACACAGAAAGGAGGAAGCCGTCTACAAGCCAAGGAGAGAAGCCTCAGAAGAAACCAACCTGCCAACACCTGATCTGGGACTTCCAACCTCCAGAAACGTGAGGAAACGTGTCTGTTGGGTCAGCCCCCGGTATCTGATACTTGGTTTTGGCAGCCCCAGCAAGTGAATACAGTGAGTAACTAAGGACGGCTAAGAAGAAAGCACCATGCGTGGGTAGGAGACTAATGTGCTCTCTGGCAGGTTGCTTCCCTCGTGTTGCTGCCTACACACCTCTCCAGCTGCCTTTCCTCCTGATGCTTCCTCCAAGCCCGTCTCTTCCTGGCCTCTTCCCGGTGAGGGGATCTCTCAGCAAAATGCTTCTGCATCTTGCACAGTCGGCAGTCCCTGGAGTGGTGAATTGGCGGCAGCTTCAAATGGTGACAGAAAGGCAATGGGAGTACCCGAGAGCTTTGGTCTCATTGGGCGCTCAGGACCACTTTTCTCACCCACCCGCTTGGGCAAGTGTGGCAATCCTACCCTAAATGTATTTCTCCCCCATTTTCACGGAGGGTGAACGTGGTGTGCAAAACGCATTTCTAATGACTGAGCTCTGTGTTTTAACGTTTTCCATGTTTGCTGAGTCATTAAGTCTTTAAATTCTTCGATATTTTAATGATCTTAAAGTTCAGTGAGGTTTTCATTGTTTCCATACTCTGTTGCCCATAAGACTCTCCAGCAAGAACCACCACAGGGTGACTTCACACCTGGCCATGCTCTGAATGTGACCCTTCTTGTCAGCCTCCTGAGTGGGCCATGATTAGGGCATAGGCACCTCACACCCCAGCTTAGGTCCTAAGACAGTGAGAAGAGTCCCATTTACCCTCCGAAATCTTTTCAGAAGTTGCCACATTGGAGACCATGAATCCATTATTCATTGCATTCAATGGACCAGCTTTTCCTCGAGTTTGGGGACAGAATATGTAGGGACAGTTCAGTAGAGTGCCAGGTGAAGAGTTGGCCTGTATCTAGGGACTGTGCTAGAACTACACAAAGTCTTGCTAATTATCACAGGAGGGGCCGGAGAGCAAGACCGACTGGGAGCAGCAGATTCTCCTTCCTTCATTTAGTGGAATAGCAGGCAGAATTGCCAGCACTATTTACATAGTTCTCTCTTCCCAACCGCAATTCACAGCATGGCTAACATAGTAAAGAGAGAGACAGAGAAAGCACATGACTGGGCCCAGGATACCCAGGTTGCAATGTCAATTCAGACGTAAGCATGGAGAATGTTAAGACCAAGGGTCTTGGGAGCCATATGGTCCTAAATAGAAGTGGTCACTTTATTGGGGTTCAGTTTCCTCACCTGGAAGATGCAGTATTGGGGGAGGATGATCCTGAGGCTCCCTCCTGGAGCCCCTGACCTTGGTGAGTTCAAGCTCAAGGCCCTGGGCTGAGAAATCCTGTCCACGCAGAACAGCCTCCTCAACCCAGTGAACTAGAAAAGCACCAGGCCCTCCCCGCTCTGCCTGGGGACGTCATGAGACAGAGTTTGGTAAAGTCAGAAGCACGATGAGAAATGGGTGCTCTAAGGGATGCCGGGTAATGCACACTGCTTGCCCCCCGTTCCCTTTAGTTCAGCAAATCTTATGTTAGCACCTGATAAAGACAGGACAGACCGCTCTGCATTGGAAACAGAG
>NW_006297378.1:15430-16953 GCF_000327345.1 Myotis davidii | reverse complement strand
CCCAAATGAGAAAGCTGAGTGTTTTTGTTTTTTGTTGTGAAATCTATTATGAAAAATTAAAGCTCCATTTTGCCTTCAATTCCCAGATTCACATCTCTTCAGGGCTGTGACAAGTATCAGTGCTGTTCACCAACTAGATCCAGTTTTACTTCTCCTGATCTCAAAGTGGGATCATAGTTCCCAAGCCCCTGAATTTAAGTGGGGCCATGAGACTTCCTTTGCCAGTGAAAGGAGAACACCATGATAGCTTACTTTTTCACAAAGCCTTAAGGACCAGCACATGGCTCCTGCATGGTCCTTTACTCCGCGTGTAACCAGCAACACTCCTGATGGTGACAGCTTGCTGGCCTGTGTCTCTCACTGAGGACAGAGTGCAGTAGAGGAGGAGACACCTTACTGATCCATGATGGACCTGTAGTGTGAGCAAAAAACAGAATTCTGTTGCTTTAAGCCATGGAGGTTTAAAAACTGTTTATTACAAAAATAAACCTATATAAAAGCACAGAGAATAGATTGCCAAATCTGCCATACCCATTCCTTAGCTTCAACTATGATCAAGTTATAAGCCTCCATAATTTGGGGTTTGCTTGTTAATACAGCAACACCTAGTCCAATGGTCGGCAAACTCATCAGTCAACAGAGCCAATCTTGTTATGTGCCAATTTTTCCTGACAAATAAGACAGGTCAGAAGGCCATTTAAGTTTTGAATAAACGCGAAAGTCTCAGCCCATTCAACTATAAATTCACGGTTTTCATCTTCCGTTTTTCTTTGCTTCTTCTTTGTAGCCATCTCAAACAGGGCATCTAAAAAATGTTTCATTTTATAATAATAAAGCCACCAACACAAAAGAATTACAATTCTTAAATTGATGACAAAAATACCTGTAGGATTTGCCATTGGTTGGAAAAATACAGGTAATTTTATGCTTCGAGTAGGTACTTTTGTCACCGGGGCGATTTGCAGACGCGACTAGCACTAACCACTGCACAGGAGACTGCTGGCTGACTGGCTTACACAACTCTTGCATGAATCGGGCGCGCACTCCTCCCAGGTGCTGCCTATCCCACGGCCCGCCGTCGCCAGTCTCCTGTCGCCCCACCGACCAACACCTCCCACTTCTTCAAAAGAGACTCGCCCAGGCCAAAAACCAACTTCTGCGCATGGGCCACGAAGTTTCAATCGCACTGTCCGTGCACGCCAGCACGTGGTATTTTGTGGAAGAGCCACATTCAAGGGGCCAAAAGCCGGGGTTGCTGACCACTGACCTAGACGACTCCTGCTATAAACAAGAGGAAAGGGTGTTATTTTGCAGTAATACCCAGTGAATGACAAGTTGGCAAAGAGAGTGGAAACAGAATTGATGAGATCTGATTGTTATGCCTTATTTTTTAGTGAGATCATTTTTATCTATTATTATAACTGAGTGTTAATTTGGATTTTTCTTCTAGGAGCTGCCTTCTATGTTACTTATTTTCCTCTAGAAATCTAAACACATCTTCAAAGGATTTAAAGAAAACCCAT
>NW_006297378.1:12544-13815 GCF_000327345.1 Myotis davidii | reverse complement strand
GCTCCCCCGGAGCCCGTCTTTGTAGGTCATTCTGGTCACACAGGGACCTCAAGGCGCAGTGTTGTTGTTCCTTAGGGGCACCGGTTCCGATGCAGCAAATAGCCCAACAAAACCGTAACTGGTGTCTTGACCCCTGAGAAGGTAAGTTTGCATGTATTTCTGCGGTTTTGAAGGTATTTGACTGAACAAGTCTGTTCTCTCTGCTCCTCTTTCCTGGGTTCCCTAGCGATGCTGTTGCCGATGCACAGCCAGGGCCAGGACCGCTGTGTCCTCACCTGCACTGAGTGCAAGCAGCGGGTGGAGACAGGCTGGCACTGCCCCGGGTGCCAGGACTACGACCTTTGCATCAACTGCTACAACACCAAGGGCCACACCCACGAGATGGTGAAGGTGGGGCTGGGCCCCGATGAAGAGGCCGAGGGGGGCGATGAGGGCGGCAACCAGGGGGAGCGGCAGTCCAGGAGCGTCCGGGAGGCTCGGCGCCTGAGCATCCTGCGCAGCATCCAGTCCCTGAGGCACGCCCGCCATTGCGGCGACGCCAACTGCCCTCGGAATGACTGTCAGAAGCTGAAGCGTGTTGTGCTGCACGCCACGCGCTGCCAGCGCAAGGCCATTGGAGGCTGCCCAGTGTGCAAGCAGCTACTCGCCCTTTGCTGCTACCATGCCAAAGAATGCCAAGAAAACCCATGCCCCATTCCCTTGTGCCTCAGCATCAAACAGAAGATCCGTGAGCAGCGGCTCCGGCTCCGTCAGCAGCAGCTCCGGCTCCGCCAGCAGCAGATTGGGAACCGCCTGCTGCAAGGGTAGCTCATGCGCCAGCAGATGCCACCATGAACTCCCGTCACGTGCCTCAGCATTCTACCATCCCCTCCTTGAGCACCACCCTGGACACCCCCACAGCAGCCCAACACAGCCCAGACACCACAGCCTCCGACAGTCCCAGCCCTGGGCTGTAAGCATGTCACTAGCCGGCTTCTTCAGCTCGGCCAGAACTTCGCCCACCAGTGTCCACTGGGAAGCCCCCTCACCTTCAGCTCCAGCCCAGCCTGCAGAACCTGACTGCCATGCAAGCCAGTGGCCCCGACCTGCTGTCCCTCCGCAGCAGCAACAGTGGGAGGCCTGAACCCCCAGGGCCAGGCCTGGAACATCAGGTACCCGGGGCGCAACCCTAGCGTGGCGAGAATGAACCACAGCACAGAGAGCTGCCGCGGAGCACCAGCAGCAGCAGCAGGAAGGCAGCGCTGGCATGGCTGCCGGCCGGGCCGGACCCG
>NW_006297378.1:0-561 GCF_000327345.1 Myotis davidii | reverse complement strand
GCTCCCCCGGAGCCCGTCTTTGTAGGTCATTCTGGTCACACAGGGACCTCAAGGCGCAGTGTTGTTGTTCCTTAGGGGCACCGGTTCCGATGCAGCAAATAGCCCAACAAAACCGTAACTGGTGTCTTGACCCCTGAGAAGGTAAGTTTGCATGTATTTCTGCGGTTTTGAAGGTATTTGACTGAACAAGTCTGTTCTCTCTGCTCCTCTTTCCTGGGTTCCCTAGCGATGCTGTTGCCGATGCACAGCCAGGGCCAGGACCGCTGTGTCCTCACCTGCACTGAGTGCAAGCAGCGGGTGGAGACAGGCTGGCACTGCCCCGGGTGCCAGGACTACGACCTTTGCATCAACTGCTACAACACCAAGGGCCACACCCACGAGATGGTGAAGGTGGGGCTGGGCCCCGATGAAGAGGCCGAGGGTGGCGATGAGGGCGGCAACCAGGGGGAGCGGCAGTCCAGGAGCGTCCGGGAGGCTCGGCGCCTGAGCATCCTGCGCAGCATCCAGTCCCTGAGGCACGCCCGCCATTGCGGCGACGCCAACTGCCCTCGGAATGACTGT
>NW_006297377.1:0-253 GCF_000327345.1 Myotis davidii | reverse complement strand
GGCGGGGGTCCCCTCTGGGACACTGGCTGGCCTGGGCTAAGGGCTGCCCATGGTTTGAAGGTTGGCCATGCCCCAGATCCAGGCGGGGTGTCCCCTCATGGTGACCATTCGTCCCACTCCCTCAGCTCCCTAGCCTGCCGTTCAGTCATCCATCTGGTCGTTTTGATCATTACAACCCCTGGCTTTATATATATTAGGAGAGTATTCCATTGTGCAGATTTACCACTGTTTTTTAATACACTCATCTGCTGAT
>NW_006297376.1:0-520 GCF_000327345.1 Myotis davidii | reverse complement strand
TAAAGTCAAGCAAGTATCAACAAAATTTTTTTTTAAAAAAAGAGTTAACTTATAGCTTGGAATAAGATGGACACATATGTAATACCCTTTGTAATAAAAAATAAAATTTGAAAAAAAAAAAAAGAGTTTAGTTATACCTTGGAATGAATATAATTTTAAATGGGAAAGTCACCTTAATTACTATGAGAGCAAGTGTCTAGTGAAATGATGATGCCTGACCTGTAATGTCCACTGAACATGCAGTTTTTGAATTGACAAAGACCCCAGAAAATGCCTCATCTCAGTGTTCTTTTTTATTTATTCCATTACCTAGGACCCTGCAATACCCAAGACAGGATACCTCTACCCAAGTCACCATTGGAGGCCCCAGCGTGTGGTCAGGCAGAAGGGAAAACGTCTGCCTTTTGTGGACCTACCAATGTCATTCGATCACCATCTAAGCGGCGTATGGAGATACACATATTCAGAAAAACATGTCATGATGACAATGGTAAGGAATAAACAAAGGAGGGATCCGAAC
>NW_006297375.1:0-287 GCF_000327345.1 Myotis davidii | reverse complement strand
CATGGCAGGGTTCTGGGGTTGCTTCCTGGCCTGCGCAGCGGCCCTACCACCTATAATAGCCATGACAGGCATCCTGGGTTGCTGCCTGGCCTGTGCTCCGACCCTTCCGCCCTCGATCGCCACGGGGAGGTCCGGTTTCCAACCTGTCCTGCCCCCGGCCCTCCTGCCCTTTGATTACCATGGCGGGGGTCCGAGGTTGTGGACTGGGTTGCGCTCCTTCCTTCCTGCCATTGATCACCATGATGGGGTTCTGGGGTTGATCCCTGGGCTTGTGCTCTGGCCCTCCC
>NW_006297374.1:0-268 GCF_000327345.1 Myotis davidii | reverse complement strand
GGAAATCCAATTCATTATTATCCTCCGCCAGAAATGACACAACAACCTGTTCCTGCGCCTAGGCCCTCCTGCCCTTCGATTGCCATGTTCGGGGTCGGCGAATACTGCCTGGCTTGCGCCCAGGCCCTCCTGCACTTCAATTGCCGTGGTGGGGGTCTGCAGTTACTGCCCCGCCAACCCGCCCTGGTGGGAGTCCAGGGTTGCGCCTGGCTAGGGCTCCGGCACTCCCGCCGTGGATCGCCATGGTGGGGGTACAGGGTTGCTGCCT
>NW_006297373.1:0-576 GCF_000327345.1 Myotis davidii | reverse complement strand
ATATGTACCATGTTTCAGTCTCTTAATTTCCACCCCCCCATACTCCCATATTGAGGAAACAAGTTATTTTATTAAAAAGAACAATATTACATGAAAGCAGATGTAAAGTTTGACTATAAAATACAAAATGAAGCTTGACTACGAAATGATTATGTCCTGTGGTTTCATTATGAAGGTGTGATAACCAAAATCTAAAATTTTAGGCATTGGATAAGCTCCAAGTAAATCCCACATATAATATACAATCTCAGCAAACACTGTGTCCTTGAGACAGGGTTTATATTGGTCAAAAACACAAGCTCTGTGATCAGTATGTCTGTATTTAAATTGCAGTTTCGTCATTCATAATCTGCATGAACTCTCACCACACAAATTATTTAGACCTCAGAGTATAGTAGTTAAAAAACAGACTTCAAGTTCACTCAGATCTGAGTTATCATTCCAGATCTATTGCTGTATAGCTGTATATATCGGCCAAGTTACAACCCTCTTCTGTGCCTCAATTTCCTCATCTGTAAAACAAGGGTAATTAGAGTAACCATGTGCATTGTTTTATGATTTAAATATATGTTAAGT
>NW_006297372.1:0-751 GCF_000327345.1 Myotis davidii | reverse complement strand
ACATTTGCCCCATACCGAAGTAAGTTATTAGTAGTAAGGGACATTGGGTATGGTGTGCATGGGTATTATCTTCACAATTTTTCTGTTAATCTGGAAATTCTAAAATATAAATCATCCATTAAACAACACTGAAAATACTAGGAAATGAAAATATGAAATATATGTCATGGGAAGGGGGGAGTGGGTATCAGGATTTTAGAGGTGCTTAGGTGGGGCACGGCCAGACAGGTCGGGACCTCCTGGTCTGCATTCGGGCTGGCTTTTCTGGCCGCTGTGGACCCCCAGGCTGAGTGGACTCCACCCCACAGGGCCCGGTCACCTTCGAGGACGTGGCCGTGTACTTCTCCCGGGAGGAGTGTACGCTCCTCACCCCCACACAGAGGAGCCTGTACCAGGAGGTGATGCTGCAGAACTTCACCCTCACCATCTGGCTTGGGTGTCCCCAGAGACTGGATGATGCGGAGGCCCCTCCGCAGGACTTCTCTCCACTGTGCTCCTTCTGGCGCTGGGGAAGGTTTGCATTGAACCAAAACCTCCTTGCACATGCTCCACACGTGTAGGGGGTCTCCTCAGGATCTGTTCCTTGATGCTCATCGAGGTACAAAATGTCTTTCATAAATGGGCCACACATGTCACAGGTATGAGTCTTCTCAGTAGAAGGATGTGTATTGGGGATCCTGACCTGGGAGACCCCTTCTACAGAAGCGTTCTGCTTGGAACAGGCCTCCTCGTCTTCCACTTCATGCCAACC
>NW_006297371.1:0-360 GCF_000327345.1 Myotis davidii | reverse complement strand
TTCCTTCTCTCTTCTCCCTTCTCCCATATGCACCGCCCCTCAAGTGTGTTACCATCACTTTCCTCACTCCCAAGCTCCAACAGCCCTTCCTTAGCCTCCGTAACTTGTTTCCTCAGCCCAGCTCATCTATGAATCATTTCTTCTACCTCTGTGATTTTATAAATAAACTAGAGGCCCAGTGCATGAAGTTTGTGCACTGGGGAGGGGTCCTTCAGCCCAACCTGTGCCCTCTCACAGTCCAGGAGCTCCGCGATCGGTCGCCCCAAAGAGGTATGCTCTGCCCACCCAGCTGGGGCTCCACAATAGATTGTCCTGCAGAGGGAGGCTCCACCCACCTGCTGCAGCCCACTGGTCCGTGGC
>NW_006297370.1:0-373 GCF_000327345.1 Myotis davidii | reverse complement strand
ATCATTGCTGTTTTCCCCTCCCTCTTTCTCTCTCTTACTCTCTGAATTCAACAAAAATATATTTTTTAATTTAAAAAAAATCATAAAAAGGTTGCCCAGTTGAGCACATTTTAATAGGTAAGTTATAAAGCTATACATTTTATAAATTATTGCATGAATGTTTACTTCTACCCTACATTTTAAATAATTCAAACAAATATTTACACTAAAAAATATGTGAATTCCTAGCCTTTCCAGGTTTCCTTTCCAAGAATGCATAAAAATAAAAAGTTGTTTTTAATCTTCACGTACAGAAACACACTGATCTGCCAATGTAGCTGACTTAAGTTTTTATTTATTATTTTTTTATATATGTTTTATTGATTTTTTACAG
>NW_006297369.1:6683-10464 GCF_000327345.1 Myotis davidii | reverse complement strand
GGCAGCGACATCAGGAACACGGCTGAGCACATGGGGGCTGCGTGGATCATTAAAGGCCCTTTGGCAACAGATAGCATTGGGACAGCCGTTTAGTTATTGAGGGGAAAGCATTAGATCAATATTTCAGATCTTACCAAAGACATTTTAAATGTCTTTAAGATTAATACATTTTACTGTGTCTTTTTCCTTTTGAAAGGTGAAATGAAAATTTTAAAAATAAAAAATGAGAGAATATAAATAAACTCTATTTAATTCCATGATATAGAGAACACTTTCCACATGTTGATGTCTTTTTTGGGTGAGATGTAAAGGAGAAAAAGGTCAGTCCTATCAAGTCCTGAGCAAAGAGCCTTGCAGACAGAGAGGTGTGTGTGCAAAGGCCTGAGGTGGGAAAGAGCTCACTGGGGTGAAGGGATGAAATACGGGCCAGTGAGGCTGGAGTAAAGAGGAGAGTGTAAGACAGGAAGTTGTGCAGGCCAACGGGTCCCGAGCCTGCAGGGTCTTGTTCAGGCTGTAAAATTTATTCCAAGTGCAATGAGGACTTTTAGAGGATTTTAAGTGAAAGACATTTAGCAATTATCTTTCTGTTTGTATTTGACAACAGTACTTTAATAATCAGATTTGGCTGTTGCATTTTTGATTAGATGCTTTTTCAGTGCCTCTCACCTTTTATTAACTTTTCTAAAGATATGTTTTTAAATTTTAGAATATTCATTCCTAGGATTAATTTTCTAAAATCCTACAGCATCTGAGAAATTTATTTTTTTAACAAATTTGCTTTTAATTTTAAGTATAGTTGATATACAATCTTATACGGTTATATTGTTTCCAGTGTATGATATAGTGATTCGACAATTTTATCACTTTACCAATTCTTATAACCATCTGTCACCATGTGAACTTATCACAATATTATTGACTATATTTCCCTTCCCCTTTTTCCCCATCCCCCACACCCTCCCTTCTGGTAACCATCCCTTTTATCTCTTTTTTTTTTTAGTCTGTTTTTGTTTTGTTTTTACAATCCACATATAAATAAAACTCTATGGTAATTGTCTTTCTCTGCGTGACTTAGTTCACTTTCTCTGCCTGACTTAGTTCACTTACATCCCTCCATGTTGTAGCAAATGGTAAGATTGCCTTCTTTTTTTTTTTTTCGGTCCCATAATATTCCATTGTACATATGCGCCACATCACCTTTATCCATTCATCTGTTGATGGACACCCAGGATACTTCCGTATGGCTATTGTAAATAATGCTGCAGAGAACATAGAGGTAGAGCATAGGGGTAGAGCTTTTAAAAGCTCTCCTAATATTAAACCATACTTGTGTTCCAGTACAAACTAATGAAGTAGATATCCTAATGTTTAATTAGTCTTTTGTAGTCATATTTATTAATAAGTTGGTCCACAGCTGGTTTTTTGTATGTGCCAAACTTACTCTTTATTATGATATCTGCTGCATTAACTTCCATATTAAATTTGCATCCACATATGTTTATTTTCTATTATTTGGATTTTGTTGAAATTTTTTTAATATCATTAAATATAAAATGTAAAGGAAGTAAAAATCACCCCAGGTATTGTTAACAAAATTTTACCAATTTTGTTTTCTTACTAGATTATTTTTATTCACTCAATGTGCTGTGAACATACTTGTAAATATTTTCATCATTTTTAATGGCTGCTTGCTATTACATTTTGCGATTGCATCATATATATTTTTAATCAATATTGTGTGATATTTAGCTTTTTTCCTGTCTTCCCTATTACAGACAATGAATCAGTAAATGTCTTTGTACATCACTTTTGGACACATTTCTACGTACATTCAAAGGGAAGCACACTTCATTGTTATACATATTGCCAGAGTGTCCTCCTGGGAGAGAGTTTCAACTTGCATTCCCCAAGTTCATGGAAACTGTCAGGTTCATGCAGCCCTGCCAATCTGATCTGTGAAACAGGTTTAATTCTCACAGCACTCCTTACTGGTAAATCAAGGTGAAGATAAACAAGTTTTTTTTTAAAAAAATTAACTCAATACCTTAAGGAAATAGCAAAAGGAACTTTTTGGAGCTAAATCACCAATACTGAGAAAGGTATCTCTCCAAGATGCAAGGATAACAATTATAAATTATGCTGATTATTATTGCAGATATGTAAGACCCAGAAACTGTTTGCTTTTATGCTGGAAACTAGAGGCCCGATGCACGAAATTCATGCAAGAGTAGGCCTTCCCTTCCTCCAGCTGCCAGCACCGGCTTCCCTCTGGCACCCGGGACCTGGGCTTCCCTCGAAGCCCCGGCTTCGTCTGGAAGGTCGTTCAGAAGGATGTCCGGTCTAATTAGCATATTATGCTTTTATTACTATAGATCATTATGATAGGATTAGTCACTGAAGCAAATACCAAACTGCTTATATTTGTTCTTCCAGTTTTTTGTAAATTTAATTTTATATTTCTTGAAAGTCTTGAAAGTATGCTACACAGTCCATTTCTCTCTCTCTCTCAATCTCTTGTTATTATTGAAAAATACTGTCGCCATATTACTGAGTATTTTTCCACTCACACCAAAAAGGAGAAAAATGTACATTCAACATTGTCATTTTGTGACTTTAAAAAACAAACAAAAAGGACGTGCTTTTGATTAGACAAATTCTATTTCTAGAAATTTATCTTAAGAATATGATTATCTCTGATGGCGGGATTGGGCCAGGTGCTGGGGATCCCACCATGGACAGGATGGACACGATGGCTTTTCTTCCCCTCATGGAGTTTGTAAACCAGGACAGGAGAGAGCTTCTCAAAGCAAGCAGACAGGACAAAATCACCACAAACCGATAAATGCCACAAGGAATCAGTAACCTGAAATAGAGAGCCATGTTGGGTGGGGAGAAAAGGGCAACCTCTTAGATTAGATGGTCAGGGAGGTTTTCTCTGAGAGACATTTAAGCTGAGTCAGACAGCTGAGAGTGTCTGATACTCAGAGAGTTGGGAAAAGAGCTTTGCAAAGAGAAGGAAGAACATCTGCAAAGACACAAAAGTGTGTCTCAAGGACTGACAGGAAGTCAATGCTGGTGTTTTGTGAGTGAGGCTGTGAGAGACACTAGTTGAGGTTGGGAGGTCCATGGGGCAAAACAAGCCAGTGAGTCATTCTGTTTTATGTTTTAAGGACAATGAGAAGTCATTAAAGTGTCTTAAGCAGGTATGGTGGGATGGCTAGATTTAAGTTGAATGTATCACTCTGTTTGCCAGGAGGAGAACAGGTGGAAGAGAAGTCAAGATCAGAAGCAGAGAGAGCAGAGGCCCAGCAGATGGGGAGGGTGGCCTGAACTAGGACAAGAGCAGGAAAAGTAGAAAAAGAACTGACTCCTCTTGGAGATGAAAACATGACATGTCAATGGTGGACTGGGTCCTGGAGATACAAGGTAGGGTAAAATCAAGGATGGCCCTTTATTTTAGACTAGGGGACCTCCATGAGGGTCCATTAAGGGTTAATATGGGGAAAGGTTGAACTCCTGAGAGGTGAGCAGGGGAGATGGCAGGAATGTATTTAGATGCATAAGTCTTGGATCGTGGTGTGAATTTGGAAGAGGAGACGCTACTGATAACAGAATCCAATTGAGTAGGACAGGGAAACAGGGCAAAGGAAAGTCAAAGTACAGGTAAAATTGGCGAATGAAAACCAAGACAGGAAGTCAGAAAATGTTATCACATTCCGAACGCTGCATCAAAGCAACAAAGTTGGGAGCTTTTAAATTATGAAGCCACAGAAGCAACTTT
>NW_006297369.1:4784-6369 GCF_000327345.1 Myotis davidii | reverse complement strand
CTTGCTCACTAAGTAACATTGGTGTCGGATTTTCTTGAACAGTGTTTGAGAAGATGGCTCTAGAGTGCCTCAGAGCAGCATATCATTGAATAAAGCCAGCATCCACTCTATTCTATCCACTGGGATTTTACCTCTCAGGGCCAGACAGAGAAACAAAGGCACGAACTCACATGCTCTTTGATATCAACTGACAAATGCATTTGCAGAGCACGCCATGTGCTTCTCTGGGCACTTGAAAGAAAATGTCGAGGGAAATCTCAAGGTCCTTGTCCCCAATCAAGGAAGGATTCAAGCGATCACTTTTGATCCACAGGCATTTATTGATACCTAATGGGTGTCTACTACTGCCCTGGACACCTAGGCACAGAGCTACCAGTTTTGGTAGACATTTGGTCCCTGATCTCCTGGGACCAGGTCATAAACTTGTGCAAAAGGGAAATAGCAAGACCTGTTAACCTGGGTTATTTCTGATCCCAGAGATATGACCGGGCAGCATGGAGCCCCAGGGGAAGGAGGAACCAGGCTGAGAGGCAGCATCAGGAGCCCCCACCAGGTCAGGCATGAGACTGCCTCAGGGCTCCCATCTGTGTCCTTACTAATGAGGCTCCAGGGAGGCTCTGCTTCCTCTTCCCTCCAGGTTCCTTGACTCAGATGCTGCATTGATCACTAGGAAGGGCTCTGCCACCCAGTTCCACCCACTTAGTGGGTAAAAGTTTGAATTATTTGGAAAGTCTCTCAGAAAACCTGTTCCCCATCGCAGACATGCGTCTCCACAGGGCAAAGGAAAATAATGGGTAGGGAGGTGGGGGGTAGCTGCTGTTTTGATTTTTGTTTTCTTGGTTCAGGGCTTCATAAATCACATGCCTCACTTCATGGCACCTCGTCACCACCATTCCTTGCAAGACAACTTCCAGGTTTTATTGTCTCCTATTACCGCTGATCTCCATTTCCTTCCTCTGCCTCCACATAGTAGCCACTTCAAATTGGCATGTGTGCTTGAATGATTTATGTCTTTGTTTGCCTGTGTGTTTTATAGGCACACGTAGTGTTGTGCTGTGTGGATACTCAAATCCCTGCTTCTCTTATCTTTTTCCAAACCATTCTCTCTACACACAGATGAATTTTCTTAGTCTAAATTGAACCCTATCACTTTTCTGCTTAAAGCATTTCAAAAACTTCCTATTACAATTAGGAAAAAAATGGAAACCAGCCTATGAGGTCTACTTGTCGGCTCCACATACATCTCCAACCTCAACCACTAGTCTTCTCTTTCTTCTGCTACCCACACTTCAGCCACACTGGCTTTCATTCAGTTTGCTGAATTCACAAAGCTCTTTCATCTCAGAGTCTTTGCCTTCTCCCCCTCCCCCACCTCATCTCTTGGAAGAGCTTTCTCTTTCTCAGCCTTCAAGCCTCTCCTACCTGTGGACAGTGGTGCAGCCCTTTTGGAGAGACTTTGGCAATATTAGTCATCTTGGGCCAGGTTCCCTGGAAGCAGTGACTCCTGGGAACTGGGACAGAGTTTAGTGAAGGAGGGACCTTAGAAGAAGAAGATGGAGGGAGGTGAGCAGAGATGTGGACTCAG
>NW_006297369.1:0-996 GCF_000327345.1 Myotis davidii | reverse complement strand
TCCCTTAACTTAAAATACATGCAGTTAAACATATCCGTGTGGTTTCTTACACATATCTGTATTTTCCTCAGCAAGACATCCTCTTTAACATGCCGTCCTGTGTTTCCTTCCCCTCCCCTCATCCACTACGCAGTGCTGACACTATCTAGTATTTTAGATTTTTTTCCACACTTTTTCTGTATTCTTTTAGTCAAGAATATGCTTAACATGGGGCCACATTGCTCACTTCTGAGATTTTTGGTTCTGGAGACCCCTCATAGAATCTCCAATCTCTGTATCTAAGGAGAAAAGAGCTAAGCCCAAGGCCTCGTGGAGAATCACAAATGAGGTTGAGGCTTTGTCACAAGGAAGACAAAATGGCCAATGAGCTCAACCACAGCCCGTGCAGCAGACCTCTCCACTGTCCAGGCACCCAGAGAGCACTTTCCAGGGAGGATCCCACTGAGTTTCTACAATAAACCTGTGAGCTTGATCCTAGGTTCACCCCGTGTTTAGAGGCACAAGCACTCAGAGACACAAAGTGACCTGAAGACTCCCAGCAAGCAGGGGGCCGAGTAACCCCTGTGCTGAGGAGGGGCAGGGTGCTCACCTGGGAAATATTGGTCCCACACCTGTTGGTTGATACAAATGTTCTGTGATAACACAGAGAGATGAGGGCAAAAGCGGAGTCCCTGCTCAGGGAGGCGGGTAGCGGGTATTCCCCCAGTTTGTCTAGCCGGTGTGCCTGGCGGTCTGCATCACACAGGTATTTTTTTAGGGAATCGCTAGTGGATGGTGCTGGGGCCACTTGGCTGGTTGGCAGCTGGGGCCCAGGGCTGGGCTGAGTGGCCTCCGTCTTCTGCTCAGGATGCCCCCATTGGGAGGCCAGTCCTTGGCATCTGACCACCAGCTCTGAGTCCTGAGGAGGCAGAGTCCTGGCTTCCAGGAAGAGCAGGTGGAGAAAGCGAGAACCCTTCTCACTGAGAGTGTTAGGGGTCCCGAGGCCAAAACACACCT
>NW_006297368.1:0-437 GCF_000327345.1 Myotis davidii | reverse complement strand
CAGGCTCAGTGAGCACCAAAGCCTCACTGAAGCGAGTCCTGCCCTGTAAGTTGAAGAACTCTTGTCCTGTCTCCAGCACAGCAGTTCTTCCACTATTAACACAGCGGGTCCTCGCAGTCAATTGGCCTGGAGGTCATTTCCTCCCAGGGCTACCAACAGCAATCAAGGCTTAACTACAAGAAGACTGTGCACACAGCCCACAAAGGGGTGCACCAAGATTGTCCACCTCAGGTGATTGGGGAGGCTGAGCCACTGAGCCCAATAGGACACCTAGCACACAAAGTCACTGTATCAACACAGGGAAGCAGCCAAAATGCAGAGACGGAAAGCTTCGATTTAAACGAAGCCATCGCTTGCTGTCGCTTAGATAGGCTCTGGCTGAGCCCTTTGCGGAGGGTTTATCCTCTCTTCTGGCTGTTTCCTTGGAAACCACAAAC
>NW_006297367.1:0-783 GCF_000327345.1 Myotis davidii | reverse complement strand
CGCTGGATCCCAGCGTCTTATTCATGGCTGGTCCGTTGCTTCCATATCCTGGCCCAGGTTTCCTGTTTCTCCGTGACTCCGTGGCTGTCTTTGTTGCTGGTGTTGATTTTCACACCCTCTCACACACTTCCCCTCAGGTCTCAGCCTCCTGACTCGTCAGCGACCTTGCCCTG
Organism: Myotis davidii; assembly: GCF_000327345.1. NCBI lineage: Eukaryota > Metazoa > Chordata > Mammalia > Chiroptera > Vespertilionidae > Myotis > Myotis davidii. The sequence goes on along the minus strand of NW_006297367.1, from coordinate 610 downwards.
ACCTTCAGGGGGACCCCCCTCCCTGTGGAGGGAGGACCCTGGGCGGCCCTGTGCTCATAGTTGCTGCATTTGAGAGGGATCTGGGCTCCCGAGAATCCTGGGACGTGGCTCTGGCCTTTGGTGGTCCCTTAGGGCCTGGGAAACATTTCTCCTTATTGTTGGTTACTCCTCACCCGGATGCTTTTCCGTTGACTTTTAGAGAGAGTGGAAGGGAGAGGCGGAGACAGAGAGAGAAACATGGATGTGGGAGAGACACATCGATGGGTTCCCTCCTGCCCGCACCCCATCCCAGGCCAGGAATTGAGCCTGCACCTGAGGAATGTGCCTTTGACATGGATCCTTGAGTCCGTGGGCCAGGGCTCTATCCACTGAGCCAAACCAGCTAGGGTCCAAATTTCTCATTGAAAATCTTCCTTCAAAAAATTTCAAAGAGCTTTTTCTGCGATGAGATTATATATGTGGGACCCGTTAATCCATTTATCCAAACATTTCAGTGAATGAGACCAGGAGCAGGAGGTGGGGGATGGGGCAGAGAACGTGGTGGGGTGGGGTTTCCTTTTGTGGTGACGAAAATGAAGTTCTGGACCCAGACAGTGGGGAGGGTCCCACA
>NW_006297366.1:0-320 GCF_000327345.1 Myotis davidii | reverse complement strand
CTGGTGCTGCTGGGCACGGGGTCCCCACCACCAGCATCATCAGGGGATAAGTGGGTCCCTCATTTTCCCACGGGCCTCACTACAGAGTAAGTGTGAGCACAGAGCCCCACACTGGCCATCACACGCGTGGGGATGGTGCTTCTCAAGGAGGCGGGACACACGTCTACCTGGGCCTGAACCCCCAGTGGGACAGACACTCAGACCCCACACCTGCCCACCTGAGCGCCTCCTCCTCCACATCACAGCTGCAGCCACGGCTCCCAGCACAACCAGGCCCCCAGCGATGGCCATGATGATGATGAAGGTCTGAGAAGGCGGCT
>NW_006297365.1:0-422 GCF_000327345.1 Myotis davidii | reverse complement strand
AGTTTATTGCTGATTTTTGTTATTTTCTGAGATTTGTCTATAGTTCTATGAACTTCCCTCTCAGGACTGCTTTTGCCGTTTCCCAGAGATACTGTGTTGTTATTTGTTCATTTTCCTTTTTTTCCAAAAGTCTTTGATATTTTCCTGATCTCACTGTAACAAATTAATTGTTTAATAGCATGCTATTTAGCCTCTATGTGTTTAAATGTTTTTCGGTGTTTTTACTCTAGTTGATTTCTAATTTCATTCCACTGTGATCCAAGAAGATGCTTAATTTGATTTCAATCTTCTTGAACTTGTAGGGACTTGTTATGTGTCCTAAGATGTAAGCTATCTTAGGGAATGATCCATGTGCAGTTGAGAAGAACGTATATTCTTCTCTGTTGGGTTGAAACGTTCTAAAATGTCAATTGAATACATCT
>NW_006297364.1:0-297 GCF_000327345.1 Myotis davidii | reverse complement strand
AAGCAAAACAAAAGAGAAAATACACAAATGGAAACTACTTCAAACTGAGAAGTTTTGACACTGTGAAGAAAACTATCAATAAAACAAAAAAACAACCTACTGACTGGAAGAAGATATTCACCAGTGACAATGACCTGATAAGGGGTTAATATCCAAAATATGTAAGAACTAATACAACCAAAAAAATTTCAATTAAAAATTCAGAGGACCAGAATAGACATCTTTTCAAAGAGGACAGATATGTTCAATAGACATAGAAAAAAGATGCTCAAAGTCACTAATCATCAGAGGAATGCA
>NW_006297363.1:0-344 GCF_000327345.1 Myotis davidii | reverse complement strand
GGGAGCTGCGGTCAGCCACAAGGAGCTGCGGTCAGTCACGGGGGAGTTCGGTCAGCCACGGGGAAGCACGGTCACATATGGGGGAGCTGTGGTCAGTCACCGGGGAGCTCAGTTCGCAACGGGGAGCTGCATTCAGCAACGGGAGAGCTGTGGTCAGCCTCAGGGGAGCTGCGGTCAGCCACGGGGAGCTGCAGTCAGCCACGGGGAAGTGCGGTCAGCCACGGGGAACTGCAGTCATCTACTGGGAAGCTTGGTCAGCCACAGGGAGCTGCGGTCAGCGACGGGGAAGGTCCTGTCAGCCATGGGGGAGCTGCAGTTTGCCACGGGGAGCTGCGGTCAGCCAC
>NW_006297362.1:0-899 GCF_000327345.1 Myotis davidii | reverse complement strand
CTGGTCGCCCCCAACTGCCCTCCCCTGTGGGCCCAGTTGCCCACAACTGCCCTCCCTTGCGAGCCATCTTGTGGTGGCCATCTTTGACCATATGCGGGTGGCCATCTTGTGTGAGGGTGTAATGGTCAATTTGCATATTACCTCTTTATTATATAGGGTAATACCATCTAGGTCCACCTATGCAGTCACAAATTGTAAAATTTCATTATTTTTTATGGTTGAGTAATATTCCACTATATATACTAGCACTATTTTTTTAAACCTACTTATCTATTGATGGGCACTTGGGTTGCTTCATATCTTGGCTATTGTAAATGACACTACAAAGAACATAGGAGTGCATATATTCTTTCAAATTAGTTTTTTGTTTTGTTTTTATATATGCCGAGAAGTGGAATTACTGAATCATAAGGCAGTTGTATTTTCAATCTTTTGAGAAACATCCATACTGCTTTTCATAGTGACTGCACCAATCTGCATTCCCACCAACAGTGCACATCCTGGACAACACTTGTTGTTTTATAGATGATAATCATTCTAAAAGGTGTGAGATAACTGACTGAGGTTTTAATTTGCATTGCGCTGATGATTAGTGATGCTGAAAACCTTTTCCTATGTCTGTTGGCCATGTGTGTGATTTCTTTGGGTAAGTGAAGTGTCTATTCAAGTGCTTTGCCTATTTTTTTAATAGGATTGTTTGTGTATTTTTTTGGTGTTAAGTTGTATGAGTTATTTATAAATTTTGGATATTAATACCTTACCAGATGTATCATTGGTGAATATCATATTTCATTCAATGGGTTATCTTTTAATGTTGTTGATGGTTTTCTTTGCTGTGGGAAAACTTTTTAATTTTATATAGACTCATTTGTTATTCTTCTCTTTTGTTTTCTTAGTTT
>NW_006297361.1:0-397 GCF_000327345.1 Myotis davidii | reverse complement strand
AAATATTACTATAATCCTATATAATAAAAGCGTCGTATGCAAATTGTCCCCTCGACCGGGAGTTCGTAGGGGAGTTCGACCAGGGGGCGGGGCCAGGTGTGGGGTTGGAGGGAGTACCCAGCAGGCAGCCAGCATCTACTAGTGATCCTACCAGTGCACAGATATCATGCAGTGGGCCTCTAGTTCGTAAATAACAATTCAAGGATAAACTCTGTGTGTCACGTACTCACAGCTGTACACCTACCTGAGCCCCACCCTGTACCTAACACAGGAAATAACTGTCAGCCATTTCATAACAAATATTTTTCCCTTACAGCCCTGCTTGGAAACCCCATCTTAATTCCCTTTTTATGCTTTTTTTAAAATGTAAAATATATTTTTATTGATTTCAGAGAGG
>NW_006297360.1:0-424 GCF_000327345.1 Myotis davidii | reverse complement strand
GTCATGGGCACTGGTGTGTTGAGCACAGTGGGCGAGTGGGCCAGGCCCGCAGGTGGCGAGGAAGCTGCAGCTGCTTCCAGCGTACAGGTACTTGGTTCCTCCCCCTGTGGTGGGACAGAGGAGGGACATGATTGGTGGGAAGAGGTGGGGCACAGGTGATCGAAGGAGAGAGTAAATGACAAGTAGTCACACGCTCCTCTGTGACTAGCACAGGTAAGGCCTGCATGGTGGCCTTTCAAACTCAGAGACCTAAATTAACCACAAAGTTAGCCTGAAATTAAAACTTGTTACCTAAACGCAGTTTATGGTGTGTGTGCTAGGCCTGCGTCTTAGTCATGTGCTAGGCCCGCGTCTTCCCTGACAAAGGTTAATCTTTACCTTAATGGAGCCTGCCTGTCGTCTTTTGGCATCTGTGATAACATAC
>NW_006297359.1:0-468 GCF_000327345.1 Myotis davidii | reverse complement strand
ACTGTTTCATTACATAAGAAGTCATCTCTGTGTAGTGTGACCCTACGTTCAGTTTGGAATCAACCAGTCATAATATATACCTATAATTCTTAATAGCACTCCCTTTCTTTCTCTTGAAATGTCCCAGTTTGGACAATAAATCACAAGGGAATTCTTCCTATTTGTCATGCAGATCCATGCACTATACAAAGTTAGTTAGATACAGCTCTTGCCCTATAGTAGCAAATCAGATTGACATACACAAAATAGATATTTATACCTGAATATCACTAAATTTGATAATGGACCTGGAAGAAACTTTTATTTATTTTTAAAAATTCTTTATTGTTTAAAGTATTACATAAGTCTCCTTTCCCTCCCCCCCCTCCCTTTGGCTTCTCCCCAGTCACTCCCATCCCCAGCACATTCCCTCACTACCCTAATTTCTGTGTCCATTACATGCATACAAGTCCTTTGGTTGATCTTTTA
>NW_006297358.1:0-382 GCF_000327345.1 Myotis davidii | reverse complement strand
TACACTAGGGGCCTGGTGCATAAATTTGTGCACGGGTGAGGTGCCTCTGGGTGGCCTGCAGGGATGGGGCCAAAACCTACAGTCCAATGCCGCCTGCAGCTCCTACCTGCTGCTCCCGCTCATCTTGGTCCCACTGTGCCTTTCCTAGGCTCACACCCAAACAGTCCGGATTGGAAGAGGCTCATGCTGCTGCAGCAGTGCTCACCAGACATAAGCCCTGCATCTGGCGATCTCCCAAGGGGAGTGGCCTGCAGGATCGGGCTGAAACCAGCTCTCCGACATTCCCCAAGGGGTCCCTAATTGTGAGTGGATGCAGGCCAGGCTGAGGGACCCCACCAATGCAGATTGGGCCAGAGAGGGACCGCAGGAGGGCTCCAGGGCA
>NW_006297357.1:4620-5900 GCF_000327345.1 Myotis davidii | reverse complement strand
CCAGAGCGCAGGCCAGGCTTCAACCCCGGACCCTCAGCATGGCGATTGGAGGGCGAGAGGGCTGGAGAGCAAGCAAGGCGGAACCCCAGAGCCCCTCCATGGACATTGGAGGGCGGGAGGGCCAGAACACAGGCCATTCATCAACCCTGGACTTCCACCATGTCAATCGAAGGGCGGGAGAGCCAAGGAACAGGCCAGGCAGCAACCCCCGACCACCACCTTGGCCATCGAATGGTGGGAGGGCCAGAGCACAACCCAGGCCTCAACTCTGGACCCCCGCTTTGGGGATGGGTGTGCGGGCTCTCCGGAGCACAGCCCAGGCATCAACCCTGGACCCCCAACATGGCAATCAAAGGATGGGATGGCCTGCATCAGTTGATCGCCATGGCGATTGGAGGGCAGAAGGTCGGTGTTGCAGGCCATGCATCAACCTAGGACCTCCATGATGGCAATTAAAATGCAGGAGGGCCGGGGCACAGGGCAGCCAGTAATCCTGGAGCCCGACCATGGCAACTGAACTGCGGGAGGGCTGAGGCACAGGCAAGGCATCATCCGCAGATACCCACCATTGTAATCAAAGGGCGGGAGGGCCAGGGCACAGGTTAGGTTACTATCTCGGACCCCCACCATGGCGAACGAGGGTTGGAGGGCCGGAGCGCAACACAGGTCGCAACCCCAGATCCTGCCATAGCAATCAAAGGGCAGGAGGGCCGGGGTGCAGGCCATGCATCAAGCCTGGTCCCCCACCATGGCAATTGAAGGGCAGGAAGGCCTGGGCTTAGGCCAGGTCACAACCACGGACCCTACCATGGCAATCAAATTGTGGGATGGCCTGCATCCCTAGGACGCCATGGCGATTGCAGGGCGGGTGGGTGGTGTTGCAGGCCAGGCAGCAACCACAGCACCCTGGGTGCCAGGGATGCTGGCCGGACTGCTTCTGGTGATCGCCATGCGACCGGAGGGTGGGAAGGGCTGAGCGGAGGCTAGGCAGCATCCCCGAACCCCACCATGGCGATTGAGGGTGGGAGAGCCGATGCACAGGCCAGGCAGCAACCCCAGAACGCCGCCATAAACATTGGAGGTTGAGAGGTACAGAGCACAGGCCATGCATCAACCCCGGACCCTCACCATGGCAATCGAAGTGTGAGATGTCCTGTGTCCATCGAATGCCATAGCAATTGGAGGGCCGGAGTGTGGTGTTATAGGCCATGCATCAACCTCGGACCCCCACCATGGCAATCAAAGGGCGGGAGGGCCTGGGCACAGGGCAGGCAGCAACC
>NW_006297357.1:0-412 GCF_000327345.1 Myotis davidii | reverse complement strand
CTCAAGGTGCAGAAGGGCTGGCTTGCAGACCAGGCAGCAACCGCGGACCCCCACCAGGGCAATAGAAGGCCTGGAGGGCTCGGGCGCAAGCAAGGATATAACCTTGGGACCCCATCATGGTGATTGCAGGGCGCGCTGGCCGGACCACAGCCCAGGCATCAACCCTGGACCTCCAACATGGCAGTTGAAGGGAAGGATGGCCTGTATCCCTCGATTGCCATGGCGATCAGAGGACAACAGGGCTGTATTGCAGGCCAGGCAGCAACCGGGGACCACCACCATGGCAATCGAGGGTGGCAGGGCCAGAGCCTAGGCCAGGCATCAATCCCAGACCCCCATAATGGCAACCGAAGGGCGGGAGTGCCGGCCTTTCTTGATAGCCATGGTGATCGGAGGGCGGTGTTGCAGGCCA
>NW_006297356.1:0-465 GCF_000327345.1 Myotis davidii | reverse complement strand
ATGATGCTAAAAATGCTCAACAGTATAAAAAAAAAGATATAATAACTATGAAAAAAGAACCGTTCTATATAATAAAGAGGAAATATGCAAATTGACTGTTACACATCACAAAGATGGGGGTGCCAACAGTGGAGGCGGGGTTTCTGTAACACAAGATGGCTGCACCCACTGTGGAGGCCAAGTTCCCATAATGAGCCTTAATGAGCAATCAGCAGGGACCTGAGGCTGTGTGGTGCTGGGCTGGGCTGGGCAGGTACCTGAGGCTGCACCCCCGGCCTGGCAGGGATTGACAGGGGACCTCAGGCCATGCCCCCACCCCAGTGCCAGGCGAGGGAACCTCAGGCCGTGCCTCTCACTCTGGCGCCAGACTGGGTGACCCCAGGCTCTGCCCCCCACCTGGCAGGGCCTGACAGGGGACTTTAGGCCATGCCACCCACCCTGGCACTGGGCCAAGGGACCTCAGGC
>NW_006297355.1:0-1325 GCF_000327345.1 Myotis davidii | reverse complement strand
CCCGTTTCAGGGCGGCGGCCCAGGCGGTGCTCCGCGTGGACGGGGCGTGCTGTGGACCTGCCGGGGTGACAGTGGGAGGGATGGGGGGCGAGAACGCGGTGAAACACGGTTCCCGTCTTTGCAGCTGACCCTGAGCCCGTCGAGCAACCTGTGGTCGGAGCGGTGCCCGGCAAACCCGCGGCCGGGCAGCAGGTGCGGGGCCCACGAGTACTGGTCTGGGAGGCGCTGCTGCCAATGCTGCCCCGCAGGTGAGTGGGGGCGGGTTCTGTCCGCTGGGCCCGACCCAAATGCACGTGGAGCCATGGCTCTGACGGGGCGGCAGGGAGGAAGCGGCCGGGCACCGTGCTGGGCAGCGGAGCACGTGTCCACCTCGGGGCCTTCCGGGCTGGGCCCTGGGACCCCATGGCGCGACCTGGACGCTGGGCTGCGCCTGGGCAGCTGGTGGGGAGCCCTGGGCCGGGGGGCGGAGCCCTGGGCCGGGGGCGGAGCTCTGGGCTGGGGTCCTGCCACCTTGACTGACCTGGACCAGTGGGGCGTCCTGGGGGCCTCAGAGGTGTGTCCTGGGTGGGGGTCGGGGTCCCGGGTGCCCCACCACACAGCTGTCGGGGAGCGATTGCTTCGTCATCTCCACGACCTGGTAACAGGCAGAGATTACTCCGATGCTGACGCCCAGGGACAGGGATTTGCATTTTCTCCCCGGAGAGGCCGGCCCAGGGCCTGGCGTGGAGGCCGCACAGCGGGGCGCCGGGCGTGCCTGGTGGGTCTGACCGCACCCCGACCTCTTGCACAGGCCACTATGTCCGCAAGCCGTGCGGCAGCCCCCACACCCGGAGCGAGTGTGAGGCGTGTGACACAGGGATGTACACGGAACACGCCAACGGCCTGCCGTCCTGCCTGCTGTGCACCACCTGCCGCGAGGGTGAGTCCCGGCCCCTTGAGTCTTGACCGTGACCCCGAAGCCCATTTTTTAAAAAATTTAAAAAATATATTTATGTTTTATTTTAAAAATATTTTTAATGATTTTTAGGGAGGAAGGGAGAGATAGAGACATCACTGACTGGCTGCCCCCTGCACGGTCCTTCTTTACCCGATTTGAACCCGGGACCCTTTAGACCCCAGGCTGACGCTCTATCCACCCAGCCAACCAGCCAGGGCAAGAATATTTTTTTTTAATTAAAAAAAAGTGTTTTCTGAAGGTCTAAACTTGAAGATAATTCACAAAAGAAAAATCGATGGGAGAAATACCCTGGAGTGATGATTAACTGAATAAATAAATAGATAAATAAATAAAATCAATCAAAATATAATTAAAGAAAAAGAAAGGG
>NW_006297354.1:0-231 GCF_000327345.1 Myotis davidii | reverse complement strand
CAGGCAGAGAAAGACAAGTACCGCAGGATCTCACGCATCTGTGGATCTAAAGAACAAAACAATATGTAATACCCTTTGTAATACTTTAAGCAATAAAACTAAAAAAAAAAAAAATAACAAAAAAAAGAACAAAACAAACAAACAAACAAACCAAAGAGAAACAGACTCAGAGAACAGACTGGTAGTTGTCAGATGGGAGGGGCTTGGGTTGCTGAGTGAAAAAGGGGAAGG
>NW_006297353.1:6932-7792 GCF_000327345.1 Myotis davidii | reverse complement strand
GGTGACCAGGCCAGCGGGGGTGGGGGGGCAGTAAGGGGTGACCAGGCCAGCATGGGGTCAGTTAGGAGCAGCCAGGCCAGCAGGGAGGGGGCAGTTGGCAGCAATGTGGCTGGCAGCGGGGGGCAGTTAGGTGTGGCCAGGGAGGCAGGCAAGTGAGGGATTAGGAGCCAGTGCTCCAGGATTGTGAGAAGAATGTGTGATCAGGCCTAAACCAGCAGTAGGACATCCCCCAAGGGGTCCCAGATTGGAGAGGGTATAGACTGGCCTGAGGAGAACCCTCCTGTGCACGAATTTCGTGCACCAGGCCTCTAGTCTCATATAAAAAATTAAATGTAACACACTGAGAGGGAGGGGAAGAAAGTAGAAAAAACAAAACTATTAAAAGCTGAGACAGAAAAAAACAAAACTATTAATAGCTGAGACTCTGAGTTATGGGAATATGTGATTTTTGTTTTTCCTTATATGTTCTGTACTTTTTAAGATTTTACATGTGGCATAGAAATGATTTATATGTATGGCTACATATGTTTAATAGGTAATGCTTTTAAAATTGGTAAAAAGATATTTTTAAAAATAAGAAAGCAGTTTAAAAGAAAATGTTTTTTATTGATTTTACAGAAAGAGTGAGAGAGAGAGAGACAGAGAAACATGAGTGCATTAACATCAATTGGCTGCCTCCTGCACGCCACTCCTGGGGATGGAGCCCTCAACCCAGGCATGTGCCCTCACTCCAAATCAAACGGGGGAGCTCTTTGTGCATGGTTCGATACTCAACCACCTAGCCTCACCATGGGAACATTTTTTGTTTGTTTTTAAATGCTATGCACAATGCAGTGAATATTTTACATTTTAATGCAAAG
>NW_006297353.1:1686-2785 GCF_000327345.1 Myotis davidii | reverse complement strand
TCCCCCGCCAGGGCCGGATTCCTGTGCGGCGGGGCGACACCTCCGTCCCCTCCGCGCACGCCTTTCCCTCCTCCTCCCCGGGTAGCCGCGCTGGAGGTCCGGTTGGGTTTCCAGCGCACCCTCTTCCCAAACCTGGGCGCGCTCCCCGCCCCCATCCGCCGACTTCCCACCCTCCCCTCCTCCCCCTTTCCCAGGACCCTGACCTCCGGGAGAGCACGCGGTTCCCTTTCCCGCCGCCAGAGGCCAGATTTCACATTCCCGTGACCTGAGCTGTGGCTGAAGGTCGCTCAGCCTCTTGGCACCAGCTCCAGGGGCCTCTCCTGGCCTCCAGGGAACAAGGGCCGGCCTTGCCCCTCCCCGTGCTGTCAGGGTGGGAAGGTCTGTCCAGACCAGTGTGTGCTATCCCATATGCAAATTGACTGTACAGCGGAGGAACCAGTCCCTGTGATGCACACTGACCATAGGGGCAGATGCTTAATATAAGAGCTGCCCCCTGGTGGTCAGTGCCCTCCTACAGGGGGCTTAGCGACTGTGGTGGGAACCTCTTCTGCCTCCATGGCAGTGCTAAGGAGCCATCTGTGGGATATCCCCAAGGAGTAGGCTGTGCTAAGGATCCGCGTCCACCCCCAACCCCCCAGTGCATGAATTTCGTGCACTGGGCCTCTAGTCTATAAGTATCTCTCTCTATATATAAGTCTGTAAGTAAGGATAAAAATGTGCTGTAGACCTGGATATAGATGCATCTTATTGGTTCCAGTTCTCTGGAGAACCCTGATTAATACTTTGGTGAAACTGGAATGAAATATAGAATTCAGTTAACACATTGTATGCAGGAAACGTATTTATACGTTTTATGTTGACTGGTAGTAGAGCATGGGACACGTATTAATACGTTTTTTATAGACTAGTGGTAGAATGCAGGTAACGTATAAATACGTTTATTGTTATACTTTTTCATTGCTTTAAAGGGATGCTAACATGCAGATATACGAATTCCAAAGGACAAAATTTGGGTCTCTAACACATACAATGGTGAATTATGTATGTACTTCCAGGTATAACGGTAATCTATTCAACTGCAAAAATGACACTTAATACC
>NW_006297353.1:0-714 GCF_000327345.1 Myotis davidii | reverse complement strand
CTTGTGGTTTATTGAATCAGATTCTAATATCTGTCACCCTTTGATTTAAATCCCTTCAATTTGATAAGCATTACCAAGTACCAATTATGGCCCGGGAGCAGGGACAGTGAAGACCAATGAAGACCACGGCTTTGTATGTGCCAGCAGGGACAGTGAAGACCAATGAAGACCACGGCTTTGCGTATGTGCCAGCAAAGCTGTGGAGTCCATTTACTCGATGTGCTATTCCATACATAACCCTATACTGTATACTTTATTAATCAATAAAAAATTTACAAATTTTAATTAAAAACCTGTGTTTTCTATCAAAATTATTTCTTGCGTGAATTTTGGGACCCCCTATACATGATGTGTAAAGGTAATTGTGATGTTATGTAGAATGAAGTGAAATGAAGGCCATAAATATACGATTAAAGGGAAATAGGAACAGAACCTATGAGTCAACTTATAAATGATTTGCTCTCCTTGATAAAATCTGAAAAATATCATCATCTTAATTATTCTCATAACTGATGCAACTGATATAATTTTTAAAACTTAACTCCAGCCTAAGTATTTAATTACCCTTTTCAAATTAAATGTATATGTATATATGTATATTTGTGTTGAAGACGAATACCTTAAAAAATTCTGGAACTTCAATTAACTTATATCCTTTGGGTCAATTGAAATTGAATTGGGCTATGGATCCCTCTGTTGAGAAATGTATATGTT
>NW_006297352.1:0-871 GCF_000327345.1 Myotis davidii | reverse complement strand
TATGACGTGCACTGACCACCAGGGGGCAGTCAATGGGTCGACTAGTCGCTATGATGTGCACTGACCACCAGGGGGCAATCACTCTGACCGGTAGGTTAGCTTACTGCTGGGGTCCGGCCAATCTGGACTGAGCGAGACGGAACCGACACGCCCTGGAGCCCTCCCACGTCCCTCCCTGGCCCCGATCGTGCACCAGGGGTGTCCCTCGGCCTGGCCTGCACCCTCTCGCCAACCGGGACCCCTCGGGGGATGTCAGAGAGCCGGTTTCGGCCCGATCCCGCAGGCCTGTTCGAGGGACCCTACTGGTGCACGAATTCATGCACCGGGGACTCTAGTAAACATAGATTTTTGAAAAGATCACGGGGTTGTAATAACTCATCTCAACGTGAGCCCAGAGGACACCCCGCTCAGGCCCCCAGGAGCGACTATGGGAAGCGCCCCTACATTTCCGACAAGATGGGGACGAGATGAAGCTCCAAGAAGGGGCGGAATTTGGGCTCATAATCTTCACTCACCAGCTGATGGTCACTGGGCTGCCTACTGTTCTGGAGAAACAAACAAACAAACAAAAAAGGCACAAATTAAAAAAACAGAATAGATTTAATTTTCTCCATTGAAATGTTGTTTTTTCCTCTAAAGTGACGTCCGTTCTGCCCATTGAGGGAGAAAACTACCTATGGGAGGGCCAGTGACCTTGTGAGCTCTGCTACCCTGGAGGTGACACAGGCTGGGGGGTGGACGTGGGCCCCACAAACCAATCCTTTATTCGTCTGGATCCCCAACAGGTGGACATGGATCCTCGTTAAATCCAGGTGGACATGGAGCCCAGACCTTCTCATCGTCTACACTGGGCCCAGGTGGACGTGTAACT
>NW_006297351.1:0-558 GCF_000327345.1 Myotis davidii | reverse complement strand
CAAGAGGTTCTTTATTACAAGCGCAGCGCAGGGACTCCCAGGCAGGCAGGCAACAACCCGAGGGAAGTGCTGGCTGACTGGAGAAGCGCGGCGCAGGGGCTCCCAGGCAGGCAGGCAGCAACCCGAGGGAAGTGCTGGCTGACTGGAGCCCCGAGCAATTGTAGAACAAGAGTTTATAAAGGCAAAAACCACACGCAGGTGGCCTGGAATGTCAGGAAACTGGGTTATCAGTTAACTCATCTCCTGAGGGGACAGGCCTGTGTTAGCAGTTGACTCGTTTCCTGAGGGGCCAGGGTGGTCTGTCTTGCATAACCTACCCCAGGGAGAGAAAAAACAACTCTGCTGTGACTACACCAGAGCACCAGGGCTTACTGGAAAGGTCAGTTAGCACAGACCGATCCCAGGAAGAGATAAACTCTGCTATGACTAAACTAGGGCCAGGGCTTGCAAGAAAGGTCTGGGGGGAAGGAGAGGCTTCTCCCTGGCCTTACAATGGGGTCTGGTGCAAACATTTGGGGAGCTTATTGTTGCTCATAGCCTCTCCTTTTATCCCCTAAA
>NW_006297350.1:0-1035 GCF_000327345.1 Myotis davidii | reverse complement strand
GAAAATAAAACCATTTTTTCTCCATTAGAAATACAGTGAGGCCTTGACATACGAGTGTCCTGACTAACGAGTTTTTTGAGATATGAGCCATCTCTCGGCCGCTTTTTTGCTTTGAGTTGCAAGCTAAAATTTGGGTTATGTACGAGCCAGCTTCAGATACCCCACTGCTAGTTGGTGCAGCCAACATCACAGTGATTTGACATACGAGTAATTTGAGTTACGAGCTCCTTCGAGGAACGAATTAAACTCGTAAATCAAGGCCCCACTGTAATGTAAATCAAATTACTTTGTTCCAGATCCCCAAATGATTTCCTGCTTTAACCATATTATGTAAAGTCCATTTCTACAGTACTGTATAGTCTAGAAACAAAGAGATCTTTTCTTAATGTATTGAGCCACCCCTTACTAGCCTCAAATGAATCACTGTTAGCACTCATTCCAGGGGTGCAGTATTCACTTTTTTACATATCAGTGCCTCCAAAACGCTGTCATAGGCTAACTACTTTTCTTTATCCAAATCAACAACAGTTTTTTTACCTCTTCAATTGCCTATGATCTTTGTTTTGTGAGCACTTCCATGCCCTTAGCAACATCAGCACATCTGATGGCCTCTTTAGGTTTTAAAATTGTGCTAATCATCCATTTCACCAACAACAAAAGCAAAGCAAACAACAAAAGATTACATGAAAATATTCACAGCACAGTATACTTGACTCTCATTCTTTCCTTTGTTTGTGTCTTGCAAGATGTTTTTGATCATGCACAAAATTTGTTTGACACTCAAGACATGGTTTCTCTGAACAACTTGGTCAAGAACCAAATTGTTCGAGTTGGGAGACATTTGAGAACCGAGGTTAGACTGTATTTCCCTAACCTTGCAGGGTGAATCCACTCATAGGCAGATCCACTCAAGGGGTCTGCTGGAAGTCAGTAATTTCTATAAGTTCTTTCATGGCAGCCAGTGCGGTCTGCTGAAATTTGGTAATTTCTATCAGTTCTTCCATGAGGGGGAGGTGCCAGTCAGGTTCCCAGGAA
>NW_006297349.1:0-307 GCF_000327345.1 Myotis davidii | reverse complement strand
ACCAGTCGCTATGACACACACTGACCACCGGGGAGCAGCTCAACACAGGAGCTGCCCCCTGGTGGTCAGTGCACTCCCACAGCCAATTTCCCATGGCCAGCCAACCTCCCACAGTCCCTCCCTCCATCCGGCAGGCCCCGGCTGGCAGACCCAATCTGTCCTCTGTCTGTTGGGTCAATATTTCCCCTTAAATATGTTAATTTCTATATCACAGCTGGCAGCTGGCAGTCTGTGGCAAGCCCGGCCCAGATTAGGACTGGGCAAGACGGCCCCTATAGGCCCTGATCACCAGCCAGGCCTAGGGACC
>NW_006297348.1:1987-2462 GCF_000327345.1 Myotis davidii | reverse complement strand
GAAATCCTGCTCGTGCTGCATTGGGAAGGGGCCGAGGCTCTGCGGGCCGAAGGCCAAGGCCAAGGCGGAAACTGAACACCCAGGCTGCGGGTGTGGCTAAAGCTCAGGTTCACAAAGATACCCAGGCTCCTGCTCCCAAAGTAGCCGAGGCCCTACGAAGGCTCCACAGTAGAGGCCTCTGAGGACGGAAGGACTGGGGGGGGGCCTGGGCTGCTGTCTGCATGGCCCTGGTGCCCTCGTGTGCTGTTTGTACAAATAAACCTGTGGCAGGATCTGTCTGTCAAAAAACAAACACACAAAACACTCTCCTTCATCCTCTCCCTCCAGAGGGAATGGGGTCAGGAAACGGCAGGGAGGGAGCTGGAAGCATCAGGCCCGACTTTCAGATGTGGAGGTGGGCCGCCCTCTGAGGCTTGGAGGAGACCAGCAGGAGGACACACCCCCCAGAGCTGAGGGGGGGCTCAGGGCGGGGGGG
>NW_006297348.1:0-726 GCF_000327345.1 Myotis davidii | reverse complement strand
GTCAGACCTGAGCGGAGGATGGAGCTGGGGCCCAGGAGGGAGCAGGTGGCCCAGAGGGAGAGACAGGCCCAGGGAGAGAAGAGGAGGGGGGAGCAGGAGGGAGGAACCTCACCCCTAGAATTTCCTTCAGCTTCTGTATGTTTTTTTCCAGTTCAGTCTCAGGCTCCAATGGCTTGCCATCGTTGTTTACGAAGGTGTCCCAGCAGTGCTGGTGCTCTATGGGAACAGGGAGGGAAAGGTGAGCTCCTTCTAGAGCGGGGAGGGCCCAGGTCTCTGACTCTAGGGACACACCCTCCCCATCAGGATCTCCCTGCCCCCTTTCTCTCTCCTCCCAAGGCACTGAGCTCATCCCTCAAATTCTTTCTTCCTCTGGAATCTGAGGCAGCCCCCACCCCCTTCTACCAGGAAGGACCTGGGTCCTGATGGCACAGGGACCCTTCTCCTCCCTTCCCAGGAGGCCCTCTCTCCCCTGAACTCTCTCCTCCAGGGGACTCCCTCCTCTCCAGACCCAGCAGCCCCCCTACAGGCAGCTGACAGGCTTCCCCACCTGGATTCTCCTCCTGCCCCCTCTGTGTAGCCATTTCCCAGCCACTCTGCCCGCCCACCTCCCACCTCAGGAGTCCCTGCTGACCTTTGGGGGTCATGATGGCAAGTTGGGCCACAGGGTCATGCAGCGTGCGCAGTCCATCCTCGTATCCACTGTATTTGGTATGGATGCGAGCAGCG
>NW_006297347.1:534-3156 GCF_000327345.1 Myotis davidii | reverse complement strand
ATAAGACCATGAGTCTAGGAATCTGGGCAGCTGACTGGACTTTGACACCTGACTGGACTTTGACTCCATGCCCCAGGAATCAGCTGCTCCTGGTGCTACTGGGATCCTTCATGGTCCCCATTCCTGGTACCTTTAGGTGCCAACAGGAAGGAGTGGGCTCGTGTCCCTTTGATCACCCTCAGCATTTTCATCAGCCGTATAACTGGCCAGCGCTCTGACCCTCCCACCCTCGATTGCCGTGGTGGTGGGTCAGGGGTTTTTGCCTAGCCTGCGCTCTGGCCCACCTGCCCTTTGATTGCCATGGTAATTGCCATAACCAGGCCAGCCAGCAACCCTGGTAACCGGGATCTGCAGTTGCTGCCTGGCATGCAGCACCATACTTCCTCCCTCTGATCGCTATAGTGATCGAGGGACGCAGGCCCTCCCACCCATCGATTGCCATTGTGTGGGTCTGGGGTTGATGCATGGCCTGCTCCCTGGCCCTCCTGCCCTTCCAATGCCTTGGCAGGGTCCGGGGTTGTGGCCTGGGTTGCGCCCCAGCCCTCCCATGCTCAATTGCCATGGTGACGGTCCAGGGTTGATGCAAGTCCTGCGCCCAGGCCCTCCCACGCTTCGATGTCCATAGCCTGTGTCCGGGATTCCGGCCTGGCCTGCCTGCAACCCTGCCCTCCCATTCTGCGATCGCCATGGTGATCGAAGGACACAGGCAATCCCGCCCTTCAATTGCCATGTTGGGGTTCCAGGTTTGATGCCTGGGCTCTATCCTGGCCTATCCGCCCTTCAATTGACATGGTGGGGGTCCAGGGTTGATGCATGTCCTGCACTCTGGCCCTCCCGTCCTCCAATGGCCATGGTGGGGGTCCGGGGTCGCTGCCTGGTCTTTGCTCTGGCCCTACCGCCCTCAATCGCCATGGTTGGAATGCGGGGTTGCTGTGTGGCCTGCATTCTGGCCCTGCAGCCCTTCGATTGCCCTGGCGATCACTAGACGCAGGCCAGTCAGCAACCCTGGCACCCAAGGGTCCGCGGTTGCTGCCTGGCCTACAACACCGCCCTCCAATTGCCATGGCAATCAAGGAAGGTAGGCCCTCCTGTCCTTCGTTTGCCATGGTGGGGGTCAGGGTTGATGCCTGGCCTGCTCCACGGGCCTCCGACCCTCTAATCGCCATGGTGGGGGTCCAGGATTGCTCCCTGGTCTGCGCCCTGGCCCTCCCGCCCTTCGATCGCCATAGTGAGGTCCACGGTTGCTACCTGGCCTGCCCCCCGGCCCTCCTACCCTCCGATAGCCATGGCAATAGCCGGAAATGGGCCAGCCAGTGACCCCGGCATCCGGGGATCCGAGGTTGATGCCTGGCCTGTTCTCTGGCCCTCCCGCCCTCAATCTCCATGGAGGGGGTAGGAGGTTGCTGCCTGGCCTCCGCTCTGACTCTCCCGACCTCCCACTGCCATGGCTTGGGTCCGGGGCTGTTGTCTGACCTGTAACACCACCCTCCAATCGCCATGGCGATCAAGGGACACAGGCCATCCCGCCCTTCAATTGCCATGGTGGGGGTCCGCGGTTGCTGTCTCGCCCCCCGACCACCGGCCTTCCAGCACTCCAATCCACATTGTGAACCCTAGAAGCAGGCCAGCCAGCAACTCTGGCACCAGGGGTCTGAGGTTGCTGCCTGGCCTGCAACACCACCCTCCCGGCCGCCTATTGCCATAACGATAGATGGATGCAGGCCATCCTGCCCTGCGATTGCCATGGTGGGGGTCTGGGCTTGATGCATGGACTGAGCTCTGGCCCTCCAGCCCTCCGATGGCCATGGTGGGGGTCCGGGGTTTCTGAATGGCCAGTGCTCTGGCCCTCCTGCCCTTGATCGCCATGATGGTGGTTCAGGGGTTGCTGCCTAGCCTGCGCTCTGGCCCTCCTGCCCTTTGATCACCATGGTGATTCCTGTAAGCAGGCCAGCCAGCAACCCTGGCAACCAGGGTTCTGCAGTTGCTGCCTGGCATGCAGCACCACACTCCTGCCCTCTGATCGCCATAGTGATCGAGGGACGCAGGCCATCCCACCCTGCGATTGCCATGGTGGGGGTCTGCGGTTGCTGCCTGGCCTGCGCCCCGGCCCTTCTGCCCTGCGATTGCCATGGTGGGGTCTGGGCTTGATGCATGGACTGAGCTCTGGCACTCCAGCCCTCCGATGGCCATGGTGGCGGTCCGGGGTTTCTGAATGGCCAGTGCTGCCTGGCCTGCGCCCCGGGCCTCCCACCCTTTGATGGCCCTAGCATGTGTCCGGGGTTCTGGCCTGGCCTGTAACCCCGCCCTCCCATTCTGCGATCACCATGGTGATCGAAGGACACAGGCAATCCCACCCTTTGATTGCCATGTTGGTGTCAAGACTCTCTCCATGTTCTGCGTGGAGTAGGGTTCGCTATCTGAAAGAGGAGCCGCACAACAAATGAGAGAAAAAGACATGAGATAATTTTGCAATATTGGGGGACCAGGTGGCCAAGTCCCAAAGTTCTTCCACCTATGCTCTGGCCGCTCCAACCTTTTATTTGGTCTGGGGTAACCTAGGGTAAGGAGGTTTGTCTGGTGTAGCCCTAGGGTAAGGAGGTTTTAATGACACACAGATTAGCT
>NW_006297347.1:0-370 GCF_000327345.1 Myotis davidii | reverse complement strand
TGGCCCACAGTGCCTGTGTACATGCCAGCAATGAAATGTTGGTTCTGATTGGTGGAAAATGCAGGTCTGGTCCTTTCTGGTCTGGTCCTGGGCACCCTGCAGTGACGCACAGTTGCTGACTGCTAGCATGGCAAGGCGTCTTCACCATCTCTGAACTGTTCCTTCTGTCTTTGTGGCTGGCTTTCTGGGATCCATTGTTACAGGAATCCACATGGTCTTGTAGCTGTTCTCTGAAAGTATACAAACATATTCTCGACCAAAGGTTAAAGGAAAAAACCTTACTTGGGGTCTTTTCTTTAAAATGATCTCCCTGCTTACCCTGGCATAATGTGTGTTTTTTTTTCTGGGTGTCTCGCTAACGAAAAAATTT
>NW_006297346.1:0-238 GCF_000327345.1 Myotis davidii | reverse complement strand
AGAATCAATAAAAGCTTGGTGAGGCCTGAGCAAAGGGAGGAAGTCCTTCGGGACTTTCCACCTGGTCCCCCAATATTGCAAAATTATCTCGTGTCTTTTTCTCTCATTTGCTGTGCGGCTCCTCTTTCAGATACCGAACCCTACTCCACGGGGGTCGTGGAAGGAAACACTCAACATGATAGTTCCCAGAAATTATTAGGAATGGGTAGGAAACACTTCATGTGCACCTAAAAAGATT
>NW_006297345.1:311-944 GCF_000327345.1 Myotis davidii | reverse complement strand
AAGAACAAAGTTGGAGGAATCACTATACCAGATTTCAAGTTATAGTACAAAAGCACCATAATCAAAAGAGCCTGGTACTGGCACAAGAACAGGCATATAGATCAATGGAACAGAACAGAGAACCCAGGAGTAGATCCAAGTCATTAAGCTCAATTAATATTTGACAAAGGAGGCAAGAACATACAATGCAGTCAAGACAGTATCTTCAGTAAATGGTGTTGGGAAATTAGACAGATACATGCAAAAAAATGAAACCAGAGCACCAACGTACACCATACACAAGAATGAACTCAAATTGGTAAAAGACTTAAATATAAGTGGTGAAACCATAAAAATCCTAGAAGAAACCATAGGCAGCAAAATCCCAGACATCTCTTGTAGCAGTATGTTTATAAATATATCTCCTAGGGCAGTGGTCGACAAACCATGGCTCACAAGCCACATGCGGCTCTTTGGCCCCTTTGAGTGTGGCTCTTCCACAAAATACCACATGTGGGCACGCATGTACAGTGCGATTGAAACTTTGTGACCCATGCGCAGAAGTCGGTATTTTGTGGAAGAGCCACACTCAAGGGGCCAAAGAGCTGCATGTGGCTCGCGAGCTGCAGTTTGCCCACCACTGAGTTAGAAAAT
>NW_006297345.1:0-272 GCF_000327345.1 Myotis davidii | reverse complement strand
AAAGGCCAGCTTAGGAGTACCCTAATTAAGTTAATAACAATGTACCTACCTATATAGTTTAAGTTTAAAAAATTTGGCTCTCAAAAGAAATTTCAATCATTGTGTTGTTGATATTTGGCTCTGTTGACTAATGAGTTTGCCGACCACTGACTTAGGGCGAAGGAAACTAAGGAGAAAATAAACAAATGGACCAACGTCAAAATAAAAGCTTCTGCACCACAAATGGAACCATCAACAAAACAAAAAGGGAGCCCGCTGTATGGGAGAACATA
>NW_006297344.1:0-484 GCF_000327345.1 Myotis davidii | reverse complement strand
GTGGTCATAATAATCTGCCCACTCAGTGTATATAAAAGGCTAATATGTTAAGTGTTATCTTTGTTTCCCTCTCAATGTGCATGCACACACAGGTACACACACAAAAATCTATATATATAAAAGGCTAATTGCTAAGTGTCCAACCCTCTGACTGGTCACTATAACATGCACTGACCACCAGAGGGCAGGCACTCAATGCAGGAGCTGCCATGACACACACTGGCCATTTACAGAGAAACAGCACTGTGGACCTGGTGCCCACAAAGCAACACTCGGCTTCCCCCAAGTGGGACACAGTCCCTGCCACCACCCCAGAGCAACAGCCCACCAAATTGCAACTGATGCTGCTGAGACCCCATGGCACAAAATGCAGCCCACAGCCCAGCCCAGCCCGAAAACGGTTGCTGTGGGTGCTGGGAAATGATGTCATATAACAACGCCAGGCTTCCTTTCCCTAGCGACTAGCCTCTTTGGAGTTTCTTCA
>NW_006297343.1:0-268 GCF_000327345.1 Myotis davidii | reverse complement strand
ATTTCAGAGAGGAAGGGAGAGAGAGACGGAAACCTCAATGAGAAGAGAGAATCATTGATTGGCTCCCTCCTGCACGCCCTTGACTGGTGATCAAGCCACAGCCCAGGCATGTGCCCTGCCCGGGAATCAAACTGTGACCTCCTGGTTCATAGGTCGATGCTCAACCACTGAGCCACGCCAGTGGTTCTGGTGATTACATAGATGTAGACATATGTGAAAACATACTCTACTGTAGACTTAAAATTAATCGACCTTATTTCATATATGT
>NW_006297342.1:0-443 GCF_000327345.1 Myotis davidii | reverse complement strand
GTAATACCTTAACTAATAATAAAAAAAGAGATAGTCTTCCAAGCAATCTATCCTATATAATAAAAGCCTAATATGCTAAGTGTCCAGTCGTCCAGTCATCCATTCAACCAATCAAAGCATAATATGCTAAGGCCGCTCAACTGTTCGCTATGATGTGCACTGACCACCAGGGGCAGACAATCAACCAGTTGCTATGATGTGCACTGACCACCAGAGGGCAGGCACTCTAACCGGTAAGTTAGCTTGCTGCTAGGGACTGAACGAGACGGGCCAGATACCCTGGAGCCCTCCCGCAGTACCTCCCCTGCTGGCCAAACTCCTACGTCCCTCCCCAGCCCTGATCATGTACCAGTGGGGTCCTCAGTTTGGCCTACGCCCTCTCAATCTGGGCTGAGGGACCTGCCCCCCCTCCACAGTGCATGAATTTCATGCACTGGGCCTCT
>NW_006297341.1:0-264 GCF_000327345.1 Myotis davidii | reverse complement strand
ATATATATAAAAGGCTAAGTTGACTCCTGCATGTGCAATACATATAAAGTTCTTGCTGGCACCAATCGCACATGTGTGTTTCTATCTGTCATTGTCAGTCTTGAATTTGGTTGACACTTCTATTGTAGAGAAAGGGCGAATATCAATATTAAAGTATTTCTTCTAATTAATTTCCTTTCAAGATGCACGAATCTGTGCACCAGTTAAAGTATAAAATTGGGAGGCTGCCTTTTTGGAGAAGAACATTTAGGGTATGTGAGCCTT
>NW_006297340.1:0-882 GCF_000327345.1 Myotis davidii | reverse complement strand
GGGACCTGGATCTGTGACCCTGCCAGGTGGGGGATAGTGATTGAGGCTGTCCGCGGTCTGGAACCAGGATCTGTGACCTGGCGGGCAGGGAAGCAGCACTTCAGGCTGCCCACGGGACCAAGACACAGATCAGTGACCCTGCCAGAAAGGGGGCAGCACTTGAGGCTGTCTGCGGTCCCGGGACCTGGATCCGTGAGCCTTCCCGGTGGGGCAGCATCTCACTCAGGAGTGGATCGGCTGGGGTTGGACAGGGCAGGACGCCTGGCTTCCACCCAACCCCAGTCACTCTGGGCAGGTGAGCAGTGCCCACACAACCCCAGTCACTCTGGGCAGATGAGCAGTGCAGAGAGCTTCTGGAGAGGGGAGGCAGGCAGGCGGAGGGCAGCCGGTACTCCCCACATGGTGGTGGTGACAACTGTGAGCTCACCAAGTGGAGCCTGCAAGCTGAGCTAAAGTAGCGCCTGTAGGCCATCAGTGCCCAGGAGTGGCTGCGCAATATTCGCGCAAGATCCGCTTCCTGGCCCAGAAGGTGCACGATTGCAGGGAGAGCCACCGTGGAGGGCCAGACTGACATCCTCCTGGCCACACCACGGGGGGTGGCAGATCTGCAAAGCAAAAGGCCTCTGGTGTGCACATCCCCTGCTGGCGTGCAAACAACCCCCAGTACATTGTCACCCTCCCACAACTGCAACAGTTGCAAACCAAGGCGCACCCAAGTTCCCTCTGCCTCTCCACTGCACTTCCATCAACCCAGCATGCCTAACACCCCCACAGGATGTGCACACACCCCCTTTAATGCACTCACATCTTTTGGAGATTGAGTGTTCTGGGTCCTGAGGGTGGGATGACAGTGAGATGACAGTGAGAGGGCAGAGTGGTGAT
>NW_006297339.1:0-300 GCF_000327345.1 Myotis davidii | reverse complement strand
GGGTCACACTCTGAGGGCTCTGGGGTCCCAATGTCCAGCACTGAGTGCACATCCTGCTCCTCTCTGCCAGTGGTTCTCAACCTTCTTAATGCCGCAACCCTTTAATACAGCTCCTCATGATTTAGTATCGACTTTGAAACAGGTCACCGTTCCATTCATCATCAGGGCGCATGTCTGGGTTGTGAGCTGATCCCCAGTGTGGGGCTTGCAGGAGGCAGCCGATCCATGATGCTCTCTGTCCATTAATGTCTCTCTCTGCCTCCCTCTCCTTTCCTCCCTCCCTCTCTCCCTCCCTCCCTC
>NW_006297338.1:0-255 GCF_000327345.1 Myotis davidii | reverse complement strand
TGGGGGCCGGCTGGTTTTCCCTGAAGGGTATCCCAGATAACGGTGGGGGTCCCACTGGGGTGCCCGGCCATCCTGGGTGAGGGGCTGATGGGTGTTTGCAGGGTGGTCACACCCCCTTCAGGGTGGGAGTCCTCCTGGGGTTCCTGGCCAGTCTAGGTGAGGGGCTGATGGCAGTTTTCAGGCTGTCCAAGACACCCAGCAATGGAAGCTCCCAGCCTCTCCTCTTTTTATTTTTTATTCTGGGATTTATTTATC
>NW_006297337.1:0-853 GCF_000327345.1 Myotis davidii | reverse complement strand
GGATTGGTACCTCATAGAGTGGATTGTGACTTCGTAGAGTGCATTGTTACTTCATAGACAGAATTGTAATTTCATACATTTGAAGTTTACTTCATATAATGTGTTGATACCTCATAGACAGTATTGTCACTTCCTATACTGTAGTTTTACATCATAGACAGTATTGTGACTTCATAGAGAGTATTAATATTTCATAGAGTGGATTGTCACTTCAAGGAGAGGATTGTTACTTCATGGACAGGATTATGACATCATAGACAGTATTGTTACTTCATAGACAGGATTGTTACTTCATAGACTGTAGTGTTACATCATAGAGAAGATTTTGACTTCATAGAGAGGATGGTTACTTCATAGATTTTATTGTTACTTCATAGAGAGGATTGTTACATCATAGACAGTATTGTGACTTCATAGAGGTGATTGTTAGTTCATAGATGGGATTGTTACATCATAGAAAGGATTGTGACTTCAAAGAGAGAATTACTTCATAGACTGGATTGTTACATCCTAGACAGTATGTGACTTCATTGAGAGGATTGTTAGTTCATAGACTGGGTTGTGACTTCATAGAGAGGATTGTTACTTCATACACAGGATTGTGACATCATAGACAGTATTTTTACTTCATAGACAGGATTCTTATTTCATAGACTTGATTTTTACTTCATATAATGTGTAGATACCTCATAGACAGTATTGTGACTTCATAGAGAGGATTGTTAGTTCATAGACAGGATTGTTACATCATAGGAAGATTGTGACTTAATTGAGAGAATTGGTACCTCATAGACTGCATTGTGACTTCGTAGAATGCATGGTTACTTCATATACAGGATTGTTACTTCATAGA
>NW_006297336.1:0-259 GCF_000327345.1 Myotis davidii | reverse complement strand
CAGTTAATTTGCATATCTCACAGATTAGCCAATTGGAAGGGTAGCAGTTGTCCACCAATTACCATGTTTCTCTTTTATTAGTGTAGACTAGGGTCCCGGTGAATGAAATTCGTGCTCTGGGTCGGGGTGGGAGTGTCCCTCAGTGAAGCCTTCCCCCTCTCACATACTGGGAGCCCTCAGGCATTGACCTCCATCACCCTCTGATCACCTGATAGGCCCTTTGCCCAGGCCTGTTGCCTCCGCCAGAGGTGTCAGGCTT
>NW_006297335.1:0-216 GCF_000327345.1 Myotis davidii | reverse complement strand
TAGACCCGGGTCTGGCTCCCAGCCTCTACCGACAACCGCGAAACGAGAGTGCCAGCCCCGTGGAAAAAAAGGGGGTTTTAATAGGGGGGGGAAGTGAGGGGAGGAGAGATTACTGTGGGCCCTGCCGATTGGCCAGGTGCAGGTCGGGTCTTGATACACAGGATGTGGTCATATCTATGACAGGCACGTCCCTTGATTGTCATTGGTTAGTTTAAA
>NW_006297334.1:1697-3476 GCF_000327345.1 Myotis davidii | reverse complement strand
ATAAGTCACCTTTGTGACATCACATGACTTAAGTAGCTGGTTGCCCCACGACCGAGTCTCTAGAAACACATTGTCAGATTTCTAGGTCATCATGCAGAGTCCTACGAACAGTAGACTTCAAGAGATATAGCACAGCTACCAGGGTCTAGCCCAGGGGTGGGCAAACTTTTTGACACGAGGGCCACAATGGGTTCTTAAACTGGACTGGAGGGCCGGAACAAAAGCATGGATGGAGTGTTTGTGTGAACTAACATAAATTCAAAGTAAACATCATTACATAAAAGGGTACGGTCTTTTTTCTCTTTTTTTTTATTTTTAGTTTTATTCATTTCAAACAGGTCGGATCCGGCCCGCGGGCTGTAGTTTGCCCACGGCAGCTCTAGAATATTGAGGACAGTATATGTAGGGCATCGCTGCTGTGACCAAAGGCATCTCAGACCCCACTTTTAAAGTGATAGTATCCTGGGTACCTAGTGCTTTTTGATGTAGAGCATCAACATGGCTAATCAGAATACCCCTGAGATGCAAGAAGCCAAGCTGGCCCCTCAGAGGATGGACAACCACCAATAATGGTCCAATATGATACATCCTCAGATCCTCATGTGTGTCCAAGGGAGGCTTTGGAGGGGCACGGGGACCAAGAAGAGAGCCCAGATCCACGCCCCCAAGACAACCCGCAACCACAGGACCCAAACCAAGGCACCACCAGTGTGGAAGGAAACATTCTTCTTGGGCTGTCCTTCCAAAGAAAGCTTTGGAGGATAGTGGCGGACGAGGACTTCTCATCTGTGTGCTGGAATGATGATGGAGACACCGTGATCATTGATGAAAATCTTTTCCAGAGCGAGATTCTTTCCCGAAGGGGCAAGGAGCAAATCTTTGAATCAAAAAGCCTGAAGAGTTTCATCTCCTTGCTGAACTGCCATGGCTTTAGCGAAATATGCACAGGCAACTCTTCAGTTTTCTCTTCAGGGAACAGGATGATGGTAAATTAGAAAGTTCTCCCGTTTCCCATGTACCCTGTTTCTCAAACATCTTCCTAGTGGACCCAGGAGAACGATATACTGAAAGGGCTTCATTTCAGGGTCTAACCCTTTTTCACATGATACAGTATTTATCAAAAGATGAGAAAGTATAGATTTTCATTTGAAACTATAGCCCCCTTAGAGATAACCTGCAGAAATGAGTGAAGACTCTGAGAGGCAAGTTAATGTCAAATAGGTATATTTTCTCCACAAGTGACTACATTAATTAGTTTTGTTTCAGATCTGCAGAAATTGTAATTTCCAGAGAGGCAAGCCTTGGCTCCTCGAGACCATTATAACACAAGGTAATGAGGTGACGTGAATTTGTCCAGGGACCAGTGTCATCCCACCAAAGAGAAAGAAGAAGATGGCCCCCACAAGACACGCCCCAAGAACACACCACAACAACGGCGACAAAGAAGCCGAACAGAAGGCTCAGGAGACTGGCAAGAATGTTTGGGGACCCAATGCCACCCAGGCATTTGAGTTCTCGGTTCCTCAGCCCATGGGCAGTGCCAGGGAGGTCCAGTGCCCAAGTGCAGCAAGTGGTTCAAGTGAGGAGGGCACTTTTGGCAGTGTCATGTTTGTGCCCAGTGCTACATCCAGAACCGATGGCACAGGGGATCCGCCTCCCATCCCGCCCCCGCCCCCCCCAAATGAACCACTACAAGGTTCAGTGATGTCTTTGTACAACATCAGCTATTCCACACTGATCGCTGGCTTTTCAGTCATGACTCCATCACAGGACCCTGAC
>NW_006297334.1:0-709 GCF_000327345.1 Myotis davidii | reverse complement strand
GACCCCTGGGTGATGCTTAAGTGTTCTCTGAGTTTGACCAGAACAAAAACATGGGAGTCCCAAACAATAACCAGTTCTCCGAAAACATTTTTTTCTCTGTAAAACCCAGGAATGAGCAGGACCAAAAATAGTGATAGCACCAAGATATTTCCTGACAGCTTTCCCTTTTTCCCTAAAGGTCAGAGTCCTTGACACAGTCAATGAGCCCAGAGTGGCATCTTACGAGGACAGTCGCCTACATCTGGGCACAGAAATCTGTTTACGTGAACAGGAGATGGTGGGTAGTGCTCTCCAATTCAGTTCTACATCCGCAGCATGATGGCCCGTTGATGGTCATGATTCAGCTGGATTCTCGGCGACCTTCCTGTGGAGCCCTCCTGCCCCTAGGGGATCAAGTGCTGTGGGATGTATAACTGGAAGATATCCTTTCCCCCTTTCCTGGGTATGGGCTCCAGTAATCACCTGGGGTTTGAAAGTGGCCTTGGGTATTTCTGCTTCAGGTTGGTCAGTACAGCCTGCTTTTCCAGCTCCACAACCTCCTCAGGAGCATATTTTCTGGGCCCACAAAGATTCCCCCATGTCAAGGAGCCCTGGGCACCATGAGAGAAGCATTGAGATGTTTTTCCTTCCATAAACGAAAGGCTTCTCTTGAGAGAAAACAGTTATTCAGAGTTATACCCACTAGAGCAGGGGTGGGCAAACTTTTTGA
>NW_006297333.1:0-211 GCF_000327345.1 Myotis davidii | reverse complement strand
TTGCAAGAGGGATGTCCGAATGCTGGTTTAGGCATGATCCCACAGGGTTCCCAGATTGGAGAGGGCGCAGGCTGGGCTGAGGGATACCCCTGTGTGCATGAATTTTGTGCACCAGGCCACTAGTATAGTATAAAATGCATACATCTAGTAGAGTACTTAGAAGACACCAGGTACTCAATAAATGTTGCTTAACAATGGTCATTTGGAGATA
>NW_006297332.1:0-214 GCF_000327345.1 Myotis davidii | reverse complement strand
CAAGGGCACATGCCCAGGTGGTGGGCTTGACCCTGGGGGGCAAGGGGCATGGAGGAGGCAGCCAATCAAAGATTCTCTCTCATCATTGATGTTTCAATCCCTCTCTCCCTCTTCCTTCTGCTCTGAAATCAATACAAACATGTTTTTTAAAAAAAGAAAAAGTTTGAAACGACAGTATACCAACCCATTTTGACATTCAACACATATAATTGCA
>NW_006297331.1:0-280 GCF_000327345.1 Myotis davidii | reverse complement strand
CCAGCCAATCAGATGTGAGTATGCAAATTAACCTTAATTAAGATGGTGGCCGCCACAGAGCAGGAGGCTTGGGTTGCCCCCAGTGATAGAGGAAGCCAAGCTTCCTGTCTGCCCTGGCCAGCCTTGGCCTCTGTTCAATACTACAAAGTTTCAAATATAGAAGATAAATAAATCCCAGATACCTGCTTTCAGCTGCCCTGACCTCTGCTCAAGGACATGCTGAAAAAAAAAAAAAAGAGAGAGAAAGAAGAAAAAAAGGAGAGGCTGGGAGCTAAGGTCA
>NW_006297330.1:61432-62028 GCF_000327345.1 Myotis davidii | reverse complement strand
TTTGAGACAGGATAGTAAGAAGCTAGGAAAATTTGGCAGGATAGCAAGAAGCTAGGAAAATTCCTTGGCAAGTGGAATTAGGCAACTGAGACAGACAGCTGAACAAACTGGCCAAGCAATTTACAGCAAGATGCAGAAGGCCATCAGGGTGGAGAGCCCTGGGTGCCTAGTAATGGGCAAAACTGCCCCAGGGAGGCCTTCCCTTCCCTGTAATATTGCTGATAATGAGGCTTAGACTGCCTGCCCTGGCACTGAACTATTATTAGAGACCATGACCTTTAAAAGGGATATTTGGGAAAGCTGATGAAAATTCTATTGAGATCTCCCCTGAGACCTCCGCTAAATCCCCACCTTTAGAAAGTAAATAAAATCGCTCAAGACAAAGAAGCCAGTGTGTGCCCTCCTTGTGTCCCCTTTCCCCCATCTCATTTTTGAGTGATTTTTTTTTCTTTTAAACTCTATGAGGTGTCCATGCAACTTGCAATCAGGGGAGCAATGGGCAGCAGCAGCTTCCGGGACTAATCCCATTGACCTGTCCCCCAAACTTTTCTACTCTAACTTTCCTGTGAGCTGACAGCAGCCCCACCTCGACTCAC
>NW_006297330.1:60650-61358 GCF_000327345.1 Myotis davidii | reverse complement strand
ACTGCTAGCTCTCTCGTGTTGCTTCTTCTATCCTAGGCCTGTCCTTGTTTCACTGTCCCCAGCTTCATTAAACATACTCTCATTGTGAAATCTTTCTTGCACCCAGTCAAGAACCCATACACTGCAGGCCGGCCTTAAGCAAATCTGGCCAGGTCTGGGCTCCCTTTCTGGTAACATTTTGAAATTTAGAAGGAATGTTATTGCAATGGAATGGAATGTGTTTGTTTTTAAGAGAGTTTAAAAGTAAGTAGTTTTTCCTAATCAGTTGGTTATTTTAAAAAATGTTTTTATTGATTTCAGAGAGAGGAAGGGAGAGGAAGATAGATAGAGAAACATTAATGATGAGAGAGAATCATACATAGATTGGCTGCAGGAGATGGAGCCCGAAACCTAGGCATGTGCCCTGACTGGGAATTGAACTGTGACCTTCTGGTTCAAGGGTTGATGCTCAACTACTGATCCACATTGGCTGGCCAAGTTGGTTATTTTTTAATTTAATTTAAAATTTGTTTTAAGATTAAAAGCACTTTTATTAAAAAATTCATTTTTTATTGTTTAAACTATTACATGAGTTTCCTTTTCCCCCCATTGACCTCTCCCCAGCTGCTTCCACCCACCAGCACATGCTTTCACCCCACTACTGTCTGTGTCCATTGGTTATGCTCATATGCATGCATACAAGTCCTGTGGTTGATCTCTTAGCCTCTC
>NW_006297330.1:51156-60615 GCF_000327345.1 Myotis davidii | reverse complement strand
GTTTATGTTGTTCATTATATTCCACAAATGAATGAGATCATGTGATATTTATTTTCCTCTGGTTTATTTCGCTTAGCATAATGCTCTCCAGCTCCATCCATGCTGTTGGAAATGGTAAGAGTTCCTTTTTACCGCAGCATAGTATTCCATTGTGTAGATTTACCACAATTTTCTAATCCACTTGTCTGTTGATAGGTACTTAGGCAGTTTCCAGATCTTAGCTATTATAAATTTTGCTGCTATGAACATAGGGGTGCATATATCCTTTCTGACTGGTATTTCTGTTTCCTTGGGATATATTCCTAGAAGTGGGATTACTGGGTCAAACGGAAGTTCCATTTATAATTTTTTGAGGAAACTGCTTTCCACAAGGCTTTCCATACTTTTTTCCATACTGTTTTCCACAGTGGCTGCACCATTCTGCATTCCCACCAGCAATATAAGAGGGTTCCTTTTTATCCGCATCCTTGCCAGCACTTGCGATTATTGATTTGTTGATGATAGCCATTCTGACAGTGTGAGATGGTACCTCATTGTAGTTTTGATTTGCATTCCTTCGATAATTAGTGACTTTGAGCATGTTTTCATAAGTTGGTTATTTTTGAATGACTGAAATGCGATAAATCAAGAAGAAAAAGGGAAGATGTAGAAGGTTAGTGGAAAGAAATGTTGAGAAAGATGCTTTTTTTGTATGAATAGTAGAACAGATTATCGGAATATGCTTACACTTTAACCTAGCAAGGAATGCTAACTTTATTAATTAAAATAGAAGCTTTACAAACAAGGCTCTCTATAACTGCTGCTGAATCAGGAAATTTTCTGATTAAACTCTTACTGTCTTCCTTGTATTTGGAATGTTTAGATGATAATTGTAATGTATAGCATTGTGTTCTTACAGTCTTGTTTCTGCATAAAGTTTAAGATTATAGCTTCCAATTGCACAACTAGCAGGAATCAGATTACTAATGAATAGCACTTCAGTGTTTTCAATGGGGAATATATGAGCCATAGTAAATGGGAAGAACTCATGGTCAGATAGTAATAATTGAAGAGTTGTATAGGTTGTCCTCAAACTATGAGTAAATGTCATACTAGAGGCAAAATACAGAGAGCAAAACTTGGATTATAGGTTAGAAATAATCCAGAGTGTTTTTCTTAGTGAAGGCCCATGGAAGCTGCCTGCCTTCCGCTTATCTACTTTTTCTTTTGAGAAAATTCAGCCTTGACTTCCATCCATGGTTACAGTCTTGGCCCATCCCTGATGGTCCATTGTTCAGCAAGACAAATGCTTACACTAAGGCTTCCTAGGAATGAGCCTTACTAACACAATGGGAGCATATTATCCAATCAAAATGTTTGTCATTAATGCATCCTTTAGATTGACTTATGACCAAAATTTGAAAGTGTTGACTCAAAAGGGCCACACACTCAACCTGACAAGCTCAGGGGAGGCCTGTGGTGGGATTTACAAACTCAGAGACTTACAGTAAGCACATAGGATGGTCTGAAATGAAAATTTTCTAAACAAAAGCGAGCCATGGTGGGTAGTCATGTTTTAGACCAATCTCTACCCTAACAAAGGTCAATCTTTGTTTAGCTGAGCCTGTCTACAATATCATACCTTTGGAATGTTTCTGTAATTTCTTTATTACCAGACTTCTACTGCACTGCAGAACCCCTCATTTTTATTGTCATCATATTAATTGTTAACTGTTAATATTCTGTACCCACCCATGTAAAATTAGTATGTGTCTACTTGTTTTACTTTTTATCGAATCTCAGAGATTTCCCCACTTTGCTACTCCCGCCTTCTAATATTTCACCAATGGATTTCATGTAACCCCTTACGCCTTCTGCTTTGAATGGGCCTGTCAGAGTTTCTTCGTCATCACAAAAGACACTCTTATCAACCCTTATAAATCAGAAAATTCCAAGTATTTTTGTTGCTCAGTTCTAAGAACCAGGAAATAACACCAAATATCTTTGTATGATATCACATAGGGGAACTGAAGATTTTTGAGGTGGGATCACTTGCCTAGAGTCCCACAGCCTGCATGTAGGCTCAGACATGCCATGTATTGGCACATGGAATTTATGCTCCACTCCTTTCTTGGTTCCCTCCAATGTCAGATAGACTGAAAGGTTAAGTATTCCATTCCCCCACTCCTTGTGACCGAGAATCCAGATGTGAATTAAACTCAGCCTCTGAGATGCACTTGTGTGTGATTTAGAAGCTGGAGAGGAGATGGGCCTATTATTTCTACTACTGTGTTGACTGATGGGTGGCCTCTGGCAGACACAGCTAATTCTTTACCTGTGGGAGGGGCTGTGCCAGCGTGACCTTGAAACCCAACTTCCAGTGGCAACTCTTTAACTTCTTTTTCTCTAGCCCTTTGATAATTTTACAGGCACCTAATTCTTTGTGTGAAAGACTTTTCTACACAAATGTTAGTGGAAAGTTTATCTGAGAGCCTGTCTCTCTTTACAAGTTAAACTCCTTGAGAACAGGGCCCACGTATTTCCTGCTCTCTGTGGTGTTCCCAGGTCCTAGCCCTGACCAGAAACACCACAGGTACTCAGTGAACACTCCTTAAATGGATGAGGGAAAGCATATAATGGAAGTTGGTCACCCTGTGTGACACTTGCAGTCAGATCATGTTACTTATCCACAGGAAGGCCTTACACTGCAATGTCCCAGGACCAGGTTTTTACCTCACTTACAGTCAGGAAAGGGGGACAGGAACCTCCTAACAGTGAGGCGTCAGACCACTCTGATTCATTGCCAGGAAATCACAGCCTTCCTCACCCCTTACATCTTCAGGGCCTGGAAAGCAGCCCATGTTTTGACTTTTATCACAGATCCTTGACCTGACAGACATTCTAGGTTCTCCATCCGAGGTAGAGTTTCTAGCAAGGCAGGAGGGTGTTCACCCTCACCTCAAGGAAATTAGGGGATGACTCCCCATTCCCAAGGTCCCTGTTCTGTATACAGCTGCCTGTGGCCCCTAAAAACATCTCACCAGCCCACAGTGACCTGGGGAACAAGGGAAACTTCATCAGCAGGATGGGAAAGGAGAACCCAGGATCTGGGGTTGCTTCCATTTTAGAGGTTCTGAGGGTCCCATGAGGACTCCCATCCCTTAACAGAAGGACCCACAGAGTCCCCTGGTTGATACTCCATATGGAGCTGCTCTAGAACCTGGACCCTGTGGGGAGGCGTAGAGCAGATGACAGACAGGTACAAAGGGGAATGGATGCAACATCCCAATGCTGTGATGGGAAACACAGAGGGCATTTTCCCGATCAACCCTCCAGGCCAGCACCCTCTCCCAAAAGAGCGCTCACCAGACCCTGGCTTTGAAAACCTGGAACAGAACATCCTCCTGAAACAGCATATCCACCAGAGGGCTCAGCTCTCTGGACACTGGAATCATAATACTCTGGACAAAGCCAGTCCTCTCACTGGGCCCAGCCTGCCCTGGGATGCAGTCAGGAGGCATGAGACACGCAGGGACTGGGCCCCGGATGGCTGGCTGTTAATCTAGAGGTCAGAGCTTGTTTTGGGCCCCTCTGTCATGCCTGCGCCGTCCCACCTGCTCTTTCCAGAAACTGTGAATGAAAAAGCAGCTGTGCAAGGAACCTGATAAGCTCAGGGGGCCCCATGGCAGGCCTGACAAGCTCAGTGACGCACAGTGTTGTCTGATCACAAATGCCTCTCCAGGCAGGTGATGGCAGGTAGTCATGTCCCAGGCCTACAGCTTCCTTAGCAAATGTCAGACTTTACCTTAAGTGAGCCCTTTCCCTGTTCTTATGCATCATGGATAACATACCTTTGACATCACATACCTCCAGCAAATTTTCTTTGCTAGACCCATTGAGGGAAGTGCCTGTGGCACCGGAATACAAGACCACAGAGTGCTCATGTTGCCTGGTTCCCTGCACAGCCTCTGTACGTGCTGTAAATGTTAACTATCCTGTATCCTCCAAAGTAAAAATATGTGTTTCTCCATTTTGCTTTTTATTTATTTCTAGAGATGTCTCTGCTATCCTTTCCCTCACTTTCCATTGGATTTCATTCAACTTTTTCATCTTCTCCTCTGATTATAATGTAATAAGTAAGCCACAAAAATGCTATTCTTCTTAAGATTTGAGATTTTGCTTGCAGTCATATGACATCAATTCAGCTGAAATACTCATAACAATCCTCCACGGGTTTGGACATTTCTGACCTCGACAGGGTCTAGGGGCAGCTGCTTTTTCAAGGATCTTTATGATGCTCACCAACTCACAACTGGAATCACACATGGGTAAGGTGAGGTATCCTCAACAAAGTCCCCCAGGCAGAGGACAGAAGCTGCCAGAACAGTCAGGGAGGACATGGAGTGGGTCAACCAACAAAGAGTGGGAGGGTCTCCTTTGTTTGGAAACATTCCCCAAGGTCCACAGAGCCCACAGTCACCTGAGCGCTCACCACAGTTCTTGCTTTACACCTTACCCTTTACACCTGGAAACTGCAGGTCCTTCTGAAACCCTTGGTGATGGAGTCTCTGTCTCTGGAAACAACGGCCAGGCTGGTGACAACCTGAGATAGAGGGAGGGTCCCCTCTGTACTCATCACCCAGTTTGACGCCTTCTCACAGCCAGTCACCTCTTTGGCCTTCCTGCTGGGAGGAAATCCCATCTTTCCAGCACATTTGAGAACACTGGGAAGACCTAGTGCTCATCTGTGTTTCTGTGTCACAAACAGAAATAATCCCCAGTTTGGGGCCTGTGGGGTTCTCTGTGTGGTGCTGACAGACCGAAGACCAAGATGCAGCAGGGACCAATGTTGGGGTGAGAGCGTCACCCTCTCTGGGGACACATGCCTCCATCTGCCTTGCTGTTGCAAGTGGGCTCCATAGGCCATTAAGATCCACCTCCCCTGAGAGCATGATAGATGCAGAATCTCTTGTCCACTGCACACATGCAGAGTAAGAATCTGCATTTTAACAGGATGTGGAGACCCTCCCTGTGCACAGTAGAGGGGCAGGGCCCCCCATCCTTACTTCAAAGGATCTCATCCTGGCATCCATGTAGATGGGCATCTGCTGAAGTAGCCTTTCTAAAATGTCACCTGGGCATCCTAATCCTTAAAAAGTTTTAACAGCAGATACAATGCAGAGCCAGGGTTAGATCCTTGTGACAATTTTTTGAGGTGGGCCTAGAATTCTTTTGCTTAAGGAAAATGTCAAACGTACACTGACAGGCAGCTGTGGAGAACGACCAGGCCAGTGCCTCAGGCCAGTGCTTTTCTGGGCACGTGTCTGTGCATGTGGAAGTTTGTGTTTGTATGTGTGTGTGTTGTGAGAGGCTTCAGCAGTTTCCAGGGAACCAAAATACAGAGTAAAGGTAAACTGAAAGGGGCAACAGGGTTGACAAAAATGAGGGGAGGGAGAGGGAAGGTCCTGGGCTCTGACCCAGCCCTGGCCCACATGACCAGGGAGGTTATCTTGCCCCAGCAGGAGGCTCAGCACACAGGGAGGAGGGACAGCACATCCCACCAGACTGGACAGAGGTGCCTGGGAGCCTTACTGGACATCGAGCTCTTGTCTCAGAGGGAGGGACGGAGCAGGCAGCAGTCACCATGGAGTTCCCTGCAGCTCCTGCCCGGAGAGGACTTGTCCCCTGGCTGGGGCTCCTACTGGCTGGTAAGGAGGGGACAATCCGTGGGAATGGAAGGGAGGTTGGGAGTCAGGGACTGGCCAAGATCTCCTGGGGAGGACAGCGCTCTGTGAGGGAAGGAAGGGCTTCCCTTTTGACCTGAGTGAAAGGACAGGGGTGCAGAGTAGGATGAGAGGGAGGTTCAGCAACATGAAAATCTCATGATGTGGAAGTGGTGAGAGGGCCAGGAAAACCTCAATTGCTGTTCATTTTCTGTTATTCATCACTGAGTTTTGAATTTTGACAACTGACCACAGTCATGACAATTTATTTCAGGCGATACCAGAAACATTTTAACCAGGGGTGCTAAACATTGTCCCCACCACCAGCTACAAATATGGGAAAATACAACATGGGACGTGGTCAAGCCCGGAACACTCATTCATGCACCCACAGGTTTTTACAGCCTATTGCAGGCACAGGGGGCACAAGATCACAAAATCCCCTGCCCACATTTAGCTCACATTATACAGAGAGAACAGAGATGAGAAGAGATCTATTTGTGATATCAGGTACTCACAAGTGCCCTGAAGGGCACAGAGCGGGGACAGGTCAGAGAGTGAAGATAGAGCTTCTTTACAGGATGTGGTCAGGGAAGGTCTTCCGAGAAGGCCCCTGAGTGTCAACAGGGATCTGAGGGCAGTGAGGAGGACAGCCACACAGACAGCTGGGAATGAGTATTCAAAACAAAAAGCATAGGTTCCGAGGTGCTGAAGCCATGGTGGCCATGTTGCTGACCTTGACCAAGGAGATGCACACATGAACTCACATGCAGACCAAGGCTGAGAGATGAAAAGAAATGCCTCATCTCTCCATCCCAATACACAGATGAAATACTGACCAATCTCTCTCTTCCCTTCTAGGCTTCCTCTTAACCTTCTGGATCCCTCTCACCACTGCGCAATTTAAGATTGTCAACACCAGTGTTCTTGAAGGGCAGGATGTGATTCTATGTACCCAAAATAGACCTCCCAATGTTACAGGCTTTATTTGGTACAGGGGATTTGCGAAGGACTACCCTAATTTAATTGCATATGTGTCATGGAGTCCAAGGATATATATAACAGGGCCCGCATACAGTGGTCGAGAGATAGTAAATTTTAATGGAAGCCTAATCATAAGAAATGTCACTACATGGGACCTAGGAAAATACATCGTAGTAGCTGTCTTTGAGAATTCAAGCATAGTAAACGGATTTGGATGGCTCAGTGTATACTGTGAGTTATTGCTCTCTGACCTCTATGTGTTGGGTGGGGTGAATTTTACTTCACACACAGGACTGCCAGCCCTGGACTCTCCTCCAGCCCCCTCTTCATCGTGTCCCAAGCTGGGTTTGGGCATTTAGTGCAGGACACAAAGTGGAGACAAACTTCCTAAAGTCAGAGTTCCCTTCCCAGATTCCAGCCCCACAGATATTCACCACAGAGAGAAGGACCAGTTTGATGAGAATTAGTCAGCAGACAGAGACCCGTCTCAGTCCAGGTCCCTGATCCCCTTTCCCTGATCACGTCCCTAAGATAAACCCTGCAGGGCTCTGTAAGGTCCTGGCCTGAGGGGCTCCCTGGGTTCTTCACAGAGAATCTCAGTTTGGGCAGCCACTCTCCAGGCCCCTGTCACAATGTCCTGACTCCGGAGTCTCTGCGGAGTCTGTGTCCGGTTGGGTTTTGCCTCCAGGGATGAGCTGAGTGAGAGCATCAGTTTCCCATGTGCCAGAGTCACAAGGCTCCTGATCTGGTCACTAGTTGGGGCTCAACCCTAAGAGTCAAGTCTAGGAAGAGATGGAGCCTGGTCCTTCACCTGAGACAGTGTGGGGAGAGCACAACTGGACGAGCTCCACAGATTATTAAGTGACTCTACTGGGGAACTTAGGAGAGTCCAGGGCAAGGTCAGCATCCCAAGGGAGCAGCAGGAGGAAAGATGCTCCCAGCAGCTCTCATCCACCAGGGGTCCGCCCAGGGGATTTTCTCATGAAGTCCATCAATAACAAATGCCTTTTTTTGAGAAGTTTTCCTTCCAAATATTTATGTTAGATACTGTGAATATTTTATGATTAGTACATTGTCAGCCTGGCAGTCAAATATTCATTCTCCTTCACTGAGGGGAAAGTGAGGCAGAGGGAGATACAGTCCCTAAGCAGAATCACTAAGTCCATGAGAAATTGATCTATGTCATTTGAGGTCTATCTGAAGCCATAGCTCCATCTCTTCTTCCAATCCCAGTGGCCTTATTAGATGTCTTCGGATCCATAGATCAATCATTGGTTCATTTCCTTCCTTCTTAAGCGTCTTCAGCTCAGAGGGGTAGATTTGGCCTGGGGAGTGAAGGCAAATTTAGAATTAATTAATGTTTACTGTGGAACCAAGTTACCCTCAGAACCATCAGAGTCAGGGCTGAGATCTTTGAGGCAGGAGCATGCCCCAGGTCTCAAGCCCACACTCTATCATTTTCATCCTCTATTTCTTCACAGGGCCAGCGAGTGTGCCCACACTCCTAGCCAGCAACACCACAGTCACAGAGAATGAGGATGCTGTGGTCATGACCTGCTACACAGATGAGATCTTCATCACCTGGTTATTCAATGCTACGAGTCTGCAGCTCAAGGAGAGGATGAAGCTGTCCCGGAACCGCAGAACCCTCACCATAAACCCTGTCAGGAGAGAGGATGCTGGGAACTACCAGTGTAAAGTCTCCAACCCTGTCAGCTCCACTGAAAGTGCACCTGTAGAGTTATATGTCAAGTACTAGTGATCCTCCTCTCCTCCCCTATGTTCTTTAACTAAAAAAAAAAAAAAAATGCACCTATTAGATTTTTTGAGGTGGTGGAAATTGCTTAGAAGACTTGCTTTGAATCAATAAATACTAAAAAATGTGAGCTGGCATTGTCATTATTGTTGACATAAGGTAACATTCCACATTGGACTCCATGTCTGTTTGGTCCCATTTGTGCCATCTCCACAATGGAGGGGACACCATGTGCTTCACAGGAGGGGAAGTCATTGTGTGATGACTGGCAGGAGTAAAAGATAAGCTCACAGGAACACGAGCTCTCCCATTTCCAGGGAGACCTGTGGAGGGTGCTTGGACATTTGTGACGATGGGAATAGACAAGAGAACACCTATATGAGATGCAACAGTGACTTTGTCTCCCTGTTTGACTTGTCCCCAAAAATTACTAATGCCTTCTGGAGTAGTCTTATGTTTACAGGAATAGATTTATTTGCATGAATTCAGTAGCACTCGTTCTCTTTGTTGATAGAATAGAATTGGGAATGTTGGTAATGCAACCATGGCTTAGCAAATGTCCTCTTTCAAACTGATGCCCACAGAATTATAAATGACCTCACCTTTATGGAGCTAATTTTGACCTGATGAAGACTTGTAATCTGTTTGAGAGGAGGGCATCACCCAAATCTAGAGAGACTCAGGTGAAGTGTGAGGGTGAGGCCGCCTAAGCTCAAGGGGCTATTAAATCTCCCATCTCAGGCTTCATAGAAAAGCCTGCATCAGAGCAAACTATGAGGTGAATGTCAGTACTCTGCACTTAGGTCACTAAGCAGAAACCAGCCATGTTGAAGGATGGAAAATACTCTTCTTCCTTGGAGATGACATTTGATCAAAGGGAAGGTGACTGTAGAGAGAAATGTAATGTCTCCATGGAAAACTCCAGAAGCACAGCCTTCTGGGAGATCAGATGCCATCTCTGTTCAGTCTCTCCAACTTTTTGCATCCTATCTAATAATAGACAAACATGGTAATTAG
>NW_006297330.1:48200-49925 GCF_000327345.1 Myotis davidii | reverse complement strand
TGCTTTGTAGCCTTGACAGTGATGAAGAAGCCTTGAGATGGCACATGGCCTCAAGGGGGAGGGTCAAGCTGTGAGGGGAAAGCTGGGGGCTCCAGACCCAGAGCCACAATAGTGGGGGGAACCCTCAACGACAGCCAGGGGCTTGTGTGTCAATGAGGAAATGGGAAGGAAGAGGTCCTGGAGAGGGGCTGGCTCAGGTAAGACATTTAAAAGCAGCCCAGCCCTGCAGCTGTGGCTCAGTGCTTGAGCGTCAATCTACGAAACAGGAGGTCATGGTTCAATTCCCAGTCAGGGCACATGCCTGTGTTTCAGGCTTGATCGGCAGTAGTGGTGTGCAGGAAGCAGTCAATCAATGATTCTCTTTCAACATTGATGTTTCTATGTCTCTCCCCTTCTCCTTTCCTCTCTCTGAAATCAATAAAAATGTATGTTTAAAAAGCACAACTTCTTTCCAGTTATGATTCTTATAATGTCTGCCTAGAAAGATTGGGTCCATTCTGCTAAAATTTAATTCTCCCGTTTTCTGTGTTTCATTCTCTGAGAAAGAGTAGGAGCTTAACTTGGGTGGGAACATTTTAAACCAAGATGTGAAAAGTCCTGCTTACCCTCACCAGTGTGGCCAAGTTGGTTGGGACTTTGTCCCAAACACCTAAGGTTTGCTTGTTCAATCCTCGTTCAAGGCATTTATGGGAGGCAACTGTGTGTATCTATCTGTGTTCCCCCACATCCTGCGTGGTTCAGGGTTCAGGATCTGGAAGAGGAACTGCACACAAATGAAAGAGAAGAAAGAGATAATTTGGAAATATTGGGGGGCCATGGGGGCAAGTCCAACTCAAGGGAAAGGACTTCCACTGGTGCCCAGGCCTCACCAGCCTTTTATTAAACTTCGGTTAAACATAAAACCCTTAGTCAGGTAATTGCAGTAACAGACAGGATATCTTAAAGGTCAGTAAATATTAGAAGGATTTACTCTAAGATTATTTCATCGGGAAATAGCTTGAGCCCCCTTTGTCAGGACTAGACAATTGGTGCATAACTCAGGCCCTTGCCATGGGTTCAAGGTTCACCAACATTCTGAGATCCTTGTTTGCACTTCTCTGCTAGTGAAGACAATGGGCGGCCTCCTGCATCTCCCCCATTTCTTTTCCTTAGTAATTCTGCATCTTTAGACTAGAAAGATAAATGAGAACAAAAATGAGACAAGCAATATGGTTTTGCTGAGAGGGAAATTAATCAGTCTGCAGTAAGTTTCTTCCTGGGTTAACAGTTCTTTGAATCCCAATTTCATTGTCCTTGTCCAACAGCTCTTTATGTGTACATGTCAGCAATGATATGCTAGTTTTGGCTGGTGGGATAACGGTCGCAATGCATTTCCGACCTTCTCTGGGTTGGTCATGGGCAACCTGCAGCGACGCACAGCTGCTGACTGCTAGCATGGCAAGGAGTCTTCACCGTCTTCATTTCTGGAGCAATCTGGTCTGTTTCTTTCTGTGATATTTTGTTGCAGGAATCCACTCGGGCTTGGAGGAGTTTTCTGGAAATATACAAACATATTCTTGACCAAAGGTTAATAAAGGAATCTTTTTTATAAATTAGACTTGGGATCCTTTTAATTTTTGCCCAAACGATTTTCCTTTGGCTTATTTTGACACCATGTGTGTTTTTATGGGTGTCTTGTTATTAGCATTACAAGTGAAAAATAATTTTCAAAGTAAAAATTTACAG
>NW_006297330.1:46782-48189 GCF_000327345.1 Myotis davidii | reverse complement strand
CAATGAGAAAGAAACATCGATCAGCTGCCTCCTGCACACTCCCTACTGGGTATGTGCCCACAAACAAGGTACATACCCTTGACCAGAATCGAACCTGGTAACGTTGAATCTGCAGGCCGATGCTCTATCCACTGAGCCAAACCGGCTAGGGCTGAAAAATAATTTTTAAAGTAAAAACTTTTCTTGATGTAATTTACTCACAGGGGATAATTCCACTATCCCCCTTCTTTTTTTGATCTAAATAATATTAAGAGGCTTTTGGAAATTTTGCAATGCAGTCTTCATAACTTTTTAATTTTAAATTTCTGTACAGAAATAGGACTGCTTTGAATTCATTGCAAGTTTACTATGAGATAAACCATTAATAAAAAATTAGTTGACACACCTTCACAGAATTTTAACTGGAGAAACCAAGATGGTGCGGCATAGGTAAACACCTGAAATTGCTGCCTCTCTCAACCACTTCAAAACTACAACTAAATGACAAAATAGGAGAAACCAAGATGGCAGCATAGGTAAACACCAGAGTTTGCTTCCTCGAACAATCACTTCAAAAATACAACTAAAAGACAGAACGGACAGGAAGGCTGCCTGAGTGAAAGTTCTACAACTCGGAGGAAAGAGAAAAGCATACCGAGACTCAGAGGAGGCACAGTGCTGAAGTAAAATACTAAGGTGCGGAGTGCATGCTGAGCAGGCTGGTGGCTGTGGTCGTGATTGTCGTTTTCAATTGGGAGAGAGTCTCAGGCTCTGAGCTCCATTTCTGGGCAAGTCTCTAGGGACCCAGACTCATACGGGAGAAGTGGGACTGTCTGGCATTGCTCAGAACCCTAGCACAGCTTTCTCTCCGTGGGGCTTGCAGTGATTACTGGGACACTGAGAAGTAGAGCTTCTGAGGGCAAGACTGAGAGCAGCCACAATTGCTAACCCCGCCCTGTTGATCCTGTGGGACCTGCCCTGCCCAATCCCTGCAAGGAGGCTTTTGCTGGATAGCCTCAGGCAAAGGCTAGATTAGCACCTCCCTAGAGATCCAGGAGCCAGGAAGCCCAAAGGTCAGAGTGGGACCATCCAGTTTGCAGCTCCATGGAACCATAAAAGACACACTCAGGTGGGAGACTCAATGAGCACCAATGCCCCATCGCAGCAAGTCTAGCCCCAGAGGGATGTCTTCAGCACAGAAGTCCTCCCGGTGCAGACACAGCTGATTCTCACAACCAATTGGCCTGGAGGTCAATTCCTCACCGTGATAACTACAACAATCAAGGCTTAATTACAACAAGACTGTGCACAACCCACAAGGGGGTGCACCAAGAGTGTCTACCTCAGGTAATTGGGACACTTAGCACAGAAAGGCACTCTATCGACACAGCGAAGCATAAAAAATGCCGAGACAAAGACACAGGACAC
>NW_006297330.1:44759-46674 GCF_000327345.1 Myotis davidii | reverse complement strand
CAGAAATGGAGGAAAGCAAACTACTGGATATAGAATTCACAACCACACTTTTAAGGTTTTTCAAAAACTTTCTAGAAACCGCCGATAAATGTAGTGAGAGCCTCAAGAAATCTAGTGAGACCCTCGATGTTGTGATAAAGGACCAACTAGAAATTAAGCATACACTGACTGAAATAAAGAATATTATACAGACTCCCAACAGCAGAAAAGAGGATCGCAAGAATCAAGTCAAAGATTTGAAATACGAAGAAGCAAAAAACACCCAACTGGAAAAGGAAAATGAAAAAAGAATCCAAAAATATGAAGATAGTGTAAGGAGCCTCTGAGACAGCTTCAAGCATACCAACATCCGAATTATAGGGGTGCCAGAAGAAGAGAGAGAGCAAGATATTGAAAACTTCTTTGAAGAAATAATGACAGAAAACTCCCCCTACCTGGTGAAAGAAATAGACTTCCAAGTCCAGGAAGTGCAGAGAACCCCAAACAAAAGGAATCCAAAGAGGACCACATCAAGACACATCATAATTAAAATGTCAAGAGCAAAAGACAAAGAGAGCATCCTAAAAGCAGCAAAAGAAAGAATATCAGTTATTCTACAAGGGAGTACCCATACAACTGTCAGCTGATTTCTCAACAGAAACTTTGCAGGCCAGAAGGGAGTGGCAAGAAATATTCAAAGTGATGAATACCAAGAACCTACAACCAAGACTACTTTATCCAGCAAAGCTATCATTCAGAAGTGAAGGCCAGATAAAGAGCTTCACGGATAAGAAAAAGCTAAAGGAGTTCATCACCACCAAACCAGCATTGTATGAAACTATCCTTTAAGAAGAGGAAGAGGAAGAAAAAGGTAAAGATACAAATTATGAACAACAAATACGCATCTATCAACAAGTGAATCTAAGAATCAAGTGAATAAATAATCTGATGAACAGAATGAACTGGTGATTGTAATAGAATCAGAGACAGAGAAAGGGAATGGACTGACTATTCTTGGGGGGGAAAAGGGATTGTGGGGTGAGGGAAGAGATTGGACAATAATCGTGCACCTATCGATGAGGACTATGGGTGGGGAGTGAGGGCGGAGGGTGGGGTGGGAACTAGGTAGAGGGGAGTTATGGTGGGAAAAAAGAGTAACTAATGTAGTAATCTGAACAATAAAGATTTAATTTAAAAAAAAAACAAAGTAAAAAATAAAAAATAAATAAAATAAAAGACAAAACAGACATCATGCCAAACCACCGGAAGGCTGGCTGAGTGGAAATTCTACAACTAGAAGGAAAGAGAAAAGCACACTGAGACTCAGGGGATGTGTGGAAGTAAAGTGCAAAGGTACAGAGGCACGCGGAAAGGGCTGGCAACGGAGGATGCTGGTGTCTTTTTCAATTGGGAGGGAGTCTCAAGCTCTAAACTGATCTGAATCCCAGTTCCTGTCGAGTCTCTGGGGACCCAGACTCAAATGGGGAGAAACTGGACTGTCTCGCAGCAGGTGGAACTCGAGGGCAGCTTTCTCTCAGAGGTGCTTGTAGCAATTACCGTGGGACACTGAGACCTGGGGGACTCTTAGCACAGGGCTGAGGATCAGCCATAGCTGTTTGCTCTGCCCTGTTGTTCCCCTGAGACCCTGCCCTACCTAAGCTGTGTGCAGAGGCTTTTGCATATGAAAGGCCTGGCCCTTTGCATTCTGAAAATTACCTAACAAACTGCAGCTGGGTCAGAGAGACCCAGAACATCAAAAAGAAGGCCCAAGGCCCCACAGCAGGTTACATTGCTTCACAGCTGGGCCTCATCTGGGCATCTCCAAACCCTAAACAAGGAAGAGGAATCTGCAGATCTCCTCATAGCTCCTGCTGGATAGCCTAAGGAAAAGGCTAAATTAGCACCTCCTTAGAGATCCAAGAGTCAGTGAAACCAG
>NW_006297330.1:42492-43899 GCF_000327345.1 Myotis davidii | reverse complement strand
CTGGCCCAAGTTGATTTGGCTCAGTGGATAGAGCGTCGGCCTGCAGACTGAAGGGTCCCAGGTTCGATTCCGGTCAAGGGCATGTACCTTGGTTGCGGGCCCATCCCCAGTGGGGGGTGTGCAGGAGGCAGCTGATGGATGTTTCTCTCACATCGATGTTTCTAACTCTCTATCCCTCTCCCTTCCTCTCTGTAAAAAATCAATAAAATATATTTAAAAAATAAAATAAACCTCAAAAAAGCAAACAAAAAAAAAAAACAAGTGAATCTAAAAATCAAGTAAATAACAAATCTGATGAAGAGAGTAAACTGGTGAATATAACAGAATCAGGGGCCTAGACAAGGAGTGGACTGACAATTCTCGGGGCGGGGGAAATGGGGTGTGGGGGATGTGGGAAGAGACTGGACAAAAATCTAAACCTATGGATGAGGACAGTGGTGGGGGGAACTGGGTAGATAGAGGGGAGCTATGGGGGGAAAAAGAGGCACAACTGTAATAATCTGAACAATAAAGATTTATTTTAAAAAAATAAGTTAATGCTTCAGGAATAGTTTCCTGCCCAGTACAACAATGTTTGTGTTTTTTTTTTTATAAATATTCATTTATTTTTAACTAGCCAATTTAAATTAATCTAAAATAAAGTTTATTTTTTAACTTCACTTGTCCTACGTTATAGACAGTAAATGACATTAACTAAATTTGTGCTATTAGTCTTTGAATAACTTTACCTAAGTTTTCTCAGGGAGGCAAAATCACAAATTACTTACTTTTGCTTATGAAGCCTAACATTGATTTTTCATTACTGCTTTCATGTATTTGAAGGAAACCTCTTTTTTATTTCCTTCCAGAGCAATTATTAGGACACACTTAGAGAGTGTCTCATAAAGACACTTTTCTTTCTTTTTACACCAAGAAACTTACAGGGCTGCTGCTTGGATATTGGGTCATGCAGCCAAATAGCTATATTTCAATGACTCTCATTACATTATGTTGACTACTAGTAAGGATCAGATTTAATATTTTAATAATAATCTTTAATTTACCCTGTAAATGTTAGCAGAAGAGATTTCAAAATTTTTAAATTTCTACTTTTTATTAACCTTAGAATTATATTTTTAAAGAGTATCTCCTTTGGCTTATTTGCATAGAAAGAGGGATTATGAGTAGTCCCAATAACTTTCAGAGAGATTTATTACAATCTAATTGTTTATAAAAATACTAGAGGCCCGGTGCACAAAAGTTTGGGCCCTGGGGGGGGGGGTCCCTCAGCCCGGCCTGTGCCCTCTCGTAGTCTGGGACCCCTCGAGAGATAACGACCTGCTGGTTTAGGCCTGCTCCCAGGTGGCAGAGGGCAGGCCCAATCCCTAGGTGCAGCCCCTGGTCAGGCTCAGAGCAGGGCCGATTGGG